>NC_133133.1:121335359-121650359 GCF_048418815.1 Hemitrygon akajei
TGAACACCAGAGATGGCAGAACTTCATTGCTACTGTAAACGTCAGCGGTGTCACAGGCAGTAAGCAAGTACATCGATGGAACGGGTATGAAGACTTGTGATCCAAGTCGATGGGACTAGGCAGAATAACAGTTCAGCATGGAGCATATGTTCCACAGGGCTTGCTTCTTTGATATAGTGCTCTAAGATTCTATGAAGAATCCTGAAGCAAAGTATCAACTGTCCTTTTCCTCCACAGATGCTGCCTGAACAGCAATGACAAACTAGGTTGAGCTTTCTTACATCTGCATTTTCTTCATGTAGCACATCCCCAGTCTTGGTTCTCTCAGGCATGCTTGCATCTGTGATCATTCACAGTGGGCCAAAGTTCAACAGGGTCTGTTACTTAAGTCAATTGTTGAAATCTAACAAGGTCTCGACTCGAGATTTATTCCTTCACACAAAACAGTGCAAGGTTCATCCTTGGTCAACCATTGTGTTTGTTTGGCACATGCTATCTGCTTTTGTTTTTCCTTCTGAAGTGGCTCCTTTAATGAGATTTAGATGAATGGAATGAGGATGTGATAGCACTGGAGAGAATGCTATCGAGATTGATTCCATAGGCAGAGTGCTTCAGTTCTGAGGAGAGACATCAGAGATTGAATCTGGGTTTTTTTGGAAGCCAAGGGAGAATCTGAATCAGGTTTAGTATCACCGAAATATTTTGTGAGGTTTGTTGTTTTGCAGCAGCAGTACCAAGTGAAACACCCCAGTTTCCCTGGCTGTGTAAGTCTAGGAAAGACAACCTCTGGCCCCGTCAAACCCGTGAGATTGAGGCATGCTTGATCCCACCCCAGACCTCGATTTGTGTGGATGCTGTGTCATTTCCTACCCTGTAACAAATTAATGCCACAAAATAACAGAGAGTACACTGTACACAATTAAAGGAATTATATTTATGAATCTTAACGGAATGGTTAGTACAGAATAACAAAAAGAATTAATTAAACAGTCAAATGTGCACAAGTTGGAGCTCATCATGAACTTCTCTGTCGCTCACGCACTGGGTCCTCGGTCCACAGGTTCTGAACATCGCTCACAATCCATCTCGAACAAACGGGTCTCCCACCCCACCGGATCATATGCTATAACCGGTTCTCCCCAGCGTCTTCTCTCTTCATCTCTTCTCAAACAAAAGCCCAAGACCAACCTTATTGTCCTTCACCAAGAAAACCCCCCGCTAACTGGATGGCACACATTCCACATCTTCCCTCATCTTCAACGATAACCCAAACAGGCTGAAAGCAGAACAAACAGCTCTTACAAAGCTGCACAAAATGAAATACATACAGCATAACATAAAGAATATGAACCTGGGCATAACACGTGTGATACATAAAATATACAGTAAATTACTATAAGTCAAACACTCAGTGGCCACTTTATGTGTACCTAACACAGTGGCCACTGAGTGTATGTTCATGGTCTTCTGCTGCTGTGGCCCATCCACTTCAAAGTTTGACATGTTGTGCATTCAGAGATGCTCTTCTGCACACCACTGTTGTAATGCTTGGTTATTTGAGTTACTGTCACCTTCCTGTCAGCCTGAACCAGTCCGCCCATTCTCCCCTGACCCCTCTCACTAACGAGGTATTTTTGCCCACAGAACTGCCAACACTGGATGAGGTTTTTTTTCTGCCATTCTCTGTGAACTCTACAGACTACTTTGTGTGAAAAATCCCAGCAGATCTGCAGTTTCTGAAAGACTCTATCTGGCAACGTCAACTGAATACGTAGATATAAAAAATAAATAAATCCTGCAAAAAGAGAGCAAAAATACAGGGGATTTCGGTTAATTGGGACACAGCGGACCAGTACATTTTGATCAAATTAGGCTGCTGCCCCAATTTGCTGGAGTGTCATGGAAATATTTAAAAAGGTATAAAAAACAAAGTACTGCACTGTTTAACTAAGTAAAAATTCATATATTTAAATGAAGTACAGAACAAATTACCAATGCTACTATGGTGCCAAAAAGCTGTCCTAATAGTTATCAATGGAGTGTACACTGCCGTGTTCTTCTCATTGACTGTAAATGAACAAAATCAGCGTAGACACCTAGTGCAGATAGTAGACTGCCTTCATGCAATCCTTTCCAATTTATATCCTCAAAATCTCCATTTTTATTGTAACATTCAAGATGATAATTGATACCTTCAAATTCCTGATCGGTCCTAACTTGTGAAATTGTTTCATTTTCACTCCCGGCCGTTGTGGCGTCTCCAAGCCTGAACGCTTGAAACCGCAGTGAGCAAAGCAGTTCTGAGACATCTCTCACCAAGTATCAGTGACAAAAATCACTGCTTTTTGAACATAAACACACGCAACTGAGAGAATACACAAACAAGAGAAAGCCTGCAGATGCTGAAAATCCGAGCAACACACACAAGATGCTGGAGGAACTCAGCAGGCCAGGCAGCATCTATGTAAAGGAGTACAGGTCCTGCTGAAGGGTCTCGGCCCAAAACGTCGACTATTTACTCTTTTCTGTGAATGCTGCCTGGCCTGCTGAGCTCCTCCACCATTTTGTGTGTGTTACACACAACTGAAGCTATTTTAAAAACTGTTCACTCTAAGCACGGGTGTAGCGACTAACAGCCACTCAAGTGCACACAACTGACGCTAGTTAGAAACTGTTTGGCAAGTCTCCTGTCGCAATTCAGTGGCATGATGTCCCAAATAAAAGAAAGAGACCCTGGCCTATTTTCTTGATTCATTTTTGTTCTTAAGAGTTGGCTCAAATAAGCAGCAATCTCGATTAATTGATGGCTCAATTAACCAGAATCCAGTGTACTGAAGTGGTTCATGAGTTCATGGACTGTTCAGAAATCTGGTGGCAGAGGGGAAGAAGCTGTGCTGAAAACATCATGTGCCTCCTGCATTATGGCAGCAATGAGAAGAGGGCATGTCCTGAATGATGAGAGTCCTTCACGATGGATGCCACCTCTTTGAGGCATTGCTTTTTGAAGAAATGCTTGAGGGTAGGGAGGCTAGGGTCCACAATGGAGCTGGTTGAGCTTGCAACCTTTTCCAGTCCTGTGCAGTACCCCCTCCCCATACCATACCAGACAGTGATGCAGCCAGCCAGGATGCTCTCCATGGTACAGCTGTAGAAATTGGCAAGAGTCTTTGGTGGCATGCCACATCTCCTCAAACTCCTAATGAAGTACGGCCACTGGAGCGCCTTCTCCATGATTGCATTAATATGCTGGGCCCGGGATAAATCTTCAGAACTATTGACAGCCAGGAACTTGGAGCTGCTCATTCTTTCCACTGTTGACTCCTTGATGAAATAGACAAGGTGAGAGGCGTACAAAATTAGGAGAGGCCCAGATAGAGTAAGATCTTTGGAAACCTTTCTGCAGAGCAGAGGTATGTAAAACTCAAGGCCTTAAGGGGCAGTTTGGGGATGTGGTGGTTAGCATAACTCTATGACAGGGTTCAACTCCCGTCACTGGAAGGAGTTTGTATATTCTCCCTGTGACCATGTGGGTTTCCTCCAGCTTCCCTTCCCCATTCCAAAGGTGTACAGAATAGTCAATTAATTGGTCATATGGGTGCAATTGGCCGGTGCAGGTTCGTTGAACTGGAAGGAGCCATTATCATGTTGTATGTCTAAAATAATGATCACAATAAGCGTAATACATCTCAAACTTCAGAGGGTATCTGAGGAAGCAGGTTCTCACTGGTTAGATCCTAAAACACACTGCCTGAGATGGTGGTGGAGACAGAGATGCTCACAACATTCAAGAAAAATCTGGACAAAGATTCAATCACCATAGAGAGATACAGTGTAGAAATAGGCCCTTCGGCCCATCAAGTCCACTCCAACCATCAACCACCCAGTTACATTAATCCCCCTTTCTATTTTTCCCACTTTCCATCATCTCCCCCCCCCCCCCCAGGTTCTACCCCCTCAGCCAATTTACAGTGGTCAAATAAACTACCTAACTTCAACATGAAACATCAACAGTTTTGTGCCCAGGGCAGAAATGGCTAATACAAGGGGGCATAATTTTAAGGGACTTGCAGGAAAGCATAGGGGGAAATGGCAGGGGTACTTGTTTTACAGACAGTGGTAGGTGCATGAAACACCCTGCCAGGGGTGGGGGCAGGAGCAAATATATTAGGGTCATGTAAGAAACTCTTAGATAGGCACATGGATGACAAAAAAATGGAGACTATACAGTCACAGTCATAGAACACCACAGCACAGAAATAGGCTCATTGGCCCATCTAGTCCATGCCAAAGCATGCCCAGTCACATTAAACTGCCCTCTATACTCCTCCCATCCATGTACCTAGCCAAATTTCTCTTAAATGTTGAAATCTAACTCACATCCACCACTTGAGCCGGCAGCTCATTCCACACTCAACCACCCTCTAGGTGAAGTTCCCACTTATGTTCACCTTAAACATTTCACATTTCACCCTTAACCTAGACCTCTGGTTGGCATCTCACCCAACCTTAGTGAAAAATGCCTGCTTGCTTTTACTCTATCTATACCCCACATAATTTCCATTTGGTCTTCTATGTTCCAGAGAACAAAGTCCTAATCTATTCAACCCTTCCCTTTAACTAAACCTCAATTCCCAGAAACATCCTTGTAAATTTTCTTTGCATGCTTTGAATCTTAATTACAACTTTTCTGCAGGTAGGTGACCAAAACTGCACACAATACTTCAAATTAGGTCTTCTACAACTTCAACATAACATCCCATCTCCTGTACTCAACATTATGAGAGCCAATCTGCCAAAAGCTTTCTTCATGACCCTATCTACCTGTGATGCCACTTTCAAGGAAATATGGATCTGTATTCCCAGATCCCTCTGTTCTACCACACTTCTCAGTGCCCCACCACTCACTGTGTAAGACCTAATCTGCTGTTCCCCCACAAAGTTCCATACAGCACAACTGTGCATTAAATTCCATCTGCCATTTTTTAGCCCATTTTTCCAGTTGGTCCAGGTCTTGCTGCTCGTTTTGATGGTCTTCCTCACTATTCACTACAGCCCCAATTTTGCTGATCCAGTTAATCACATTATCTTCCAGATCATTGATATAAATGATAAACAACAACAGACACGGCACTGATCCCTGTGGCACACCACTAGTCACAGGCCCCCAGTCTGAGAGCCAACCATCTCCTACCATTTTCTGGCTTCCACCACAAAACCAATGTCTAATTCAATTTACTAATTCATCTTGAATACCAACCAACTGAACCTCCTTGACCAAACTCCCAAGCAGGATGTTGTCAAAGGCCTTGCTCAAGTCCACGTAGACAATATCCACAGCCTTGCCTTCATCAATTTTCCTAGTAAATTCCTTGAAAAACTCTATAAGCTTGGTTAGACACAGCTTGCCATGCACAAAGCCATGCTGACTATTCTTAATCAGTCTATCCAAATATTTATATATCAGCTCCTTTAGAATACCTTCCTGTAACTTTCCCATCACTGACGCCAGGTTCACTAGCCTATAATATCCTGGCTTATTATTAGAGCCTTTCTTAAACAACCGAACAATGTTTGCTATCCTCCAATCCTCCAGCACCTCACCCATGGCTAAGGATGTTCTAAGTTCTTCTGCTAGGGCCCCTGCAATTTCTGCATTAGGCTCCCACAGGATCCGAGGGAAGACCTTGTCAGGCCCCAGGGATTTATCCATCCTAATTTGCCTCAAGACAGCAAACACCTCTTCTTCTGTGATCTTTATACGGTCTATGACCTCACTGTGGTTTTGCCTCACTTCTATAGACTCTGTGTCCATCAACCAAGAAAACACAGATGCAAAAAATCCATTTAGATCTTTTCCATCTCTTTTGGCTCCACGTATAGGTTACCTTTCTGTTCTTCCAGAGGACCAACTTTGTCCCTTGCTGTCTTTTTGCTCTTAATATATCTGTAGAAGCCCTTAGGATTCTCCTTCACCTTGTCTGCTAGGGCAACCTCATGTCTTCTTTTAGCCCTCCCAGTTCCCCTCTTAAATTGTTCTCTAGCATTTCTTGTACTCTCAAGTACCTCATTTGTTCTACCTACCCATACCTGCTAAACATCTCCTTCTTTAACTTAATCAGGGCTGCAATATCTCTCGAAATCAAACCTGTTATCCTTGCCTTTTCATTCAAACCCGGTACTCTCAAAGTTTAATTTATGTAGGCCTCCCACTTACTGAGTATACCTCTGTCAGAAAACAACCTTTCTTAATCCACACCTGCTGGATGCTCTCTGATATCATCAAAATTGGTCTTTCTCCAACTTAAAATGCCAAACCAAGGACCAGACTTATCCCTTTCCATAATTTAGCTTGAACTTAATGGCATTGTGATCACTAGATGCAAAGTGTTCCCTTACACAAATCTCTGGCACCTGTCCTATCTCATTCCTTAATAGGAGATCTAGTATTGGAACTCTCTGTAGTTGGGACTTTGATGTACTGATTAAGGACATTTTCCTGAACACATCTGACTAACCGTTTCCTGTTCATCCCTTTTACAGTATGGGATCCCCAGTCAATATGTGGAAAGTTAAAATCACCTACTCCTGCTTCTCTAAATCCCTATTGGGTGCTTTATAATATAATCCCATTAATTTACTCATGCATTTCTTATTTCCTCAGTTCTACCTATAAAGCCTCACTGGATGAGTGCTCCAGTCTATTCTGACTGAGCACTACCATGACATTTTCCCTGACTAGTAATGCCATGACTTCCCCTTTAATCCCTCGCACTCTAGCACATATAAAACACAGAACCCCAGAACATTAAGCTGCCAGTCCTGCCTCTCCTGCAACCAGGTCTCACTATGTCCGGTGGCAACTTGGGGAGACAGCGGACAGCCAGGAAAGACTGGCACGGGATTGGCAGTCCAGGCACCAGCTCAGAAGAGCACCCATTTCTTGAAGCTTCTAGTTTACATGGAGAAACATACCCTCGGGGTCCTCTGAGAGGGAGGGAGAATGATGGACCCAACTGGACAGATACAGTTAATTACAGGGAATGACTATGACCAAGAGCTAGGATAAGAAGCTCTGAGTGTCCATTGTCTTGGTGTGGGAGAGCGTTTTCCAGCATTAAAGGTTTACGTCCACCAAGCAAAGTTGAAGTGCTATTCCATCCCAGTGGATGAAGATGAAATTACTTCACCAAGCACAGAAGATGTGGTCTTTTCAACCACTGATACACAAGCCACAGTGATTCGCTCTGGAGAGAGCCATCATACTCCAGGTTTGACGAGAGGTAACTCAGGTCAGGTTGCAGATCACAGTACCCAGGTAGATCCTTCGCATGACGGCGGTGGTGAGGTGGTAGAGAAGAAGAGGAAGGTCAAGTGGCCAGCAATGGCAGATGAGAAGGCTTGGTGTGTGTTTGATGAGGATATCAATGTGAAATTGGAGAACACTCTCAGGGGAACATCAAAGAGAAAGTTGGAAGTGATGGGTGATATGATTTATAATGTTGGAAAGTACAGGTTTGGTTTAGTTGAGTTGAAGAAAGCAAAGCCCACACAGCAACCAAGCAGGCGCCAGAAGGAGATTAGTAGATTGAGGAGAGAGTTTAGATCGTTGAGACAGAGGTGGAAGGTAGCAAGTGAGGGTGACAAGCCAGGGCTTGCTGATCTCTGAGAGCAGTTTTGAATAAAGTTAGCATCACTCTGTCGTGCAGAGTCACAGCATAAAAAGAGAAAGAAGAGAGAGAAGGCAAGAAAGGCGTCCTTTAAGAACCATCACCAGATCACAAAGAGATTGTTTGATCAAAATAAGAGCGGGCAGCTTAACATCTCTCAACAAGAACTTGAGGATGACCTGACAAGCACTTACTCTAACAAACAGAGGAAGGCTCCTTTGCTTGACATTTCTGGGCTTGTGAAGCCTACCTAGCCTGGAGTGATGTTCGATCTGTCAGAACCCAAACTGGCAGAAGTTGAGCAGTTCATCAAAAAGGCAAGGTCAGGTTCAGTGCCAGGACCTAATGGAGTGCCGTATAAGGTGTTCAAGAAGTGTGAAGAGCTGAGGAAATACTTGTGGAGATTGTTAAAGGTGATGTGGAGACAAGGTGTTGTTCCTTTGTCATGGAGTGAGGCTGAAGGAGTATACAGCCCGAAGGAAAAGATTTCTATTACATTGAGTCAGTTCTGACCAATTTCACTCCTGAATGTAGAGGAGAAGATTATGTTTGGCATTCTAGCAGAAAGAATATCTCCATTTGTGATGGAGAATGGATTGGTAAATACATATGTGCAGAAGGCAGGAATACCAGGCTTCCCGGGATGCCTTGAACATACTAGTATGATATGGCATACCATCCAGGAGTCGAAGAGGTTGAGAAGAAATCTGGCTGTAGTTTGGCTTGATCTTGCAAATGCATATGGTTCTGTTCCCCATGCCCTGATTGAGTCTGCGATGGAATTCCTATGGTTTCCTGCTAAGGTGAGGAACTTCGTTATGCAGTACTACAACGATTTCCGGATGAGGTTTTCCACTCAGCAGTTTACAACTAGGTGGCAGAGCTTGGACGTTGGTATCCCAATGGGATGTGCGATTTCACCCATCCTTTTTGTGTTAGCCATGGAGGTCATTGTGAGGGCTGCAGAATCAGTAGGACCAGGTGTCGCACTTAATGCAGGAGGGGAGTTGCCACCAATATGAGTGTTCATGGACGATCTCACCCTTTTGGGTCCTAGCACGGAGGCAGTGGAAATTGTACATCTAGACTCAAGGAGATAATGGATTGGGGAAGAATGAAGTTCAAGACCAAGAAGTCAAGGAGTCTTGTTCTTAGGAGAGGAACGCTGGTTGACTTTCATTTCACCCTTTGTGGAGAGGAGATTCCATCCATTCAGGACCAACCAGTTAAGAGCCTCGGGCGATGGTACACAGAGGAGCTGAGAGACACCAAGAGGGTTCAAGAGACAGGAGAACAGATCAGCAGAGGTCTGATGTCTGTTGACAAGTGTGGCTTGTCTGGCAAGTTGAAGTTGTGGTGCTTGCAGTACGGACTGATGCCACGGATCATGTGGCCACTAACTGTCTATGAAATGGCAATGTCCCATGTTGAGGCAATGGAACGGAAGATCAACAAGTATGTGAAGATGTGGCTTGGAGTACCGAGCAGCCTCACTAATGTTGCAATCCACAGTAGCCAGACAAAGCTTACCATCCCAGTGCAATCCCTTGTTGAAGAGGTCAAGGTAGCCAAGGTATGATTATTCTTGATGCTTCGAGACTCAAAATCCCCTGTCATCAAGAGCATCCAGCCGGATGTGAGATCAGGCAGGAAGTGATCAGCCTGGGCAGCAGTTGATGAGGCAGAGTCTAGATTGAAGCACATGGAGATAGTTGGGGCTACCCAGCTAGGCCGCCAGGGACTTGGATGGACAACCCACAAGTGGTGGTCATCTTCTACAGGTAAGGAGCGTCGTGAGTTTGTAACACAAGAAATACAAGAGGTAGAAGAGGAGAAGAGGTTAACTAACGCAGCTGGCCTGACCAAACAAGGGGCATGGACCTGGTGGGAAAGTGCTGAACAACGGCATCTATCTTGGAATATCCTGTGGCAGATGGAACCGCTCCACATTTCTTTTCTATATAGAGCAGTGTATGACCTGCTCCCAACACCTGCCAACCTCAGCATCTGGTATGAAGATAAGACAGACAGGTGTGCTGCTTGTGGCAAGAAGGGAATACTTCAACACATTCTGAGTGCACGCAGAGTCAATCTTTCCAGCGGCATGTACACTTGGAGACATAGCAACGTTCTCAAAGTTGTAACAGAAGCGGTTGAGCAGAGAGTACTGCAGCACAACTTATCTCATGCCCCATGCTGCACAGAACATCACATATCATTTGTGAAAGAAGGCTCTAAGTCAAGGGTGTACAGCGCAGGCCCACGATCAAGCATACTTTCTTCAGCCAATGATTGGTGTGTCAAGGCCGACCTGGATGGGAAAGGCAATTTTCCGGAGCAAATAGTTTTCACCACATTGCATCCAGATATAATTGTCTGGTCTGACACCAGTAGAGAAGTGGTTATTGGTGAACTCACTGTCTCTTGGGAAGACAACATCGATGAAGCCCATGAGCGCACGTTAATCAAGTATGCAGAATTAAGATCAGAGTGCAGAGACAGAGGGTGGAAGGTTTCATGCTATCCATTCGAAGTAGGGTGCCGTGGCTTTATTACGTTCACTTTCCAGAAGTGACTGAGAGAACTTGCCTTTACTCGAAGAGAGATCAAGTCAACCAGCAGGGCTGTAGCTGAGGCAGCAGAGGCAGGATCATCATGGGTGTGGACGAAGTAAGTCCAGAGGGGCAGATAGACGGACAGTGTATCCATCTTTTGTAAACTCTTCAGTGGCTGCATAGATACCTGAAGTGTAGACTATCTGTTGGATGGAAGCGACCAACATCTCTGATAGAGGCCGATGCCAAGTTTTTAAGCTCACCAGTGGGAGGTGGTGCTTTAGCACTGCTGGCCCACCACCTCGACGGAGTCTTGATCATAAGCGGGCCGAATCTCCTGAAGACAGGTGGCAGATCACCTGATGATCCCACTGGTGATAGCACAGGACAGTTAACATCTTAGTCCATGTGTATTTTCAATTCAATTCTGTGGGAAGGAAGGGTTAGTTTGATCATAGAATAGGTTAAATGGTCATCATAACATTGTGGGCCAAAGGGCCTGTACTACCCTGTAAGTTTCTATGTTGTATTAGTATCTTTCTCCCGACAGACGCTGAGTTCCACCAGCAGACCGTGTGTTGCTCCAGATTCTAATGTCTGAAATAATCTGAATCACATTCAGAATCGGGTTTGTTATCATTGACATACGCTGTGAAATGTTTCGGTTCATGGCAGCAGTACGGTGCAATAGATAAAGCATTATTATTCAGCTATAATAAGAAATAAAATAAATAAATAGTGCAAAAGAGGATTAATGAGTGAGGTAGCGTTTATAGGTTCATGGGCCACTCAGAAATCTGATGACAGAGAGGAAGAAGTTGTTCCTAAAACATTGCCACCGACGGCTGTGGAAGCCAAGTGATTGGGTATACCTAGTGCAGACGTTGATAGGTTTTTGATAAGTAAAGGCATCAGAGGTTACAGGTAGAAGGCAGGAGAGTGAGGTTGAAAGGGATAATAGATCATCCATGATTAAAAGGCTGATTTATTTTCCTTCTCAATCCCATTGACTTGTTGGATGAGTGGCCTAATTCGGCACCTATGTCTTATGGTCTTATGGGATGTCACGTTGCATTTGTACAAGACATGGGTGAGGCTGCATTTGGAGTATTATGTTCAGTTATGGTCACCCTGCTCTAGAAAAGATGCCATTAAGTTGAAAAGATTGCAAAGGAAATTTACGAGGGTGTTTCTAGAGGGAATGAGTTATGGTGAGAGAGTGAACTTTGCTCCCAGTGGTCTGTAACCAAAATAGCTAGTCCCAAAATGAAACTGTTTAAAAACTTTCAATACAATTTAAAATTATTAAAAATCAATTTTAACTCAAGTATCTTAGTAATAAATAATTTAAAGTTAAAATTGAAAATAACTGCACATTTACTGCACTTACGAGGAAATCTGCAGATGCTAGAAATTCAAACAACAACACACACAAAATGCTGGTGGAACACAGCAGGGCAGGTAGCATCGATAGGGAGAAGCGCTGTCAACGTTTCGGGCCGAGACCTGACGAAGGAAAGCCAGGTTCCACCATAGAGGTCAGGGGTCAGTGCAGCAAAGGGCCAGGAGGTCACATATACAGCCAGCCTGACATCCTGTCACGGAACCGTCAGCTGCTGCAGTTCAGTTCTTGTTGTTAACTGAGAGGTACAAGAATATATTATAAAAGCAAGAATGTAATACTTTATAAGACATTAGCCGGACCATGCTTTGAGTATTTTCAGCAGTTTTCAGATTCAGATTCAGATTCAGATTCAGTTTATTGTCATTTATAAACCACAAATACAATGCAGTTAAAAAATGAGACAACGTTCTCCGGAATGATATCATGAAAAAAGCACAAAACAGACCACACAAGAAAAACCACATAACGTTTAGTAATCCCCAATCCAGAGTCCGGAGAGGCTGCTGCATATCGATATCGCGCTACCATCTTAGCACGTTCCCTGGAAAGGAACTACAAACCCAACAGACAAACCTAAAGCTACAAAACCACATAGATTACACATAGTTATAGTTAACATATAGTTTCAACATTGCAGACAATACCATCATTGATAAAAGACTAACTGACAAAGACCACATAATTGTAACACACAGTTTCAACAGTGCAAAGCAATACCGTAATCTGATAAAGAGCAGTCCATGGCACGGTTTAAAAGAAAGTCTCAAAGTCCCAACAGCTCATCATCTCACGCAGACGGTAGAAGGAAGAAAAACCCTTCCTGCCATGAACCTCCAGCGCTGCAGCTTGCCGATACAGCACCCTGGGAGCTCTGACCACAGCCAACTCCGAATCCGTCCGAAAACTTCGAGCCTCCGACCAGCCCTCCGACACCGAGCACCACCTCTGCCGAGTGCTTTAACCCCTGCCGCCAAGCAACAGGCAAAGCCGAGCATTTGGGGCCTTCCTCCCGGAGATTTTTCCGATCTCACAGTAACAGCGGCAGCGAAACAGGCATTTCAAAAGTTTCACCAGATGTTCCTCCATGCTTCACACGTCCGTCTCCATCAAATCAGGATTGTACACGGCATCCTACATGACAGATTACAGATATTCATTCCTGGAGTGGCCGCTGCGTGCTGCGTCGTGCCACCATCTTGCTTTGGGCCTCCTATCTAAGAAAGGATGTCCTGGCATTGAAGAGGATCTAGAGGAGGTTCACAAGAATGATTCTGGGACTATTGTATGAGGAGCATTTGATGGCTGTGGGCCTATACTCACTAGAGATTAGAAGCAGGAAGGGGAATCTCATTGAAACCTATTGAATATTGAAAGGCCTATATAGAGTGGATGTGAAGAGCATGCTTCCTATAGTGGGGGAGTCATAGACCAAAGTCAACATCCTCAGAATACAGGGATGTTCCTTTAAAACAGAGATAAGAAGGAATTTTTTTAGCCAGACAGCTTTGGAGGAGGCCAAGTCATTAGGATATTTAAAGCAGAGGTTGATAGTTTAGATTAGTAAGGATGTCAACAGTTATGGGAGAAGGCAGGAGAATGGTGTGAAGAGGGATAATAAATCAGCCATGATAAATTAGTGAAGACTCAATGGCCCAAATGGCCTAATTCTGCTCCTATGTCTTATGGTCTTACAAGGGGCTGCAAGTGCTGGAATGTGGAGTAAGTCACAAAGGAGCTGGGGGAACTCAACAAGTTGGGCAGTGTCTGTAGAGGGAAATGGACAGTCAACTGTAATGAAAACATTTTACAGTCATTCCTTCTCCTTTTGTGATTCAGTATCCACAAACAAAGGAGGCACTGTGCACAAAGCAAGGTTATAAGAAATTACTTTATTAAATTAATACAAGGAATAAATCCAGAAAGAAAGAAAATTGTTTAAGTAGTAAAAGAATGAAAATAATTCTTATCAACCAATCATTAAACCATGCCACACAATATACACAAGGGGAACATAGTTGTCCAACAATTTTTCCAATCTCTTTGCCGATGTTCTTGTCTCTATCTCCTCGAAGGGTTGGCAGTGAAAAGGGTGAGTGAGTATTTTCAAGTTCATGTGCATTAAGATCTGAAGATCTATCCTGGACTCCACATAGTAATACATTTACAAAGAAGGTGCGGCAGCGGCTATGTTTCATTAGGAGTCTGAGCAGATATGGTACACGTTTCTACAGATGTACTGTGGAGGCCCTTCTGACTGGTGGCATCACCGACTGGTATGGTGGGACCAACGCACAGGCTGCCAAGGTTTGTAAGCTCAGCCAGCTCCATTATAGGCACACACTTCCCCACCGTCGGTGACATCTGCTAAGAGATAATGCCTCAGGAAGCTGGAATCAAACATGAAGAACCCTCACCACTCAGGACATGTCCTCTTCTCTTTACTACCATCAGGGAGGAGGCACTGGAGCCTGAAGACTCTAAGGACAACATCTTCCCCTGCACCATCAGATTTCTGAACAGTCCATGAACCCATAAACATCCCCTCACTAATTTACTCTCTTTATGCACATTTTTATACATCCATATTGTAGTTTATAAATATGTTTATGTATTGCACTGTACTGCTGCTGCACAGCATCTAATTTCACGACGTATGTCAGTGGTAGTGAAGTTGATTTTAATTCTAATAGGAGGGTCCATAATTTTAAAGTGGACGAGGGAAAATATAGGGGAATGTCAGGTAAGTATTTTTCCAAATTCTTGTTATCAACCTTAAATGTATGGATAGAGGAGCGGAACTAACGACGTTAATGATTTTATCCGATGTACTATAATAGCCCAGCTTTGTTTAGTGTCGTTTTGTTTAGTTTAGTATATATTTTGTTTTCCTTTTTCATTTGGGTTTTTTTTCTTTTGATATTTTTTCACTTATATCTTTTTTTATCATGTTTAATCTACATTAAGAGTTTGGGAGGCTTAGTATATTTATACATGTTATTTCTAGTTTATATTCGTATATGCATTTATCAATGATGTAATGCCATTCTCTTTGCAATATTAATGCTGTTATGTATATGAATTTGAAAAAAGATTGAAAAAGAAAGAAAGGTAAGTGTTTTTTTTTACCCACAGTGAATGGTGGGTGTGTGGAGCGCCCTGCCAGGTTTAGTGGCAGAGGCAGGTAGATTAGGGACAATTATTACTCTTGGATGGACACATGGATAATAGGAAGGCTATGTGGGAGGGAAGGGTTAAATTCATCTCGGAGTGTGTTAAAAGGTTGGCACAAGATCGTGGGTCGAATGGCCGGTACAGCGCTGTGATGTTCTATGTTAAAGTTGTGATTCCGAATCTCTGTACCCTCTCCAGCATGTAACATGAAACCCCCCCCCCCCCAACCACCATCTAAACTAACATCACTGAATCGTGCCATCGGTCGCTTGATCACTGTGTGTGGGAGCTTGCTGTGTACAAATTGGCACTGACTCGACATTACTAAGCCGAGGGGGAAAAGAGCTTCCCATTGGCCCGCGGGGGTTTTCTGGAGGGAGGAGCCGCTGAAGTCTTTCAATAACTACGAGTTGTCCTGACCCTCGGTACCATTCTGCTCGACCTGCCGCACACCGGAGTGACTGTCGCTCAGAGCTCCAAGTTTCAAAGTCCGACTCATCGTCGGGAATAAGGCAACACATGCGAAGCGCCTTGCGCGGGTTCTCGCCGACCTCCCGGGTGTCAGTCAGCGGGAGCCCAGGAGCCCCCCGAAGCTCCGCTGCGTGTGTAGACTCTGGGCGAGGGACCGGTTGCATGGGACTGTTGGCGTCTCCCACATGTGTTTCGCTTTCTGTTTCCTTCTCTTGCCAAACATAATTTTTTTTAAAAAAAGGCGTGCCTGTTCTCTGCACAAGGAAACTGCCTTTTTGCATAAATACACATCGATATATATATATTTTACAAGCCCCCCTTCTGCTGTAGCGAGAGGTGATAGTGAATCTGTTCCGTGACTCCCACAGAAAACATGCCACTACAACAGTCGGAATTCAACTGTCGCTACTAACCGGATCTTCGTGAAGGGAGAGTGCGAATAACATCACCAAGATTCCTTATGAAGGAGGCAAATGTAAGTGAAATGTAAAATCAGCGCTGGTATGTCCTGGGGAAACAGGTCTCTCTGGTTTGGATTCAGTCTCGGAGAGGGAGAGGGAGAAGAAAAGGGAGAGACGATTTCAGTGTTAGTGATACCACATGCGTTGCCTGATTTGTGTGGGTGTGTGTGTGTGTGTGTGTGGAGTCTCTGTAGGTGAGAATCCTGCCTTATTGTCTATTTATTTCACGTTTTTTAGTCTTAATTTCAAGAATGTGAGGGGGTTGGGCGGGGAGGGCGCGCAGATTCGGAGACTATTGCTCTCTCTTTCTCTTTCTGGCATATGCATACATGCTGTTGTAGTTAAAGCAAATGCGAAACCAGCACGTTCTGTGTCGCGTGAAGCGGATTTTGCAAGCTCGCGCATTATTATGGAAGAAGTGTTATTTCTGTTGGAATGTATAGCAGAAGTGTAACGTGGCAGAGGGATTAAACTCAGAGGCACGCAGGAACGGTCGGTATCCTCAGAAAGAGTTCTCAAGCCAGTCCGGAACTGTCTACCGGCTCTTACTGTGTGCAGGTTGGGTTAATTTGTATTTAATTTTAAATAAACTTCAGCCATTAGTTATAATGCCAATATCAAGGGGTTTAAAAAGCGGAGAGCGATCACAATAGGATGCAAGCATTGAAACAAGAGATTCTGCAGATGCTGGAAATCCAGAGCCACGCACACAAAATGCTGGGGGAGCTTCTATAGACAGGAGTAATCAGTCGGTGTTTCGGGGCCAAGATCCTTCATCGGGACTGGGAAGTAAAGGGCCAGAAGAGAGGATATGAATGGGGAAGGGGAAGGGGAAGGAAGGAGTACAAATTGGCAGGTGATAGGTGTCAGGTTCCCAGGAAGGACACATGGCTACCGTAGTGAGTTTGATCGGAGAATCAGAGAGCAGCAGAGATCACTAACGGGGGAGCAGTGAGAGGGGGTCTGACTGAACTCGCGTTGAAGAGAGTTTAACTGCTCCAGGATAGGCATACCGCGAAGAGATTCCACAGCAGAGCAGCAAGTCATTCTGCAGATGCTGGAAATCGAGAGCAGGGCACACAGACTGCTGGAGGAACTCAGCAGGTCAGTCAGCATCTATGGAGATGAAAGAGACCCTTCATCAGGTCTGGAAAGGAAAGGGGAAAATACCAGAATAAGAAGATGGGGGGGGGGGGGGAGGTGGAATACAAGTTTGAAACTGGGTGGGTGTCAAAATGCTATCCTAGAACTCAGTGTATGCATATTTTATATCCCATAAAAAATCATGATTTGGCATCTGTACAAAATTGTTATGGGGTTTGGAGTTGGTGATTTCCTGTGGCCAGTTTGTCCAGAACTGACTTGATACTGTCTTAAAATAAAGGGTCAGATGACAGATGAGTCATACAGGGACTGATAAATCTTTGGAATTCTGTGCCTAAGGACAATATGTCAACATAATACAACATTTTCCACTTATCACCTCCCAGCGCGTTACTTCTTTCCCCCCTCTCCTACCCACCTGTCACAGGGGTTCTCGACATGCAGTCTGCGGACCCCTTGCTTAATGCTGTTAGTTCCTGGCATAAGACACGTTGGGAACCCCTGGCCTATCACCTTGTACTTTTAGTGCTTCCCCTCTCCCCACCTTCTTATTCTGGCATCTTCCCCCTTCCTTTCCAGTCCTGATGAAGGGTCTCAGCCCAAAATGTCGGCTGTTTATTCATTTCCCTAGATGCTGCCTGAACTGCTGAGTTCCTCCAGCATTCTGTGTGTGTTCTTTCAGATTTCCAGCGTCTGTGTTTGCCATATCGCAGGATGGATTTAAAAAAGCTGGAGAGGATGTAAAAAAAAATTCATGAAAATCAGAAGGCGATAGGCTGGGACTTTTTCACTGGAATAATGGAGTGATGGATCTTCACTGAGGTTTTATAATCATGAGGGACTTAATTCAGGTAGATCAGAGGTTCCCAACCTTTTTTATGCCATGGACCCCTACCATTAATCAGGTGGTCTGTGGACCCCAAGATGGGAACCCATGATGTAGATGATCAGTTCTTTCCCTAGGGTTAGGGAGTCTAAAATTAGAGGGCACAAGGGAAGAATCCCAGGAATAAAGGGTTAACATCTGAGAACGTTTGGTAGCCCTAGGCCTGCGCTCACTGGAGTTTAGAAGAATGAGGGGGGATCTCACTGAAGCCTGTTGAATATTGAAAGGCCTAGATAGAGTGGACATGGACAGAATGCTTCACATAGAAGGGGAGTCTAGGACCAGAGGGCACAGCCTCAGAGTACAAGGGCATTCCTTTAGAACAAAGGTTCCTTAGCCAGTGGGTGATTAATCTGTGGAATTCATTGCCACAGAGAGCTGTGAAGGCCAAGCCATCAGGTGTATTTAAAGTAGAGGTTCATGGGGGGAAGGCAGGAGAATGAGGTTGATGATGAAATGACAGAACAGAGTCGAAAGGCCAAAGGGCCCAATTCAGCTCCTATGTCTGATGGTCTCATGGACTTAAAGGGGGGTACACAGTCAATCTGCTGGAGGAGCTCAGTGAGTTGAGAAGCATCTTTAGGGCAAAAGGAATTTTGTTTTTCACACTTCATCCCAAATATCAGCAAAGTTCTAAAGGGAATCTGATGGGCAAGCTTTTTACATGGGGGGGGGGGGGGTAGGAGGGGCTAGCTGCCAGAAGAAATAGTGGTATAATTTCCCAGGGCAGAAATAGCTAATATAAGAGGGCCAGATTTTAAGGTAATTGGAGGAATGTTCAGAAGGATGTCAGAGGTAATTTTTTTTAAATTTAAAGATAAGTGCAGAATAGATCCTTCCAGCCTAATAAGCCACACTGCCCAGCAACCCACCTATTTAACACTTAAATCACAGGACAACTTACAATGACCAGTTAGCCCCTGCTAACTGGTACGTTTTTGGAACATGGGAGGAAACTGGAGCACCTGGAGGAAACCTACGCGTTCATTGGGAGGGTGTACAAATTCCTTACAGACGATGCCCGAGGTCCACAGCTGTAACAGGGTCACACTAAACTCTTTACACACAGAGTGCTGGGTGCGTGGAATGCACTACCAGGGGTGGTGATAGAGACATACAACAGGGTCATTTAAGAAACTCCAAGAGAATGGGGAATTGCTGGAAGAAAGTGAGCCTGGGGTAAAGGGGAGGCAACAATCTTACTGAATGAGGAAGCAAATACAATGGGGCTAATTGACCCTCACTCTCACAATGCTGGAGGAATTCAGCGGGTCAGGGGATTATGGGGAATAAACAGTCAATGTTTCAGGTCGAGGCCCTTCATCAGGACTGAAAAGCAAGGAGGAAGAAACCAGACAGAGAAGAGAAAGAGTACAAGCTGAAAATGATACGTGAGGGAGAAGGTGGAAGAGTGGGTTAATATACTGGCACTCCCTCCCTAACACCAAGACATTTGATGATAGGTAGCTGGTTCTACCTTCTTCCCCACTTTCCTTCCAGTCCTGATGTTCTTTATTAGGTTTTGTAGCCTGACTTTAGTTCCGGCTTCTAACTCTCTTATAAAACAAGTTTCTTTAGGATGGAGAGGTGCCAAAAAAAAAATCACAGTTTTACAAAGTGCTTAAGAGTGGCCATTAGTTTCTAGCTGAGTCAGAGACGGAACTATGTTTAAATGAATATTGGCCAGGAGTCTGAGGAAGAAACCAGACTCTCAATGTAGCTACAAAACATTCCCTTCTGCCCATTCACAATAATTCTGTCGAATTTGTCTGATGACTAGTGTGTGAGTTTTTCACCAACTTAGACAATTGTGTTCAGTTCTGGTTACCTCATTATAGGAAGGGTTGTGGAATCTTAAGAGAGGGTTCAGAGGAGGTTTACCAGGATGTGGGCAACACATACAGAATGCTGAAAGAATTTAGCAAGTCAGGTAGCATTTATGGAGGGGAATAAACAGTTGATGTTTCGGGTCGAAACCCTTGATTGACACTTTAAGGACGAATAAAGGTTGACACTTTGTTCCCCTCTGTTGATTTTGCCTGGCCTGCTGAATTCCTCCAGCATTTTGTGTGTGTTGCTCCAGATATTCAGCATCTGCAGAATCTCCTGAGTTTATGACAAGGGGCTGAAAGACCTATTCAAAATCTTAAACAGACGATGCCTCAAAAAGGCAACATCCATCATTAAGGACTTCCACCTCCCAGGACCTGTCCTCTTCTCATTGCTACCATCAGTACAGAGGTACAGGAGCCTGAAGACGCACACTCAGCATTTTAGGAACAGCTTCTTCCCATCCACCGTCAGATTTCAGCACGAACAATGAACCCATGAACACTGCCTCAGTGTTTCTGCTGAAGTCTTGCACTACATGTTTTTTTATATTTGTTACTATAATTTATGGTATATTTTTATGTAATACACTGTACTGCTGCCACAAAGCAACAAATTTCACGACATGTCCAGTAAAAATAAATCTGATTCTGATACGTGTTTAGAAGCAATTCAGAGATTTTATTTATTATGGTCCAGAGGAGCTGTATTAGATTTGGAGATTGTGTTATTAATTAGGACAGTTTTCCTGTTTGGTCAGATTAAACAGACATCAGCAATGAATAATTGCAGTTGTTGTCATCCCTCTCATCCAGTGGATGATGACTGCAGAACCAGCAATGATATTAATCCTGCCAAAGGGTTTCGGCCTGAAATGTCAACTGTACTTTAATCCATGGATGCTGCCTGGCCTGCTGAGTTCCTCCCGTATTTTTTTGTGTGTTGCAATGATATTAATTCTTAGCTGCCCTCTGAACTTGTCCTAGTAGATCAGACATTTGTACCATTGTCACTATGTGAAATAGAACAAAGGATACAAGTGGATAAACTCCCCCGAATTAACCTCAGGATTGAATTCAGAGACAGCACCATCACTCCCGGACTTCGGAAGTCGGCCTGGTCCTTTCCATAAAGACTAGCTTTATTTGTCACATATGCATCAAAATATACAGTGAAACTCATCTTTGCATCAGCAACCAAGGATTGTGCTGCTGGGCAGCTCGTGAGTGTTACCATGTTTCTAGCACCAACACAACAAGCCCACAACTCCCTAACTTACGAACTCTAACCTGTACCGTTCTTTGCAATATGGGAGGAATCCAGGGCACCTGGAGGAAACCCACGTGGTCGTGGGGAAAACATATAAACTTCTTCCAAACAGTACGGAAATTGAACCCTAATCGTCCCATCTCTGGCACTGTAAAGTGTTATGCTGCCATGCAGTCCTATCTGTAGATACAGTATCTATGTCTACACCCGCTATATATCTGTATTGGGTGAGCTGGATGTGGTCATGACCTGAGTCATGCCACATAGACAATGTGTTGGAAGTCTCCGTTACAATGTCAGTGTATGTCCAGTCTCACCAACAGGACAGATGTACTCGAGGTGCAAGTACTCTGGCGTAGAGGAGGGCAGCAGAAGCTTCGGGATCACTGCTGCCATTGTAAAGGAGGCACAGGAGCCTGAGGTCCCACACTATCAGGTTCAGAGACAGTTATTACCCCTCACCAATCAAGTTCCTGAACCAGCGTGGATAACTTCATTCACCTCAACACTGAACTGATTCCACAACCTATGAGCTCACTCTCAAGGACTCCACAAGTCATGTTCTCAATATTATTTATTTAATTATTATTATTATTATTTTTCTTTTATATTTGCACAGTTGTCTTCGTTTGCACATTGGTTGTAAGCCTTTGTAGTTTTTCATTGATTCTACTGGATATCATTGTTCTTGCCTGCAAGAAAATAAATCTCAGGGTTGTATATGGTGACATATACGTACTTTGATAATAAATTTACTTTGAACTTTTGAGTTCACACTTGGACTCCCGACTCCAGGAGGTTTCGTGGTTTCAACTCGAACATGGCGAAGGAAACAGCTCAATTGTCTCCCGGCACCACTTGATGACTCGGTCAATGTTTCCTTGTGCCGAATAATATTTGTAAGAAACAACGAAAGTATCAAGGGAAAAGAACGTCAATGACTGTCACCAAGAAAGGCTCCAACCAACACCACACTCCAAGCTGGCCAAGTGCTGAAGGACATGGTTGTCAAGTTGAACATCAGAGTGAGATGACCATGAAGAAGCTGTATCTGGTCCTCACCATTGTACCAGGTGCGTTGTCCACCCATACCTGGCAGCTTTGGTAGGAGTGACCATTGCACAGTCCTTGTGAAGATAAAGTCCTGCATTCACACACAGCATGCCCCCCATGATATGTGGCACTACCATCAAGCCCAGTGGAATAGAATCAAGATAGCTAAGGCTCAAGATTATTGGAAGAATTCTGTGGGTCAGGCAGCTCCCATGGAAGGAAATGGACAGTTGACGTTTTGAGTCGAGACCCTTCATCTGGTCTCAAAATGGTTGTCTGTTTCCCTTCACTGATTCTGCCAGACACACTGAGTTCCTCCAGCATTTTGTTTGTTGCCCCAGATTATAGAATCTGCTGGATGCTGTGAACCATCAGCAGAAGTGGGAGAGTATACCAGCACCACACTCGGTAACCTCATGGTCTCTGTACCTCTCACTCCACCATCACCATCAAACCAGGGGTCGATGAGGAAAACAGAAAACCATGCTGCGAGCAGCTGCAGGACTGAAAAAGATGCTGACCTGGCAGCGATGCACAAGGGGTTAAAATTGTACTAATCAGAAACAGCACTAAGTAATCCCATAGCCGGTGGTGTAGTAGTCACAAAAGGTAGTGTACAATTTAAACAGAAGTTCTTAGAATATCACCTTTCTCAAAGATAGTGGAGCCCAGAGTGGTAACAGGACTCCTCCCCAGATAGAAGAATATTTACCTTCCTCAAAGGTTGACATAGAAGGTCTATCCCCACTAAAACCATTATTCACTAAAATGTCATCTACAGGCACACTAAATCACTTTCAACAAGAATATCATCACTAGAATCTGAATTAACCTCAATGTTGTCAACAACAGATGTAGCATTACTATCAACAGGCTCACCTTCTATAATAGTCGCTCTTTGTTTTACCTTTAATTGGGCCAAATCTGCATTACGTCTTTTATCTGAGACTTGCTCGTCAGTCTTGGAGCCAAGTTCGCTGGCAGATAAAACATTATAATGCTTTTCCGAACGGTGAAATACTCCCCCAAGACCAAGAGCAGGACCGCTTCCTCCTCTGTCCTTACTGGCTGAACGCTGAAGATGAGGTTGGTGTTGGAATAGGTTTATAATTGTCACATGACATGATTGAATGGTGGAGCAGAATCAATGGGCCAAAGTACTTAATTCTGCTCCTATGCCTGATAGCTTGATGTATGGAGATACAGTGAAAAGCTTGTCTTGACTATTATTCATACAAGTTAGACCATTCCACAGTGCATTGAGGTGGAATAAGATAAAACAGTAACAGTGCAGAATAAAATATAAAAGCTACAGAGCAAGTTCAGTCCAGCTGAACCATAGAGTGGAAGATCACAACAAGGTAGATTGTGAGGTCAAGTCCATCTTATCGTACCCCGTGTGCATCCAGATGCAGTATGCAGGAGCAAACTGAAATCACCTGGAGTTGGTGTTCAAAATAATGGGCAATTTATTAAAATCTGGTGCTCACCGGGAAGCCAGCCAAAGCTGACCTACCCAAACATGAATTGGATGCAGCTTTTACATTCTCAGCTCATGAGATTACCAGTAAAACTTCATTTTCATAATAGATTGGTGGCTATAAGAAGACTTACCGGTAATTAAGTGACAGATTAGGTGCTGATTACACAATAAAATGATTATCCAGGTCTGGTAGGAAATCCAGTTTTCAATTACAACAATGGGTGCATGCTTTAATGTAATTAGTGAAGTTCCTGGGATTTAGGTGTTGTCACTGCTGCATTCCACGTCTCTACGTTTGTCTGCGGTTTCTTGTCACAATAGTCACACAATCCACACCCCTGTTGACTAGATATTAGCATACATTATAATTTCCCCTACAAGAAGTAGGTTTTCCAAAAGAATAATAACTTTCTTCAGATTTGTTTATAGGGGATTGTTTAATGTCTTTCACTCAGCAGATAAATATGATTTATCTAATGCACACTTTTTAAGATATTTACAAATTAGGAATTTTTAATGTATTTTACTTCCAAGTTACCCTTCTGCTTATCCACCTAATATGATAGATACCCTTTTTTAGGTTAAACCACTTCAAAAAGGACTGATAGCTACAATTTATAAATGGTTATTGAATTTACGAATGATATCTAACAATAAAATTAAAGGTGCTTGGGAATTGGAATTTCAAGACTTACTTTCAGATAATCAGTGGAGTAAAATTTTTCATTTGGTAAATATTTCATCTGTTTGTACCCATCATTCCTTGGTACAGTTCAAGGTAGTGCATTGGGCACACATGTCAAAGGATAAATTAGCCCATATTTTTCCCAATATCAATCCTAATTGCGATAGATGTAATATTGAGGTGGCCACTTTAACCCACCTGTTTTGGTCTTGCATAAAGTTGGACAATTTTTGGAAAGATGTCTTGAATCTGGACCTACAACCAAATTTATTTAGAGCAATTTTTGGGTTTATTCCATCGGAAGCAGGATACTGTATCTTCTTGTTTCCGCTCAGTGGATGATAACCTTTTCAACTTTATTGGCTAGGAGAGCCAGTTTACTTAAATGGAAGGATCCTAATCTACCTAATTTTTTTTTTTTATTATTGGCTTTCCTCCATCATGTCCTGTTTAAGTTTAGAGAAAATAAGAAGTTGGACATTTGATACATCCTTTAAATTTTGAAGAAATCTGGCGACCTTGTATTCAATATTTTCATACGATTTGATTTATTGATTTTTGTACTGACTCTCTTCCAGTTATTTTTTCGAAGTTTTGGATTTGATCAGAAAGTCTTTCTTTTCTTGCGTGGATTAGGACAGGTTGTTTTCTGGCAAAGTTGTACTTAGTAAGTTGAAGGACCTCAAAAGTAAAAAACTTAGAATACAAGAGTTTGTATGTTCCTGTCAGAATAAGAGATAATAAGATGTAACAGCTTTATGAAATCTTAGTTTTCAAGAGATACTGAGACCCTGGTTAAGAAGGAGGTATAGGCAGGTAGGAAAAAATTAGTTTCTTGAGAAGTACAAGAAATTCAAGAGAACACTTAAGGAGGAAATCAGGAGGGCTAAAAGAAGACATTAGGTTGCTCTAGCAGACAAGGTGAAGGAGAATCCCAATGGCTTCTACAGATACGTTAAGAGCCAAGGGATATCAAGAGACAAAATTGATTCTCTGGAAGATCAGAATGGTAGTCTATGCGTGGAGCTGAAAGAGATGGGGGAAATGTTAAATGGATTTTTTATATCTGTGTTTGCTTGGGAGATGGACACAGAGGCAATGCAGCAGTGAGGTCATGGACCCTATACAGATTATGGAGGAGGAGGTGTTTCCTGTCTTGAGGCAATTTAGGGTGGATAACTCCCCAGGGCTCGACAGAGTGTTCCCTTGGACCCTTCGGAAGGTTAGTGCAGTAATGACAGGGGCCCGAGCAGAGCTATTCAAAACATCCTTAGCCATGGGCGATGTGCCACAGGACTGGAGGACAGCTAATGCAGACAAGTGTGATCTGTTGCAGCTTGGGAGGAGCAACCAGGGTGGCTGTTACACAGTGCATGGTCGGGCATTAAGATAGATAGATAGATAGATAGATAGATACTTTATTCATCCCCATGGGGAAATTCAACTTTTTTTCCAATGTCCCATACACTTATTGTAGCAAAACTAATTACATACAATACTTAACTCAGTAAAAATATGATATGCATCTAAAATCACCCTCTCAAAAAGCATTAATAATAGCTTTTAATGTGCTATTTAAGGAGTGTGGTAGAACAGAAGGATCTGGGAATACAGAACCATAATTTCTTGGAAGTGGTAGATAGATAGGGTTGTAAAAAGTGCTTTTATAACTTTGACCTTCATAAATCAATGTGTTGTGGACAGGAGTGGGATGTTATGTTGAAATTGCATAAGGTGTTGGTGAGGTCTAATTTGGAGTACTGTGTGCAGTTCTGACCACCTATAGGAAAGATGTAAGTAAGATTGAAAGAGTGCAGAGAAAATTAACCAGGATGTTGCTGGCAATTGAGGGCCTGAGTTACAGGAAAAGATGGAATAGGTAGGTCTTCATTCCCTAAAAGATAGAATATTGAGGGGAAGTTTGATAGGGTAAATGCAAGCAGGCTTTTTCCACTGAAGCTGAGAGAAATTACAGCTGGAGCTCATGTTTAATGGGAACATGAGGGCATACTTCATTGGGAGGGTGGCGAGCCTGTGGAATGAGCTAGCAGTTCAAGTGGTGAATGTGGGGTCAGTTTCAACATTTCAGAGAAATTTGGATAGGCACATAGATGAGAGAGGTATGGAGAGCGCTGGTTTGGCCGCAGGTCAATGGAACTCGGCAGATAAAAGTTTCATAGCAGAGTAGATGGGCTGAAGGGCCCTTCTCTGTGCTGTAGTGTTCTATGACTCTAAATGAAATCACTGTTTCCCCGTGGAAGCAACCAACTCGATTCACTCCATATGAAAAGTATTGGATACCGCACACCCTTTGGGAGCAGATAACATCCCAACTGTAAAGTTAGTCCTCCTAACACAGAAGGAGGCTGTTTGGCCCTCTGGCTCCAGTCGAAGAACCCTAATACCCATGAATACAGCCAAGCAAAACAGTGTTACTCTAGCTCCAGTGCAAAACACAGTGCCAAGGCTCTTACACAGCATGAGGCAAATTTAACACCTATACAATTCCAGAAAAATACAGTTACACAAAAAAGGATAATTTATATATATATATATATATATATATGTATGGGGTAAAAAGAATATAAGGTAATTCATATATATGAATGTTACATCAGTCTGCAGTCGAACACGGTGTGGCTGGTCTTTGCCAAGAAAACTCTAGGGAGCAGCATCAGTGGAGTGCACTGACTCCAACACCTCTCTCCTGGGTGGCAGTAAACAGGCGATATCGTGGCTTGAGTCGTAGTCCTCACTACAATCGAGGTCACACAGCCACCCCCCCCCCCCCCCCCATCATCCGCCCCGCTGTCCGTTAATGAATCAGTGATTCGGACTTGCAGCATTCCACACTAACAAGGTCCAACAGGGTTTTGCGATCACAGGCAAAGCGACTAAGACAAACACTCGATGTTAGACTGCACACCGCCTTTGCACACCAACACCTTGCTGACTCGGGCAGCAGCAAGATCCATGCCAAATCCAGCTCCTTCAGTTTCTCCACCAATTAGCAACTCATTGATGGGGTAGACCATCAAATTCTTAATGTCCAGCAGGGTCTTGTGATCATAAAAAACATGTTTAGAAAAGACAATAACACCTTTGGTTGGACCTTTAGAAGCCACTGCAACCAAATGCACCACCACCTTACCAATAAACCTGTAGACCTAGAAGCAGAATTAGGCTATTCAGCACATCAAATCTGCTTGGGCATTCTATCATGGCTAATTTATTACCCCTGTCTACCACGTTCTTCTGCCTTCTCTCTGAAGCCTTTGTCACCCAGGTTAATCAAGAGCCTATCAACTCCACTTTAAATATGTTCAAAGTCTCGGCTTCCATCTGTGGCAATGAATTCCACAGATTCACTTCCCTCCGGCTAAAGAAATTCCTCATCTCTGTTCTAAATGGACATCCCTCTATTCTGAGGCTGTGCCCCCTGGTCCTAGACTGTCCCACTATCAGAAACATCCTGTCCATATTCACTTTATCTGGGCCTTTCAATATTCGTTAGATTTTAGTCACTTCCCCTTAATTCCCTGCCTTCAACTTGTTTCCTCTCATATCCATCAACTTTGTTTTTATTTTTTTCCCAACTAAGGAGTAACTTACAGTAAACAATTAACCTACCAGTATCACAATCCAGTTTATTATTGAAGTTCAAAGTAAATATTATTATCAGAGTACATATCTGTCAGCATGTGCAACCCTGAGATGCATTTTCTACTGGGCATACTCAACAAATCTGTAGAATAATAACAGAATCAATGAAAGACCGCCCAATTTGGGTGTTCAACCGGAGGGCAGAAGACAACAAACTGTGAAAATGCAAGAAAGGAGATACAATAATATAAATAAATAAGCAATAAATATCGAGAACAGGATGAGGAGACCTTCAAAGTGTGTCCATTGTTATGAGAACAGTTCAATAATCGGGCAAGTGAATTTGAGAGAAGGTATCCCCTTTGGTTTAAGAGCCTGATGGCTGAGGGGTAGTAACTGCTCCTGAGCCTGCTGTTGTGAGTGCTGAGACTTGTGCCTTTTTCCTGATGGCAGTATTTCATGTAGATGTGCTTAATGGTTGGGGGTCTTTAACAGTGATGAACTGGACTGTATCCACCACTTTTTGTAGGACTTTCTGCTCAACGACATTGGTGTTTCCATACCATGCTGTGATACAGCCAGTCATTATACTGTCTACCACCCATCTATTGAAGTTTGCCAAGGTTTTAGATGACATGCTGAATCACTGCAAACACCTATGGGAGTAAAGGTGATGCCATTCTTTCTTCATAATTGCACTCACATGCTGCGCCCAGGAAATAATAATACTTAGAAATTTAATTTGCTAATCTCTCCACCTCTGATCTTCCAAAGAGGACTGGCTCGTTGTCCTTTGGTTTTCTCCTCCTGAAGTCTATAAACAGTTCCTTGCTCGTGCTGACGTTGCGAGACAGGTTATTCTTATAATACTACTCAGCTAGATTTTCAATATCCCTGCTATATGCTGATTCATCGCCACCTTTGATTCAGCCTATGACAGTTGTGTCTCCAGCAAACTTGAATATGACATTGGAGCAGTGCATAGCCACGCTGTCATAAGTGTAAACTGAGTAGAGCAAGGGAGCTAAGCACACAGCCTTGTGGTGTAACCTCTGCTAATGGAGATTGTAGAGGAGATTTTGTTGCCAATCAGAACTGACTGAGGTCTGCAAGTGAGGAAATCCAAGATCGAATTGCACAAAAAGGTACTGAGTCCAAGGCCTTGGGGCTCATTGATTAATTCTGAGGGGACGATGATATTTAGTACTGGGCTGTAATGTCACTGCCGTACGTTGTGGAAACTCTTCACCTAGTTTCAACTATCACCATCTGCCTTGTGCTCATGCCCCTACCTCCACCTTATTCTGGCTTCTGCCCTCTTCCTTTCCAGTCCTGATAATGGGTCTTGGAACGCTGACTGTTTGTTTATTTCCGCAGATGCTGCCTGACTTGCTGAGTTCCTCCAGCGTTTTGTGTGTGTTGCTCTGGATTTCTAGCATCTACAAAATCTCTTGTGTTGTGAAATTAGTTGTTTTGTGACTTTAAATACTGTGTAATACTAAAAATTGCTATAAATTTCAATAAAAATACATGTAACAATAATTCTGTAAAGAGAGCAGAATAATGAGGTAGTGTTTATGGGTTCATGGGTGTTCTTAAATCTGATGGCAGAGGGGAAGAAGCTGCTCCTAGAAGTTTGTTTTTCTTCATGCTCCTGTGCCTCCTCCTTGATGGCAGTATCGAGAAGAGAGTGTGTCCTGGATGGTGATGTCCATGACAGATGCTGCTTCTTGACGCATTGCCTTTTAAAGGTGTACTGTACTTGGTGATGAGGGGGTTTGTGCTCATGATGGAGCTGGCCAAGTTTACAACCCTCGGCAGGTTTTTTCAGTCCTGTGCATTGGTGCCTCCATACCAGACATGAAACAACCCGTCAGAATGCTCTCCTCAATACACCTGTAGAAACTTGCTGGAGTCTTTGATGACATACCAAATCTCCTCAAACTCCTACAGCCGTTGCAATGCCTTCTTTGTAATTGCATCAATATGTTGGGGCCAGGATAGACCTATTGGTACTGAAGACCATGAATGACCTGAGGTAGTCCTTAGAGCACCTCTAACTCTGTTGAATTACAACAATTACATGATTGGCATCTAGTCAACAGTGTGGAAAATTGTTCAGCTACTTCCTGTTCACAGAAAGCAGTAGCAATCTAATCTAGATAATTAACGTCCGATAAGTCTACCTTTCCACAAGATTACTGGATGTATTGTTGATAAAGTATCTCAAATAGTTAGGGTTTGTGAGTTGTGGGCATGCTAAGTTGGCACTGGAAGCACGGCAACCCTTGTGGTCTGCCCCAACACATGCTCAGACCGTGTCGGTCGTTGACATATATGACATTTCGATGTACACTTTGTATCTGTGACAAATAAAGCTCCTCTTATATATGACCTTTAGTCTTCAATTACCTACTTACTGATTCCTGTCTTTGATGTCACCGTGACTGCTTCACTTACGGCTTCTTCACAGCCATGGTCCAGAGGAGTAGGTAGCAAAGATAAGGTGAGAAAGATTGAGAATTAAAGGTTAACTTTATTTGTCACATGTACATCAAAACATTGCAACATGTCGTGAAATGTGTCGTTTTACTGAAAGCGTGCTGGGGCAGCCCGCAAGTGTCACCACACATTCCGACCAACATGGCATGGCCAGAATGCTCAGCAGAACAACACAGAACACAACAAGCAACAAAACAACAGCAAAAACAGGCCCCATTTTTTCCCCTACCATCCTCAAGCATACACAGTCTTCTAACCCCAGGACAGGCCTCCAGCAGACATCGGGCTTCAACCTCCCCAGTGGTTCTGCCAGACATCCAATTTGTCTTCGGTCTTCAAACATCGTGATTACAGGGGTGTACATGGGTTGGGAAGGGAATTTGGAAGCGTTGAGGATCAGAGGTGAGGAGATGGCTGCAATTCGGGTGATGCAAGAGGCCAGATTTGAACACCTGTTGAGCGCCTGTGGGATGGCCAGGCCAGAGGTGACTATGGAGGTGTTTGGTGGGGGGAGGGGTGGAATTGGTAAGAAGTATAAAGCTGAGTCAGTGGTAGATTTGGAGAGACAGTGACTCATAACTCCTACAGCACCTGTTACCCGGGTTCAATTCCACCTCTGTTTGTAAGGAGTTTGTTCATTTTCCCATGACTGTGTGAGTCTCCTCTGGGTGTACTTCCCATGTTCCCAGGTTAATATTAATTGGTCTGATTGGGCAGCACAGGCTCGTTCGGCCGGAGGGAGCTGTCATCGTCCTGTGTTTCTTGAAAAACTATTTATTTAGTGGATGTCATCACTCATCAGATTTCATTGAAATTGAAAGTTGGAGGAGGACTTGTATAATATTTAACTACTGATTCACCTTATTTATTTGAAGCACCTCCCCTAATACAACCCAATGAAATGATTGCTTAACCATTTTCCTGCTCATTACAAGGCTTTGTAACGTCACGGCTGTGCAACAGAGATTCGTTGCTGGAAACTGGTAATTAGTTTATAATTCTCACATAATCAGAAACCTTTCCTATCCCAGACACTCTGTTGCCTCGCACTATTCCACTGTTACAGGATTAGATTAAAGCAGGGGTTCAGAACCTGGGGTCCGCAGACCCCTCAGTTTATGGTAAGTCTCCACGGCATATTTAAACCAAGGTTGGGAGCCGCCTGGATTAGAGTTTGCTTAGACCTGCAGCAGGGTGACAGGCTCTTCCCGCCCAACAAGCCCACGCTACCCATTTACAGCCACGTGACCAATTAACCTGCTAACCCGTACACCTTTGGAAAGTGGGAGGAAACCCACATGCTCACGGGGCGAATGTAGAAACTCTTTACAGACAGCAGAGGGATTTGAGCCTCTATGCTGTCTGGCTGCAATAACAGTTGTAAGACTCTTGAACGGAATTCTTATACAATAAAGATGAACTCCTGGCCTCACTGATAACCTTTGCACTTTATTTGTTTACCTGCATTGCATTTTCTTTGTAAATGCAGCACTCTGTTCTGAATTCTGTTCTTGTGCTTCCCTTGTACTACCTCAACAGATTTCAAAGTAATCTGTAGAGATGGATAGACTCTCAGCACGTGCTTGCTCTCCATATTGTACTGCCCCGGCTTGTGTATCACGCAGACAGCTGGGACGCAACCCCGAACAACGGAGGGCTTCTGTACATGTGACTGTAATAAACCCGTTACCAATTACATGTACCAAGATGCAGTGAAAGCCATTGGTTTGCCTGCTCTCCAGACAGATCATTCAATACATAAGGACGCTGACGTAGTACGAAAATAAAACAAAAATGAGTATATTGATGTAGAAACACAGCAGGTAGACAGAGCAAGGGCTATGATGGAGACCAAACGATTAACTTTATGATACAAGAAATCTGTTCCAGAATCTTATAGCAATAGGAAAGAAGCTGATCTCGTGTCTGGTGGTACGTGTTCTCAAAGTTTTGTATTTTCTGCCTGGTGTTGGGTGGGGTGGGTTGGGAAAGTGAATGACCCAGATGGGAGATGTCCTTTATCACTGTAACACAGGAGTATGACCTCTGAAACATCTAATATAAAGAGAACTGCCTTATTTGCCATGTGCGTATCGAGTGTAGGACAGGTGCAGAGAAGGATAGATAGATAGATAGATAGATAGATAGATACTTTATTCATCCCCATGGGGAAATTCAACATTTTTTTCCAATGTCCCATACACTTGTTGTAGCAAAAACTCATTACATACAATACTTAACTCAGTAATAATATGATATGCATCTAAATCACTAACTCAAAAAGCATTAATAATAGCTTTAAAAAAGTTCTTAAGTCCTGGCAGTTGAATTGTAAAGCCTAATGGCATTGGGGAGTATTGACCTCTTCATCCTGTCTGAGGAGCATTGCATCGACAGTAACCTGTCGCTGAAACTGCTTCTCTGTCTCTGGATGGTGCTATGTAGAGGATGTTCAGGGTTTTCCATAATTGACCGTAGCCTACTCAGCGCCCTTCGCTCAGCTACCAATGTTAAACTCTCCAGTACTTTGCCCACGACAGAGCCCGCCTTCCTTACCAGCTTATTAAGACGTGAGGCGTCCTTCTTCTTAATGCTTCCTCCCCAACACGCCACCACAAAGAAGAGGGCGCTCTCAACAACTGACCTATAGAACATCTTCAGCATCTCACTGCAGACATTGAATGACGCCAACCTTCTAAGGAAGTACAGTCGACTCTGTGCCTTCCTGCACAAGGCATCTGTGTTGGCAGTCCAGTCTAGCTTCTCGTCTAACTGTACTCCCAGATACTTGTAGGTCTTAACCTGCTCCACACATTCTCCATTAATGATCACTGGAATGTCAGTGTGGGGGGTGGTGAGGGTGCAGACATACCCAGCCCTGAGACCCCAGGCAAGGTCATTCGATTCCAAAGAATTAATTTATTGATCATTACAAAACATCTTTCTGGTGCTTCCTGCTCCCTCTCCTCTCCCTTCCCCTTTTCCTAACTATAATTCCCCTCCCCCTGCCCCCTTCCCATTCCCAGTCCACAGTAGAGACCCAAATCAGAATCAGGTTTATCATCACTCTTGATATGTTTTATTTGTGGCAATAGTACAGTACAATACATAAAATTGCTACAGAACTGGGTAAAAGTCTTAGACACCCTAGCAAGCCACATGGTCACAGGGAGAAAGTTTAAGTTTATTGTCATCTCACTGTACATGTATACAACGAAACAAAACAATATTCTTCTGTAACTGCAGACTTCCACACAAACTCCGTACTGACAATATCAGGAATAAGGCTTAAGACTATTAGATTTTAAGATCAATTAATGATTGGCTTTATTTCTCACATGTACATTGAAACATCAAAACACATGATCCTAGGGAGGACGTACAAACTCATTACAGACAGTGATCAGTGATTGCTGCCACTGTAAAGCAATTGAGCGAACTGCTGCACTACCCCGGCACCATTGGTAGATTCGCATAAACTGATTACTCTGCAGAGCTGATGGAACAGAGGGCAGTACCTTTACTGACCTCTTCCACCTTAATTCGCTCTTCAGCTTCTGTGAGTTACGGTCCAATTTGGAAAGTTCACTGAAGCATTCCTCGGCTGCCAGAACTTTTTATTGACTTGACCCAGACTGTTGCTTTGCAACCAGATAAAGACCAAGTTCCTTCTGGATTGTTCCACCTGAGATGGCAGATCTGTTCTGCCTGGTAAGGTGTCACATTTGCTTGTGACTGCAACATGGAACGGGAAGATGCCAGGGAGTAAAAGGTCCTGTAATTTGACAAGAAGAGCTCAACTGCTTGCTATGTAAGGGACTGAGGGGCCCAACACTCCTTCAAGGTACATTTATTTCTCTATTTTCAAGAAAATGAATCTCAAGGTAGTGTAGGCCTCCATTAGTCTCAATAGACCATGGATTTGTGCCTTGGAAAGTTTACAGGGCTCAAGCCTGGGCAACGTTTTTCTTTTATGGAAGACCGGCAATTGCCCAAGCTGCAAGTCTCCCCTCTCTACGCCACCGATGTTGTCCAAGTGAAGGGCATTAGGACCCATACAACTTGGCACTGGTGTCATCGCAGAGCAATGTGTGGTTAAGTGCCTTGCTCAAGGATACACATGCAGCCTCAGCCAAGGCTCGAACTAGCGACCTTCAGATCACTAGACGAATGCCTTAACCACTTGGTTACACACCAGCTCAAGGTAGTACAGTATATGGTGAGGTAAAGTTGTAGTGCAATCTCTCGAGTCGAGTATGATGTTCTCCGAAGGAATTGTTTATTGGTGGGTCCTCAGGTAGAGGCTGATCCGGGATCCACATATTCTGGTGCAGTGTGGGCACTGCTTCCTTTAAACTGAGCGGGTGCACGGCCACACAGTAACTGCAATGCTTCCATGCACATAGCCTTGTTGCCACAAAGCTGGAATTTTCTTTTAATATAGTTTTCTGTTAATATAATTTTGTAATTATGCTAATATAATTGTGAAATACCCTCTAATGAATTTGGCATTAATGAATATAATGCATAAATTTCTGAAATAATAAATGCACCATAGCTTTTATTTTGTAATAATTTAGAGCTTCAATGTATTTACATCGTCAGTGTTTCAAGTTACAACACTGTTACAAATTGTAACAATAAACACAATGGAAATAAACACTGCCCTGCTAAACACAGTCACCAGTTGATTTGACGACCTGACAATACTCACTTGTGTTGTGAGTGTCGTTTGTGTTTGATGTAAATCTAAATATTCATGGTATACGTAATTACAAACAGAACATGTAAAGTGCCACGCAGTTTTCAGGCTGTGTAAAAACAAATTAATTAATTAATTAATTAGAATGGATTCCTACTCGGGGCAATAGTTGGTTCACACAGCTGTTTAGAAAAATATTTAGAGGGAATGTTGAGTGTGGCAAGAGTAAGTGGTGGCTGTGGTTAGTGGTTGAATCCTTTGGTTGATCATTCTCTTCCTTGGCAGCAGCCGCTTGTTCTCTGCTGCAGAGTAGAAGTTGCACAGTTCTCTCTTGAACGGATTTCCTCCTGGTCTATCTATTGAGTGCAATATCTTCCCTGTTTTTATATGTAAAGTTGAATTTCTTCAGATTAATTTTGATGTGATCAGATGGTACTTTGATAATCAATTTGACTTCCACTTTGACTCTGACTCCTGGAGCATTTTTCATTCCTTTCAAGGTCAGTTGACACCGTAATTTCACACCTCTGCCCTTAGTGACATAATGACATAACCTTTGACCCCTCCCTCCCCACCACTAAGCATATTTACCTGGAACACTGCCACAAGAGAACATCATCCATCATCCAGAACCCCCACTATCCAGGCCACGTTCTCTTCTCGCTATGACCATTGGGCAGGACCTACAAAAGCCTTGGATCCCAAAGCAACAGGTTCAAGAACAATTATTACCTTTCATCCATCAGGCTCCTGAACCAGTGTGGGTAACTGCCCTCATCTCAACTCTGAACTGATTCCACAACCTATGGACTCACTTTCAAGGTCTCTACAACTCATTTTCTCAGTATTATTAATGTTTATTTGCAGTTTTTTTCCTTTTGCACATTGGTTGTCTGTCAGTCTTTGTTTATGTATAGGCTTAATAAATTATATTGTATTTCTTTATGTTCCTGCAAATGTCTGCAAGGAAATTAATCTCAAGGTAGTATATAATGGCATATACAAACTTTGATAATAAATTTACTTTGACTTTGAAATTTCTGTGATAATTCCAACATATTCTGCACCACCCCTCCTACCAGCTGTCTTCCCACCCACTGCATTTCACCACTTTAGAAACTCTCCTGACCTGACTTGAGCTTCTGCTGCTGTGGCCTACCCACATCAGCGTTTGACGTGTTGTGTGTACGAAGGTGCTCTTCTGTACATCACTGTTACGAGGCTATTTCAGTTACTGTTGCCTTCCTGTCAGCTTGAACAAGTCTGCCTCGGCTCCGTCTGACCTCTCTCTTTACAAGGTGTTTTCACCCACAGATCGGTCAATCACCGGATTTTTTTTTGTTTTCCGCACCATTCTCTGTATAACCCTAGAGAGCGATGTGCTTGATGCCTGGTCTGAATAACAACTGAACCTCTTGACCGTGTCTGCATGCTCTTATGCATTGAGTTGCTGCCACAGGATTGGCTGATTAAATATTTGCATTAACGAGCAGATACACAGGTATATTTAAAAAAGAGGCCACTGAGTATACATAGACCAAAATTGATTTTGGTTTTCAGCCAATTTCTTCCTGCTGAAAGGCATTGATGAAGCAGATGGATTTCAACAGAAATCCTGTAGTTTGTTGGTCTTTGGTGACAGTTTTTATTTACAAATTTCAGATGAATATCTGAATTTAAACTCTACAGCAGTCAATGGTAGGATTCTAACTCTGGTACCTGTAGTTATGTTCACATCTCTTAGCCTTCTGGTGGCATGGTAACTTCACAGTTAGCACATTGCCTTGCAGCACCAATCGGGGTTTAATTCCCAGCACTGCCTATACAATTTATATGTTGTTCCCATGACCATGTGGGTTTTCTCCTGGTGCTCCAGTTTCCTCCCACATTCCAAAGACATACGGATGAGGGTTAGTAAACCGGGACACTTACAGGCTGCCCCAAGCACAAACCTTGAATTGTGTTGGCCACTGACACAGAAGAACACATTTCACTGTATCTTTCAATGTACATGTGACAGTTAAAATGCTAGTCTAAGAGTAGGACTAGTTTATTAATCTAGTCAATTAAAGATTAGTTTTAACTGATCTTTAATCACGCTAAGATACCAGTCCAGTAATTTAATCACCTTCAATCGGTGAGGAGTGAAGGAGACTTCCTTTGTTTTACACAGACCTGGACGGACAGAGAAAAGAGATTCAGTCAGACGTTTTGCAATAGGAGCTGGGTGTATCCAGGGGGAATGTATTGTCCGTAAGTGAAAAGAGGTGGGGAATGGGAGTGACATGGGAACAGGCCATGCAAGGAGGAGCTAATCGCTTATTGCTCTGCTCGAGCCGGCCACACGCACCTGCCTCTGAACCCTGTTCAGTAATAGATTCATCCGCCCAGTTGAAGGCCATTCAGGCTGAAAACACTCAGCAAGTCAGGCAGCATCTGTGGAGAGAGAAACAGTGATGTCTCAGGTCAAAGGTCCTTTGTCAGAGCTGGAAAGAAAGAAAACAAATCTAAAAACCTAACCTAACAAATCGAGTCCTGATGCAGGGTCTGCGCCTAAAATGTCGACTGCTTGTTCTTCTCTGCAGATGCTGCCAGGCCTGTTGAAGTTCCTCCAGAATTTTGTGTGTATTGCTCATGCTTCCCAGCATGTGCCAAACCTCTTGTGTTTAAAATAAATTTCAAAGGACTATTTCAATATCCTTCCCCTCCTGCCCAACATATTTGTGGAGTGAGGACAGGGACACTTTGGTGATAAGCTGTTGATAAAGTTGAGGTTGAAGCTTAAAGCTTCAGTGGAGAATGTTCGGAAGAGGTTCACGAGAACAATTCTGGGAATCAACGCGTTAATATATGAGGTGTGTTTGATGCCTCTGGATCTGCGCTCACTAGAGTTTAGAAGAATGAGGGGGGGATCTTATTTTGAAGCGTATTGAATATTGAAAGGCCTGGATAGAGTGGACATAGAGAGGATGTTTCTTATAGTGGGGGAGTCATGGACCAGAGGGCACAGCCACAGAATACAAGGACATCCCTTTAGAACAGGTGAGGAGGAATTTCTTTACCTAGAGGGTGGTGAATCTATGGAATTCGTTGCTGCGGACGGCTGTAGAGCCAAGTCATTGAGTATATTTAAAGATAGCTTCTTGATCAGTCAAGGTGTCAAAGGTTATGGGAAGAAAGTAGGAAAAAGGGGTTGAGAGGGATAATAAACCAACCATGATTGAATGGTGGAGCAGACTCGTTGGGCCAAATGGCCTAACTCTACTCCTATGTCCTATGGTCCTATTTTTCCTTTGTGTTTTCTTTCTCTAACCTCTCACATTAACACAACAATCCACTTGGTCTCACCTATCAGAAGTATCTCCTTCGCTTCTCTGCATCCATCCTCCTTGGTTTTTCCCCTTTCTTCCATTTCCGAAAGAGGGTCTGTGACCTGAAACATGAACTCTATTTCTCTTTGCACACACGCTGCCTGACCCATTGTGTTTTTTTCCAGCAGTTCCCGGCTTTATTTCAGATTTCCAGCATTTACAGTCCGTTTTATTTTCATTTTTAATTGCGAATTGTCTGCATTGCTGACCCAGCTGGTTACTCATGTCAAGTTGCAGACATTTTCTTGCTAATGAAAATAAAACTAAGAGACTTTTTAATAGAGAAGGTTCTTAAAAAGCACTACAGAATGATTGTTCTGCTAAAATATTGTGTTTATAGTTGCTCCATTTAAGTTTGTGATTAATGGTAATTCCTGAGATATCGGTCGCAGGGGATTCACTGATGGCAGTGCTATTGAAGGTCAGGGAGTGATGAGCTGTATTCTTGTTGGATATTGTCACTCCTTGGCAAGAAGCGCCAGTGCCCAGGAATGGAAAAGCCTACAAGAAGTGGCAGATCCAGCACAGTCCATCATAGGCAAAGCCCCCCTCATCATTGAACATAGTTACAAGGAGCACTGCCAGAAAGCAGAATCCGTCGAGGTCCCCTCACCATCCAGGCTATGGTCTCTTCACGCTACTACCATTGACAGGAGGTACAGGAGCCTTAGATTCCACGCCAGAGGCTCAGGAACAGATTCCCTACAACCATCAGGCTATCTGTACCAATGTGGATACTTAACCTTAACCTCAATGCTGAAATGATTCCGCAACCTATAGGTTCACTCAGACTCTATAACTCAAGTGTTATTTATTTATTTATTTTAAGTTCTGTGCCCAATGCACATTGGTTTTTCATCAGCCTTTATTTTTTAGTTTTTCATGAAGTCTGTTGTTTTTCTTTTTTTTTTACCTGTAACTCCCTCTGAGAAAACAAATCTCAAGGTAGTATATGGTGACATATACATACTTTGATAATAAATTTACTTAGAACTTTTGAAGTTTGAGGAAGTTACTTGCCACTTCTCAGCCCAGGTTAGGGAGGGAGTTCCAGTATACACCCCAGGTCTTGCAGCTTTTGGCAAGGTCCTGAGGCTGCTAAACAAGAAAAGAGCCCATAGCTTTATGGACCTGATGGTGTGAGGGCCTAAAGCTTCGGTACCTCCTGCCCGGTGGTAGTATCGAGAAGAGAGGGTGACAGGTGAAATGCAGGCAGACAGGACAGGAGTTTTCACTGTATGCAAATCCCTCTCGCCACCTCTAACCCTGTTTGTAGACTGCAATGGAGAAAGGAATGTTGGATTCCTTCCGGTCAGAAGGTGGTAGCTCTTCTGTTGTCTGGGAAGCAGACATTAGTTTTATTCGTCACATGTACAAATATACAGTGAAATGCGTCTTTTGCAGAAACGACCGACATAGTCAAAGGATGTGCTAGGGGCAGCCTGCAAGTGTTGCCAAGCTTCTGGTGCAAACATAGCAGGCTTACAACATACTAACCCTAACCCGTACATCTTGGAAATGTGGGAGGAAACCGGAGCACCCGGAGGAAACCCACGTGGTCACAGGGAGAACATACAAACTCCTTAAGGACAAGGTGGGGAAGAGAACCCTGATCGATGGCACTGTAAAGCGTTGTGTTAGCCACTATGCTACTGTACCACTCAAGCGGTTAAGGCAGGTAGACTTACTGCCCGTTACGTTGCTGGCATTTAGGACACCAATGAAGTTCCTCCATCTCTGGTGGTGTTCAGGACTTCCTTCATCATATTAGTGGCTTCCTCTCGGTTTTCATTACAGTCAGTCATGCAAATCCCAGGTGGAGACTCAGGAATATCATTGCAGTCAGGTGTAGAAGGATTCTTCATTGCTGTTTCCGAACCAACTTTGTTTGACCAGTCAGGGTTGTCAGCCCTGAGCTGAATCTCTGAACCTGGAAGAATGTGGGCCATTCTTAGTCTGGCCTCTACCCTTTGTTTGGCATGGGCGACCTTACCAAGAGCCAAGGATAAAGCCGGAGCTGTCCGGTCACTGAGGCACGCAGGCCTCCAAACCACAGCAAGGTTGTGGTCCTCTTGGAGCAGGCGGGTAGAATAACAACATTGAAAAGGCACTTGGACAGGTACTTGGATAGGAAAGGTTTAAAGGAATATGGGCCAAACCCATGCAAATTAGATGCATTCTGATGGGAATCTTATTTTCCATGGACCAGTTGAGTTGAAGGGTCAGTGTGACTCAATAATTCTCAGAATCTAAGAATTGTATGACATTATAGTCAAGTTTTTAAATAATTATATGGTTGTATTCCAAGACTTTCTTTGGAATAGCAGTTTCGTGTGGCATTTGAAAGGGTTCCATTGTAGCTGGGTACTCAGTAACAACAGTGATCACAGAGAAAATTGTTTTCTCATGATGTTCCACCCATGGTGACCTTCCGACCGTGGACGAGCTTGCAGATGTGGCAGGGAGCCAGTGGAATTCTTGACACGATAGTACTTGTTAATCTATTGCTCTCACTTGTTCACTAACTGTCAGAACACACAGGTAACCTTTTGGAGACAAAAGGCGCTGTAGATGCTGGAATTTGGAGGGGGGAAAAATGAAATTGCTGGGGAAACTCAGTGGGCCAGGCAGTGTCTGAGGGGCTGATGGATCGTCAGGACTGATGCACTTTCTCAGTACAAAATATCATGGAGTCATTCGGCACAGAAACATACCAGTGGCAAAAATGTTCCATGCAAACACATGCCCATCCCAGCTAGACCCATTTCTCCACCTTCGGCCTAAATCCTTCTAAACCTTTCCAACCCATGTCCCTGTCCAATTTTTTTTTTACAACTTGTTATTGTACCTTCCTCAACCACTTCATCTGGTAACTCATTCCATATGCACCACCTCTGAATTAAAACAAACACTTCAGGTTCCTATTAAATCTCTTTCCTCTAGCAACACTGTAGTGTAGCGATTAGTCAAACACTATTACGGTGCCAAGAAAAGTGTTCAGTTCCACAGCTATCTGTAGGAAATTTGTATGTTCTCACCATGACCTCAAGGGTTTTCTCTGAGTGCTCCAGCTTCCTTCCTAATTCTAAAGACATTAGGGTTGCTAGGTTACTCAGGCACAAGGGTTGATTTGGGCAGTGTTGGGCTGGAAAGCCGTGTTATTATGTTGTATAACTTACTGCCTGGTACACCACCAGCGTTTAGGGCAGGGTCGAAGTTCCTCCAGCTCTGTTCATCGTTGGCCAATTTTGGTCTTGTTCTTGGTGGTGGCCAGGTCTTCCTTCATCATGCCAGTAACTTTCCCTCAGTGTTCACTCCTGTCGGCCATGCGAGTCTTAGGTGGAGATGCAGGAATACCATTGCACTCAGGTGTAGAAAGATTCTTCATTGCCGTTTCCGTAACAGTTTTGTTTGACCAGTCAGGGTTGTTAGTCCTGAGGAGAAACCTCCGAACCTGGTGGCCTGGTGGGCGACTCTTAATCTGGCCTCTACCCTTTGACCTGTTTGGCGTGGGTGACCCTACCTAGAGCCAAAGATAAAGCCCTGACTCCAGCCAACATAGCTTTCCATGTCATTGAGGTGCACAAGCCTCCAAACCACAACAAGGTTGTGGTCCTCTTGAGGATCATGCTGTATTACTGAAAAAATAAAATAAACCTTAAACCTATGCCTCTTGTCATTGATTTCACACCCTAGGCAAAAGACAGTACCCTATCTATGCCCCTTGTGATTTTATACACCTCTATAACATTACCTCTTCCTGTGCTCCAAGGAAAAGTCCTGGACTGTCCAACCTCTCCCTATAACTCATCTGTCACGACTCCATATTCCCACTGAGTCCCTCCAGCAGTTTATTTCCTACTCCATGTAACTAATTGCGCTCAATCAGTCTCCTTGACTATTGAGTGAAAGAACATAGAACAGTACAGCAGAATACAGGCCCTTCGGCCTGCAATGTTGTGCTGTCCATTTAACCTACTCCAAAATCCACCTAATTTTCCTTTTCCACAGAGCCCTACATTTTTCTTCCATCCATGAAAATAAAAGTCTCTAAATGTCCATAAAATATCTACCTCTACCACTGCGTCTTGCAGCACTTTTCATGTACCTGCCACTCTCCGTGTAATAAAATAAAACTATCTCTGATGTTCCACCCCATGTTTTCCCCACCAAACACCTTAAAGTTTTGCCCCCTTGCATTAACTAGCCATTTCCACCCTGGGAAAAGTCTCTGACTGTCCACTCTATCTGTGTATGCCTCTATCAAGTCACCGCTCATCCTCCTGCTCTCCAAAGAGAGCCCTAGGGTTTGGAAAGTGGTTAACCTAGTACGACACTGTTAGCTTTCTGAAGAGGGACCTCGAATTATCCTCTGGTTCCTTTGTCTACAATTTTCTTATTTTCGTATTTTAGCAGAGAATGGAAAAGCGAGGGGTTTCTGTTACTCGAGCACATGCAGCCGTGCCAGAGAATGGTTCTTTTCTCTACAAATTTCTTATTTTCATATTTTAGCAGCTTTTGAAAATTCCAACCCGTCCACTGCACCACACTCCCTCAGCGTGACTTCTCAACTCTTAGATTACCAAGGTGAGATAAAACAGACTCCAGCAATGAACCTTGCACCCACCACATAATTGGGAGCGACCTGTCACCAGTTCTCAAAGCCAACAGTATACAAAATTGAGGGGTATAGATCGGGTAAATGCAGGCAGGCTTTTCCCACTGAGGTTTGGTACCGGAGATGATAGGTTAAGGGTGAAAGGCAAAATATTTAAGAAGAACATGAGGGGAACTGCTTCGCTCTGAGAGGATGGTGCAAGTGTGGAACAAACTGCTAGACAGAATAATGGTAATGGTGGGTAGGCCAAGGAGCCTGTTTTTTTGACTCTATGACGCTATGGATCTATAACAGTTCTGGTTGAATCTGAATTTCAATTTTGCTCTCAACTTAGTTCACAACCAGTCACCACAAAGACTGGGTGACCTCTTTGCAAGCCACCTGCATTTAATTCACAAGGGCAACTCCCAGCTTCCAGTCTCCTAACCTTCCAACCTATCAAGGGAAGAGATTCTGCAGATGCTGCAAATCCAGAGTAACGTGCACAAAATTCTGGAGGAACTCAGCAGGACAGGCAGCATCTATGGAGAGGAATAAAGTCGATGTTTCAGGCCGAGACCCTTCACCAGATTTCCAACTTATCACCATCCTTTCTTTTCCCCTTTTTCCCCTTCCTGTTTCCGAACTTGCCAAAAATCTGCTTGATCTCTTTGCAAGGTCATTGGCCTAAAATACTAACTTTGTTCACACAAAGTACTCTACAGATGCTGTGGTCAAATCAACACGTACAACAAGCTGGAGAAACTCAGCAGGTCGGGCAGCATCCGTGGGAACGAGCAGTCAACGTTTTGGGCCGAGATCCTTCATCAGGACTGAAGAGGGAGGGGACAGGGGCCCTATAAAGAAGGTAGGGGAGGGTGGGGAGGAGAAAGTTGGTGGGTGCCAGGTGAAAAACCAATCAGAGGAAAGATCAAGGGGGAGGGGAAGCAGGGAGGGGATAGGCAGGAAAGGTGAAGAAGGAATGTAAGGTGAAAGCACTGTGTAGTAGAAGAAGGCAGAATCATGAGAGAGGTGCTGTAGGCAGCTGGAGGAGGAAGCAGAGTGAAACTGGGATGGGTGAAGGGGGGCCCTTGCCCCCTCCCTCTTCAGTCCTGATGAAGGATCTCAGCCCAAAACGTTGACTGCTCGTTTCCACGGATGCTGCCCGACCTGCTGAGTTTCTACTAACTTTGTTCAGTTGCTGCCTGACCTGCTGTGTGCTTCCAACATTCCTGTTGTGTTTTGGATTTACAGCAGTTATTTTTCCCTTGTATCAACCCAGAGCTGAATGATTCTTCAGGGCCTTTCACTTTCACTCTGCACCAACTCTGTAAACTTGCTGTGGAGTTGCACTTTGATATCATGGCCAGAGTTTTGCAAATAAATGACAGCATTTGCCATCATTACACAACACCACTGACTGTAACCTCTGAAATGTCCAATAGATGCTGGCTTTCTGTGGCAGACTTCCCTAGTATGACAAATAGAAATCAGTACTTGGGTATTAAAAATTAACCTTGCTGGTGTAGACGGTGCTAGTAATATAAAATGTAACTGTTATATGCTAACACTTAATTATTGATTTACAGCAATCTGGATTAGTGATAGATTTTTTATGTTGATTCTCTATGCTTAAAAAATTAAAAAGCCATTTGAAAACAATTATAAACTGTATATATATATATAGTGTGTGTGTGTGTGTGTTCAGTAGCCACTATATTAGGTATATCTGCTCATTAATGTAAATAAAACAATATACTGCCTATATTGTGTGTGTATAGGTATGTGTATATATATATATATATATATATAGATATACATACACACACACACACGTACATACACACACACACACGTACATACACACATACTCAATAGCCACTATATTGGTACATCTGCTCATTAATGCAAATATCTAATCAGCCAATCATGTGGCAGCAACATCAACCAAACAGCCCCTCCCTCACTAACCCCCCCCCCAACTAACCACCCTTCCTCCGCACAACAAAACAGAAAATAAATGGATGGAAAAGCACAGAATTTACAAGCCATAAGTCTGAAAAAGTCCGCAGTCCATAAACGCAATAATCCAATCCGTAAATGCAGAGCCACGGTAGCATCCTCCGACATCACCGATGTCATCGAAAGAGAGGGATACCACACGAGGCAGAGAGGCCTACCCGGCTGCCACAGTGAGCCACACAGTGATAGGCCACACAGGAACTCCTTCTCCAGCAGTGATCAAAATGCAGGCAGTCAGTACTGAACTCTTGCACACTTTCCGCATTCACCTCCCTGTCTTTATCTTCCTCAATGTTTTAATCGGCAAAGTGGAATCGATCATCGGTTTGCGTCCAGTCTCCAAGTTTCTTTGCTTCGAGGCTGTCCAAGTACTCGCTCACGTCCCGGAATCTTCTTGGAGACAGCAAAATGCTGGATCACCTAGTTGATCTCCAATCAATAAATCGCAGGCTCGAACAGTTCCAGTTGGCAGGTTAGACGTAGCAGTTGGTAGGTTAGTTGGTCATTGTTAATTGTCCTGTGATTAGGCCCCAGTTAAATTGGGAGTTGTTGGACAGCCTATTCCACGCTGTATTTCAATAAATAAATAAATGTCTTTCCAGTACCTTATTTGTCACATGACTACTGAAACATACAGTGAAATACTTCATTTGCAGCAACAACCAACGCGATCTGAAGATTTTGAGCCTGAGCTCGCAAGTGTCTCCATGCTTCCGGCACCAACATAGCATGCCCACAACTCACTAACCCTGACCCATTGACCTTTGGAACATGGTTATCTCCTCATAATCTTTGACATCCTTACTATTTAAGAACATATCAAACCCTGCTTTATGTGTACCCAATGACTCGGCCTCCATAACCATCTGTAGCAATGATTCTCACAGATTCGCCGCCATCTTGAATGGGTTGAGAGGGAAGATAAATCAGCCATGATGGAATGGCGGAGCAGACGCGATGGTCAAATAGCCTAATTCTGTTCCTTTGTCTTATAGTCTACAATCCGTGAACACTGCCCTGAGATAGTCCTCCTTCTAGAGAAGGTGTAATTAAAGGCTGAGTTTATTGTCACATGCACAAGTACATGTATGCAGAGGGGCAACAAAAAACTCACTGCAACACTCACAATGTGCTGGAGGGACTCAGCAGGCCAGGCAGCACCTACGGAAAAAAGCACGGTCAACGTTTTGGGCCAAAATGTCAACTTTACTTTTTTCCACAGGTGCTGCCTGGCCTGCTGAGTTCCTGCAACATTTTATGTGTGTTGCTGGGATTTCCAGCATCTGCAGATTTTCTCTTGTTTGTGAAAGACTCACTTGCAGCTTCCTCACAGGCACATGGCTTCAGATAAGCAGCATCGACGATAACACAACTAAACGTAAGTTACTCACAATTTTACAAGAAAGAACACAATTAGAACAGAAAAGTCCATTTCAGTGCAAAGTGATCAAAGTGCTCCCAGTGTTGCTAAATCGTAGTGATTAAGGTTGGTCCAAGAACCAGACAGTTGATGGGAGTTAGCTGTTTCTGAATCTGGTGTGTGAGACTTCAGGCTTCTGTACCTCCTGCCCAATGATGACTCGATCCGAATGGTGAGATCTTTCAATGTTGCTTTCTTGAGGCAGCATTTCCTGTAAAAACTACCGATGGTGGGGAGGGACGCGCCCATGATTTGTAACCCTATTCCACTGCTCTCTGCGGCTTCCTCACAGACACATGACTCCGAATGTGAGCAAAACGAAAGAGATGGTTGTTGACTTCAGGAGAGCACGGAGCGACCACCTTCCACTGAACATTGACGGCTCCTCCGTTGAGATCATTAAGAGCACCAAATTTCTTGGTGTTCACCTAGCGGAGAATCTCACCTGGTCCCTCAACACCAGCTCCATAGCCAAGGAAGCCCAGCAGCGTCTCTACTTTCTGTGAAGGCTGAGGAAAGTCCATCTCCCACCCCCCCATCCTCATCACATTCTACAGAGGATGTATCTAGAGCATCCTGAGCAGCTGCATCACTGCCTGGTTCGGAAATTGCACCGTCTTGGATCATAAGACACTGCAGCGGATAGTGAGGTCAGCTGAAGGGATCATCGGGGTCTCTCTTCCCGCCATTACAGACATTTACACCACACGCTGCACCCGCAAAGCAAACAGTATTGTGAAGGACCCCACGCACCCCGCATACAAACTCTTTTCCCTCCTGCCATCTGGGAAAAGGCACCGAAGCATTCGGACTCTCGCAACCAGACTATGTAACAGTTTCTTCCCCCAAGCCATCAGACTCCTCAATACTCAGAGTCTAGACTGACATCTACATCATTTATTATTATATTGTAATTTGTCCTCTACTGTGCCTATTGTCTTGTTTATTAATTATTGTACAGCCCTGCACTGCTTTGTGCACTTTATGTGGTCCTGTGCAGGTCTGTAGTCTAGTGTAGTTTTTATGTTGTTTTACATAGTCTAGTGAAGCCTTGTGCTGTCTCACATAGTCTAGTTTTGTGTTTCATGTAGCACCAGGGTCCTGGAGGAACGTTGTTTCATTTTTACTGTGTACTGTACCAGCGGTTTATAGTCAAAATGACAATAAACCTGACTTGATTTGACTTCTTGTGTTCCTGCACAATCTGATTGCTGTACCTGACCATAATTCAACCAGTCAGGATACTTTCAACAGAACAGTCAAGTCAGTGATCTTTCAATGACAGGCAACACAATTCAATCACCCGGGAGTGCTTAAAAAGTATCCCTGAAGTCTCCCTTTCCGCAAACGTCCATCAAAATGAGCAGAGGAATCTAATAGCCACGGGTTGCCTGAATGCTGATCTTGGTTAAGCGTTGACACAATAGTGGAGATATGTTCTCCCCGATGTTGAGTCCGGAACTTGGGGGCCCAATGTCTGCAAGTGCTCTGGAGGCTGGAGGTGGGCTGTATTGGTGTTGGAGGCCTGTCGGTATGCTGAGTGGGAGGGAGGCATTGCTGTTGCTCTGCTGAACATTGTGGGCACGCTATGGTGGCGCTGGAACGCATGTCGACACTTGCACACTGCCCCCAGCACCTCATTAACTTGTGTGGGTTGTAACATAGACTACACATTTCAGTGTAGGTTTGGACGTCCATAAATGAATCCGAACCCGACAGTCCAGGGACGGTTCACTCAGATAATTCCTGAGATGAGGGAGTTGTCCCTCTGGCTGAACCGGCTAATGAAGTTGGATTTATAGTCCTTGGAGCTGATGAGAGTGAGCGGTGTTCTGACTGAAGTAAATATGATCCCAAGCGTACATGGTAGGTTAGGGGTGGAGATGTTTTCACTAGTGGGGAAATGTTGATCATTTACCAAATCCGTTGCTGCAGGTTGCGGGATGGACATTGGCCAGCTCACTCGTTAATCCGCCCTACAGTATAATTAGGCCTTTCCAATTCTGATGAGAGGTCATTAAAGTTGGCACAGAGTATAGAGCAGCACGGTACAGGCCTTTAGGCCCACAACATTGTGCCAGTCTTTTGAACTACTCCACTTATTGTCCTCACTTGGAACTATAGTGCTTTCCCTTTATCGCTGGGTCTCAATCCTGGAACTTCTTATCAACAGCATCTTCACCAGATCCCCACCACCATCTAATGTATAATCAGAGGTGGCAAGCAAGTGATAACTACATCCCTGGGACTATATGACAAAACCCAGGGGCTGTTCAAACATAGAAGGGACAACAGCATAGCACAGATTGGCCCACATTACTGTGCCATTATCAAACTAACCCTTCCGTCTTACACAGCCCATCACCTTCCTTTTTTTTTCACCCATGTTCCCAACGAAGAGCCTTTCAAATGCCCCTGGTGAATCCTCTGGCACTACATTCCAGGCATGTGCCCCTCACTGTGTGTAAAATGAAAACTACCTCTGACGTCTCCCCTAACTTCCCTTCACTCTCCTTAAAAGAATTCCCATGGTACTGGCCATTTTCACCCTGGGAGAAAGTTGCTGGCTGTCCTGTCTATAACCTATTATCTTGTAACACCTCTAACAAGTCGTCTCTCGTTCTCCATTGCTCCCAAAAGAAAACCCGTGGCTCACTCAGACTTTCCTCCTGAGGCATCTGCTCTAATCCAGGCACCGTCCTGGTAACACAAGAAATTCTGCAAATGCTTGAAATCTTGAGTAACGCACAAAGAAGTGCAAAGGAAACTCAGCAGGTCAGATAGAATCTATGAAGGAAAGTTAACAGTCGACATTTTGGGCTGAGACTGTTCAACAGACCTAAAACATCAACTGTTTATTTCCCTCCATAGAAAAGACAAGTAGGCAAGGCAGGATTTCCCAGTGGCCACCCCCATTCTGACAAATCTGTCCGCAGCCTATTCTTTTGCCACACTGAGGCTAAACTCAGGTTAGTGGAGTGACACTTTCCGTCTGAATAGCCTGATGGCATGAACATCAATTGCTCTGCCTTCCAGTAATTTCTCTTCCCTCCCTCCTTCACTCTTTTTCCATTCTTTTCATTCAAAATCAAAGTACCGGTAATTTCTCCATTCTGGTTACTCCCATGCCCCTTCCCCTCCCCTCACCTGCCCATCACTCCCTCTGGTGCACTTTCTCCCCTGTCCTCTCTTACCAGATTCCTCCTTCTTCAGCCCTTTACCTCTTCCACCTATCACCTCCCAGCTTCTTACTCCACCTCCCTTCCCCGACACACTCACCCACCTTCCCCCTCACCTGCCACCTTGTACGCCTCCCCCGTCCCCACACCTTCTTATTCTGGCTTCCCTCCCCTCCCTTTCCAGTCCTGATGAAGGGTCTCGACACGCAATTGCTGCAATTTCTTAATTTAAACTTCCTGTGACCAGGGTTATACTGAGTTAATTCCTCATCTGCCAGGACTAGACAGGAGTTTGATTAATCTTACTTAATATTGAACTGGGACTCTATGATTGTAATCACTGTGATCAACAAGCCAACAGGCTATTATCAGAATCCACGTTGTACAGTTCTAGAGCATTAAAGCACAAAAACAGGCCCTTCAACCCTTCTAGTCCAAACCAAAGATTATTCTGTCTAGTCCCATTGACCTGCACCCAGACCATAGCTCTCCCCTCCCCTCCCCTCCATGTACTTATCTTAAGTTTTGAAATCAACTTGCCTCCACCACCTCCACTGGCAGCTATTTCTACATTCTCACCACCCTCTCGGTGAAGTTCTCCACCGCGCTCCCCCCCCCCCCCCCCCACAATCCCCATAAAAAATTTCACATTTCACACTTAATCTATGACCTCTAGTTTAGTCTCACCCAATCTCAGTGGAAAATGCCTGATTGCATTTACCCTATACCCCTCATGATTGTGTATACCTCTCTCAAATCTAACCTCATTCTCCCACGCTGCGGGGAATAATGTCCTAATCTATTCACCTTTTGTTTTAACTCAGGTCCTCGAATCAACATCAACTTTGTAAATTTCCTTATTACTATCTTTTCTGTAGGTAGGTGACACACTACTTCAAATTAGGCTTCACTAATGCCTGATACAATTTCAACATAACAGCCCGACTCCTGTACTCAGTACTGCTCCAGGACATTCTCCTGTGTATAAAACATCTTTTCACACGGGCATTGAAACAATCGTTCCACCTTCGAACTAAATCACAACCTTTGAGCTAACAAAGTTCATTCATGACTTCTCAATGCTTTGGGAAAGCAGCCAAGGTAATGGAAGACCCCACCCAGCCATTCTCTCTTCTCCCGAGCCTCTCCCCTCCCCTCAGGCAGAAGGTACAGAAGTCTGAAAGCACAAAACTTCATGCTCAAGGATATACGTTCAAGCCGATGTTTGTATATCTTTTAAATAGTTGAACCATGATATATTGACTATCCTGTTGTACATAATATTTATTATAAATTATTATAGTACCATATTGCACATTTAGATGGAGATGTAACGTAAAGATTTTTACTGCTCATGTATATGAAGGATGTAAGTAATAAAGTCAATTCAGTTCAATACTGTATAGACACTGATAAGTTGGCACAATTTTTAAAGTTAGTGAAAATCCCACCTGCTTTCAAGCCACCATCAGTCATAAACCAACGATCAATCACAATCAAGTTGGTCTCATTCAGGAAATTATGTCCGTGTATATGTTACTTACTTAAAGATACAACAGTCCTTCTGACCCAATGAGCCCACGCTGCCCAATCACACCAATTAGCCTACTCACCCAAACCTGTTTAGAACATGAGAGGAAACCGGAGCATCTGGAGGAAACCCCATGAGATTACGGGGAGAACGTGCAAACTCCTTCCAGAGAACGGTGGGATTGAACCTGGGTCACTGGCACTGTAATAATGTTAGCCTTACCTCAGTGCCCTCATGCTGCTCACATCAAGTTCTTTAGGTTCGCTATATAGGTTTCATAATCTCACGAGACCACCTCACTACCACTTCTTCACCCCATGTCTCAGCTTGGCTCTGACGTGCCTCCTTTCTCGCGGTTGTAGGGAAAGAATAGTGAGGGCTAATAGGTAGGCAGAAGTACAGATATGCAGTGCAGCAGTGACAACACCCAAATTTCAAGAACTTCACTAATTATGTGTACACCCATTGCTGTAAAAGAAACTTAGATATACCTATAGACCTGTGGATAAGTCTATTCTGTAATCAGATCCTAATCTGTTATGAGCTACCATTCTGTTATGAAAAAGCATTTCACTGGTAATCTCATCAACTAAGAATGTAAAAGCTGCATCAAATTCATGCTCAGGTAGATCAGCTTTGGCTGGCCTCCTGGTGAGCACCAGATTTTAATAAATCACTTGTTTTGTTTCCAACACCAACGTCATGTAATCTTTCAGTTTGCTCCTACTCAGGTTTGTGTGTCCAAACTTCATCTTCGTCCGGTTCACTGATGTCCTCATCGGTAGCTGCCCCTGACCCTGTACTGTCCTTCTTCATTATTTCCACATTAAATAGAAATCAGGGAGAACTAGAAATCTGCAATAACAACACTAAACTGCTGCAAACATTCAACAGGTCAGGCAGGATCTATGGACAGAGACACAGAATTCACATCTCTGCTCAAAGACCCCATATGCAAACTGGGAAAGACTTGCTTATCCCAAAGGGTGGATCCAGTTATTCGGAGGGTCTTCGCCAATATTCACCCCTAAACCCGAATCATATCAGTCTTCTTCCATTTTCTAACTATAGAACTTGCACCACGCAAACACAATTGACCTTAATAATTTGTGAATTCATAATGACTTTGATTAATTTATCCATTATTTTTGCTAATTAACTTTGCCCAGATGTTTTATTCGTAAGCAGGATATGGCTAATTACATACTTATTAAAGATTGCAGTCCCTGAACAGATGACAAAGTCAGATAGGTTCTCAATGACAGACTACCAGATTGGAGCTTAATATTTCTTTCAATATTATTTAACTATTTAAATATTATTGAATATAATTTCCCCATCTGCCATATGAGGAATTGGTCCAGGGCTTTAAATGCTGAAAAAAAGATACATTGGCATTGGAGAGGGTCCAGAGGAGATTCACAAAATAATCCTAGAAATGAAAAGGTTCATATTAGAGAAGTGTTTGATGTCTCTGGGCCTGTATTCACTGGAGCTTAAGAAGAAAGAGGGGAGTCTCACTGAAACCCATTGAATACAGAAAGAGATAGAGTGGTTGTAGAGAGGATATTACCTATAGCACAGACTCAGAATTGGGGGACATTCCTTCAGAAGTGAGGAGGAATTGCTTTAGCCAGAGAGTGGTGAGTCTGTGGAATTCATTGTCACAGACAGCTGTGGAGGCCAAGTCATTGTGTATATTTAAAGTGGAGGTTAATAAGCTCTTGATTAGTAAAGATGTCAAAGATTATAGGGTGAAGGCAGGAGAATGGGGTTGAGAGGGATAATATATCAGCCATGATGGAATGGTGGAGCCTACTCATTGGGTTGAATGGCCGAATCCAGTTCCTATGTCTTATAATAGACTCAGTATTAGATACATCTGCACAGCTGCTTATTAATGCAAATATCTAACCAGCCAATCATGTGGCAGTAACTCAGTGTGTTAAAAGCATGCACTCAAGGTCAAGAGGTTCAGTTGTTGTTCAGATCAAACATCAGAATGGGGAAGAAATGTGATCTGAGTGACCTTGACTGTGGTTGGTGCCAGACAGGATGGTTTGAGTATCTCAGAAACTGCTGATCTCCTGGGATATTGACGCACAACAGTCTCTAGAGTTTACAGAGAATTGTGTGAAAAATTTTTAGGAAGACATCCAGTGAGTAGCAGGACTGTTGGCAAAAATGCCTTTTTAATGAGAGAGGTCAGAGGAGAATGGCCAGACTGGTTTAAGCTGATAGGAAGGTGACAGTAACTCAAATAACCACGTGTTACGACAGTGGTGTGCAGAGGAGCATCCCTGAAGGTACAACACATTGATCCATGAAGTGGATGACTACAGCAGAAGAGGACCATGAATCTACACTCAATGGCCACTTTCTGAGATACAGGAGGTACTGAATAAAGAGCTACTGAGTGTAAGTTATGAGATAAATTACATAGACAGGAAGAGACCAAAAATATCATAAGATTCAAAATTGTCCTGTTTTAGCACAGCTAAAAAAAACCCCACACTATCAGTCAAGTCCATGGGAGTGCAAGAGGTGCTGCGTGGTGTTCCAGTGCTGTACAAGCATTATGATTGTGCAGGTCAGTTTAAGAATCTGATGGTTGTATGAAACCGGGTGGGGTGTGATGATAGATTTCGGTTCCTTTCTCTCTGTCAATAGCAGAGCACATTCATAACAAGATAAGACTTCGGAGCTTTGATCTATTCAATTGATTGTGATCTTGCCTACTGTTTAGTGTTCAGGTGTTTTACTTTGTTCTGCTTCAGTGCTCTGTGTAATTATCTGATCTGTGTGAACAGTATGAAAGACAAACTTTTCATTTTATCTCCGTACATATGACAGTAAGGAATGAATACCAATCTACTAACTCACAGCCTGCCGACCATTTATCCCAATGTAGTTTTCCCATTGACACATGGCCCAAAGTCGGGCCCTTCAGCCCACTAAGTCCATGCTGACCACCGACCATCCATATACAACCATCATATCCTAACCTATTTTCTGCTCACCATTTTCCCGCAACTCATTCATGCCCCCCCCCAAACACAGGTTCCACCCCACACCACTTTTACACACAAGTTTCAGTCAATAATTATCCTATCAAACTATGTCTTTGGGATATGGGAAGAAACCAGTGCATGCAGAGGAAACCCGCACAGTGAAAGGGAGAAGTTGCGAGCTCCACGCGGACAGCTCCTGAGGCCGGGATTGAATCCGCGCCTGTGGCGCTATGAGGCAGCAGCTCCACCATCTGCACCACTGAGCCACCCCGACATCTCTCACTGAATGAGTCCTGATCCCAGGCCTATGGGACCTAGAGCGATTACAGAGCCGGCGATTAACATTCAGGGTTCAATTCCCACCGCTGCCTGTAAGGAGCTTCTATGCCCTCTCTGAGTGGATTTCCTCCGGGGGCTCTAGTTTCCTCCCATATTCCGAATGGGTTTGTAAGTTTGTGGGCGTGTCCTGTTGGCACTGGAAGTATGGCAACTCCTGCGGGCTGCACCAAGTGCATCCTCACAGTCTGTTGGTCATTGATGCAAATGTCACATGTGTTTTGATGTTTCTATCTACATGTGACAAATAAAACCAATCTCTCAATATACAAAAGCACACAACTCTTTGTTCTATGTATTCTCTCCATAATAGACACTAAATTTGCATGCAGTAAGATAATCAAAACCCCTCTTGGTGCCACCTAATATTGTGCTCTTTATTAATATCCATAGTCCACAATTTCTTTTGCCCATGGCAAACGCTCCTGTAATTTGAGTGAAATTTTCAATTGAGCGAATGGCTTAAACAAATCATGACTTGAATAGGTAAGACTAATTCAATATTTTGCTCAGAATGGCCATGTTATTCGATGACTGACAATAGATCAAAGGCAGCTAATTAATATTAATTAAATTCTTCTCAACAACTGCTGGAGCTGAGTGATGGCAGCCTTTGTGCATGAGCTATGGACAGGTTCAAAAATAGGCTTTATGCGAGACGGGGCAGGTGAGGATTTAAGTGTCTCATGATGCACCCTGTCGGGCCATACAATCCGAATCAGGTTTAATATCACCTACATATGTGATGAAATTTCTTGTTTTGCAGCAGCAGTACTGTGAAATAAGGAAATAAGAAATTATATTTTAAAAATTAAGTTACACAAGCAGTGCAAAAAGAGAGCAGAATTAGTGAGATAGTGTTCATGGGTTGGTTCATTGTCCATTTAGAAATCTGATGGTGGAGGAGGAGAAGCTGTTCCTAAAGTCATAGATGACTGCAGCACAGGGGCAGGCCTTTTGGCCCATCTAGTTTGTACTGAACTGTAGTTTGCCCCATTGATCTGCACCTGGACTAAAGCTGCTCATTACTTTCCCACCCAGGTATATATCCAAACTTTTCTTAAATGTTGCACTTGATCCCACATTAACCACTTCCACTGGCAGCTCATACCACTTGCACCACCCTCTGAGTGAAGGAGCTCCCACTCAGACTGCCCTTTAATGTATCACCTTTCACCTTGAACCTATGACCAGGAGTTCTCGTCTCACCCTGCCCAAGGGGGGAGAGGACTGATGAATTGCCAATAGAGGTCACTGAAAGCTGGAGGCTTGTCGATCATCATCATCAGGCAGTGGTTAGGCCATAGGTGGTGAGAGAGTGACAGGAATATCTGTTCGAGATCTGATCTGACGCAGATCAGAATCAGAATCTGGTTTATTATCACTAACATGAGAAAATCTGCAGATGCTAGAAATCCAGAGCAACACACACAAACTGCTGGAGGAACTCAGCAGGCCAGGCAGCATCTATGGAGCATCTATCTTTAACATATGTTGTGACTTTTTTTTGTTTTGCAGCAATGCATTTAAAAATTAGCATATTTTGGGTGCCACGGCAGCATAGAGGTTGCTGTGACACTATTACAGCTCAGGGCGTCCAACTTCAGAGTTCAATTCCGCCATCCTCTGTAAGAAAATTTGTACGTCCTTTCCGTGAGCGTGTGGATGTCCTCCGGGTGCCGCAGTTTCCTCCCACAGTCCAAAGATGTAGTGGCTACTAAGTTAATTGGTCATTGTAAATTGTCCTGTGATTCGGCTGGGGTTGAATCAGTGGGCTGCTTGGCGGCCCGGCTCATTGGGGACAGTACCGTGCTGTATCCCTGAATAAAAAATATTAAAAATAAATAAATAGTTACAAAAGAGAGTAAAATAGTGAGGGAGTGTTCAATGGGTTCATTCAGAAACCTGATGTCAGAGGGAAGAAACTCGTAAATAGTGCGTCGTAACTCACTATCTTTGCTCTCTTTTTGCTCGACTTACTTAATTTTTTTCATTCTGTAGATTAATTCCTTACTGCAATTTATAGTACTTTTTATGCATTGCACAGTGCTGCTGCCGTATAGCAACACATTTCTCAACATATCTCAGTGATAATGAACCTGATTCTGATTCTCAGGCTGCTCTACCTCCTCCTCCCTGATGGTAGTAACAGGAACCGGGCGGGTCCTGAGTGATGAGGGTCTTTAATGATTCATGCCGCTATCTAGAGGGCTGCGGCCCTGTTAGACAGCAGAACTAGGCAGTGTGCCTGCTCACAGGTTAATGTTGGCACGTACTTTCAGTTTGCATCTGTTTAAGTAAACAGTTTAATTGTGCTGCCTTGTGAATGAACTTCTCAACCTGTAGGTGCCTTTGTAAAACAGTACTTGGTCTAGTCACTATTTCATTCAGAAGCACACCCCTTGTGAATTCTGCTACTTAACAATAAAGAAATTGGGTGAAGACTGAATTGGTCTTAACTGAAGTACAGTGCTTTCTTAATGGAGCAACACATGATCTGATAAAGCAGGGCTTTCCCAAACTTCATTGACCTGTCCACGGCATTAAAAAGGTTGAGAATCCCTATGCTGGAGGAACTCAGTGGTCAAGCAGCATCTGTGGAGAGGGGAAAGGAATTGTCGACTTTTTGTGTTGCAACCCGACATCAGGACTGGCAGTGGAGAACACTGATCTTGGTCTCATCAATCCCCCTTTCCTCTTAATACTGGCCATTCCCCTTCTCCACTCTCAGTCCTGATGCTGGGTCAAAGTTCAAGGTTTAAGTAAATTTATTATCAAATACATATATGATACCATATGCCCTCAAGATTCATTTTCCTGCAGGCATTTAGAAGAAAGTAAAGAAATTCAATAGAATTTATGAAAAAGTTTTAATAAACAAAGAGTGATAAACAGCTAATGTGCAAAAGAAGATAAATGTAAAAAATGATAATTAAAAATACTGAAAAGTTGAGTTTTCAAGAGTTCTCCAAAGTGAGTCTGTAGGTTGTAGAACCAGTTCAGTGTTGTGGCGAGTGATGTTACCCGCTCCAGTTCAGGAGCTGATGGTTGTAGGGTAATAGATGTTCCTGACCCTGGTGATGTGAGACCTGAGACTCCTGTAACTCCTGCCCAATGGTAGTAATGAGAAGAGAGCGTGTCCTGGATGGTGAGAGAGTCTTTGATGATGGAGGCTGCTTTCTTTTGGCACTGCTCCATGTGGCTGTGGTCAGTGGTGGGGAGGACTTTGTCTGTGATGGACTAGTCAGTATCCTCCACTTTCTGTTCCTAGGCTTTGGTGTTTCCATACCAAGCTAGGGTGCAAAGAGTTAGGATATTCTCCACTGTGCATCTATATAGTTTGACCAAAGTGCCAGCACCCTGCACCTGGATGTTAATGTGTCATCTGATGAACAGACTTCTATTTCCTTTTCCTTGTGGCCTGATGTGTTGATGATGCAAAGCTGAGTGGGCTGTGAGGATCTGGGGGATAGAGGAGACTTCACACTGAGATGGAATTATCTCAGGTCATCCACTCCAGTGGAAGGAGTTAGAAATCACGCTCTTTCTTCAATGGCAAAAGATGCTGGTGTTCAGAGTGTCATGGCAAATAAATCTCTCGAAGTTAACACTGATGTGGCAAGCAATCAGATGGCAAATAGAGCAATGGCTTTTATTTTTGAACCCAAGTCTCCTTGTTATAGGGATTTAATAATGGGATCAGAGGCATAGCACAGGTACAGACCCTTCAGCCCAAATTGTCCATGCTAACCCAATCTTCCACATTGTCCTATCTCCCTGCATCCAGCCCTCCAAACCCTCTCTCTCATCCACATACCTATACAAAGTTCCCTTAAATCTCACAACTGAGCCCACATCAAGCAGTTCATTCTACACTCACCCCATCCTCTGAGTGTAGAAGATTGCCTCAGGTGCCCCTTGAATATTTCACCTTTCACCCTAAATCTGTGACCTTCTTATCGCATCCAAATGAGGATTTATAATTTCGTACTGAAGTTATAAAGGGTCCTAGTGGGACAGAGTTAGAGTAGTTCCGGTTTTGCTCTCCTTTACTGAAGAGAGATATGACTGTGTGCTGAATCTTCACCAGATTAATTCCCAGAATGGCTGGTTTGTCTAAGAAGAGAGGTGATGCAGATTGGATCTTTACTCTCCTTGACCTTAGCAGAATGCGAATTGGTCTCACATGTAAAACTCTTAACGGCATGAGAGGGCAGATGCAGAGTTGATACCTCAAGCCAGCAGTCACTATTTTAAACTAAGGGGCTGGTCATTCAGGTAAAAGAAAGCTTCACCAAGACAGTAGTGCATCTTTGGAACTCTCCACGCAAGAACGTTGTCACTGACCATATTCAGGCCAGAGATCGACAGAGTTTTGGATATTAAAGTCAAAGTAACTTTATTATCAAGGTGTGTGTGTGTGTGTGTGTGTGTGTGTGTGTGTGTGTGTGTGTGTGTGTGTGTGTGTGTGTGTGTGTGTGTGTGTGTGTGTGTGTGTGTGTGTGTGTGTGTGTGTGTGTGTGTGTGTGTGTGTGTGTGTGTGTGTGTGTGTGTGTGTGTTCATTTTCTTGTGGACAATTCCAGCAGGAAAATAAAGAAATACAATAGAATTTATGAAAACTATACACAAACAATCACCGACGTGCAAATGAAGACAAATTGTACAAATAAAAAATACAGTGAACATAATTTGTAGAGGCTTTGAAAGTGAGTTGTTGTCAAGGGACACGTGGTCTGTGCAGGAACACCATGTGAAGGTAGCAGATGACACTTGACCATCCACAAGGTCCCGAAAGGTCTCCTCCCCACAATTGTTAAGTTTTTATCTGTTTTCAGATCTTGATTTTTTTTTAAAGTAAAGAATGCACCTGACAGACAAAATCTGAAAACATTAAACATGGGAGGGGCTGGAAATCTTGAGCAATATGCACAAAACACTGGAGGAACCCAGCAAGTCAGGTAGCATCTACGGAGGGGAATAAATGGTGGAGGCTGAGGACGTTATCTGAAAGTGTAACAAGGGCAGCTGATATCTCACTGAGTTTCTGATTTATTACCCTTCTCTTTCACAGACTTTGATAAATAGCGTGATTTGCCTGCAGTTATTTCTGCCCAATATATTTGGAGGACCTATATGCAAGACAGGGAACCCAGTGACTGATGATATAAAACGCATTGATGAACTGGTAAGTAATAACCTTGTCATAGCACCTTAATCATAGTAGTTTTTTATTTAATCTATATTCATAAAAATGTACAAAAATAGACTTTGCATTCATAGTCAATGCGTTAAGTTCTGTTGTATGACATTCTGTAAAGTCAATAGCACTGTTGCTGTTCATGACCTCCTGGGGTGATACGCTGCTACAATAATTGAAGGGCTTCCTCACCTGACCTGGCCCCTGCCTGTCCAGTAGAGGAAGTACACTACACCGTAGTCCTCCCCCACCGAGCCTTTGTGGTGGCTGCACCCAGCGTTGGTACGTCTCCCAGCACATACTGTACCCCTGCAATGTGACAGTCAGCAGCATCCCTTGATGGACATCTCGATGTTTCAGGCAGACCAAAGGCGGTGTATGTGTGTGTCTGGATCAGAGAGACCGCGGGATGCAGCTGTAACACAGGCCTTTGCATCTTTCTCCAAGCCCTCCCTGCAAACACACAGCCCACAAAGAGGTGACCAACCATCTCATCCCCAGTACAGTCATCCATACAACATGCCATCGAAGTGGTAGTCCAGGTATGAGGAAGGATCTGACTGGGAGAGCCCCTATCACTGCCAGCTAAGCAAGCTCAGCTGGGACTGAAGTTACAATTTGAAAACTCTGCTCTAAGATGTTTAGAAATCTGGTCATGGAAAAGCCCTTCAGCCCATCTCATCCATGCCAGCTGTGTTTACCCAGTGAGCTAGACCCATCTTCCTGCATTTATTCAACAGATAAGTGTGAGGTGGTTCATTTGGGTAGGTCAAATTTGAAGACAGAATATAATATTAATGGTAAGACTCTTGGCAGTGTGGTGAATCAGAGAGATCTTGGGGTCCGTGTCCATAAGACACTCAAAGCTGCTGTGGAGGTTGACAGTGTTGTTAAGAAGGCATCTGGTGTGTTGGCATTCATCATCCGTAGGACTGAGTTCAAGAGCCATGAGGTAATGTTAGAGCTGCATAAGACCTTAGTTAGACCCCACCTGGAAATACTGTGTTCTGTTCTGGTCACCTCACTACAGGAAGGATATGGATACTATAGAGAGTGTAGAGGAGATTTGCAAGGATGTTGCCTGGATTGGAGAGCGTACCTTATGAGAATAGGTTGAGTGAACTTGGCCTTTTCTCCTTGGAGTGACGGAGGATGAGAGGTGTATAAGATGATGAGAGGCAGTGATTGTGTGGATAGTCAGAGGCTTTTTCCCAGGGCTGAAATGGCTAACATGAGGGGGCATAGTTTTAAGGTGCTTGGAGGTAGGTACAAGAGGGATATCAGAGTTAGGTTTTTCCACACAGAGAGATTTGGGTGCATGGAATGCACTGCCAACAGCAGTGGTGGAGGCGAATACAATAGGATATTTTAAGAGACTCTTGGATAGGTACATGGAGCTTAGAAAAACAGAAGATAGGGAAACTCTAGGCAGTTTCTAGAGTAGGTTACATAGTCAGCACAACATTGTGGGCCAAAGGGCCTGTAATGTGCTGTAGACTTCTATGTTCTATGTTCTATTTGACCCATTGCCCTCAATACCTCTCCTATCCAGACACTTATGTAGGTGGCATTTAAATATTGCAAATATGCCTATCTCTATCACTATTTCTGGCCGCATATTCCAAACACACAGCACCATTTGCATGAAAAAGTTGCCCCTAGTGTCCCTTTTAAATCTCTTAAACCCTGTCCTCTTGTTTTCAGTATCCCCTCCCAGAGAAAATTTTAAACTTACACCTGTCTACTGCCCTCGCAATCTCATAGAGTCTTAGAGGCATCGACCAGCATAGCACAGAAACAGGTCCATTGATCCATCTAGTCCATGCCACACTATGACCTACACCCAGACCATAACCCTCCAAATCCCTCCTTCCATGTACCTATCCAAATCTGTGTCAGTGTTGAAAATGAACCTGCATCCATCACTCCCGGAGGAAACTCATTCCACATTCTCACCACCCCCTGTGCGAAGAAGTTTCCCCTCATGTTCCCCTTAAACATTTCACCCTTAACCTATGACCTTAATTCTAGTCTCACCCAACCTCCGTGGAAAAATCCTGCCTACTTTTTCCTGTCTGTACCCTTTTGTATAATTTTGTATACCTCTATCAAATCTCCCCTCATTCTCCTACGTTCCAGGGAATAAAGTCCTAACCTGTTCAACCTTTCCATATAACTCAGGTCCTCAAGTCCCAGCAGCATTCTTGTAAATTCTCTCTGCACTCTTTACATCTTTCCTGTAGGTAGGTAACCAGAACTACACACAACACTCTAAATTAGACCTCACTAATGTCCTATGAAACATTAACTCAATACTTTAATTTATGAAGGCCCATGTGCCAAAAGCTCTTTTTATGACCCTATCTACCTGTGATGCTGTTTTTAAGGACTTATGCATCTCTATTCTCAGATCCCTCTCCTGTACCCTACCGCTCACTATGTAAGTCCTTTCCTCCCAAAGTGCAACACTTTCCTGTTTTAAATTCCATTTATCATTTTTCCAGCTGGTCCACATCCCACTGCAAGCTTTGATGGTTCGTAACTATCCACTACACCCACAGTTTTGGTGTCATCTGCAAATGAGCTGATCCAATTATATTGATTTCTTCCCAAATTGCGTCATGCACGATATATTTCTTTGTCTTATTGTTAAGCATTGCAGCTGTTTATCTAATTCCTTCGTACATGTGTGGGCTTTATTGACAAGACCAGGGCTTGTCTGTACCAATTTGTCCCAAGAGGGCAATAATATACCAGTCACATTGGTTGGTGGGTCTGAAGTCACTGGATTTTGTAAGAACACCATATTGCCTTCCCTGTGGTGGACCAGATTCACTGTTTACAACCATGCTGTCTTTTTTTCTGATTGATACCAGCTGGTATGTACAGTATCATAACCCGTGGACTTTAATCGGGTTGGGTGCGGTACGTAGCCCATTTATTTAAAGTTAAAGCTACAGTACAGCACTGAGATTGGAACATATACTTAGTGGACACTTTAATTAGGTACAGAGGCCATCTTATACAGTGACCACAGAGTGTACGTTCATGGTGTTCTGCTACTGTAGCCCATCCACTTCGACACGTTCTGCATTCAGAGATGCTCTTCTGCACACCGCTGTTGTAATGCATGGATATTTGAGTTACTGTTGCCTTCCTGTCAGCTTAATCTAGTCTGGCCATTCTACTCTGACCCTCTCATTAACAAGGCATTTTTGCCCACAGACTGCCACTCATGGGATGTTATTTTGTAGTCATGCTATTTTTTGTAAACTCTAAAGACTGTTGTGCATGAAAATCCCAGGCGATCAGCAGTTTCTAACATACTCAAAGCACCCAGTCTGGCAGCCACAATCATTCCATAGTCAAAGTCACTTAGATTCCTTTTCTTCCCCATCCGAATGTTTGGCCTAAACAACAACTGAAACTCCTGACCATGTCGGCATGCTCTTGTGCATTGAGTTGCTGCCACATGATTGGCTGATTAGATATTTGCATTAACGAGCAGGTGTGCAGGTATATGTAATAAAGAGGCTCAATCACACAACCTTCCAAATAGTATAATAACCAACCGACCTGCTCTCTGTCCAGATCTACATAGTAAGATCGCACAGACAACGAGATGAACAGACAGTCTTATTCTGTGTGATGCTTAAACAGGCTGAGGTACAAACTCAGTAGCATGGCAGATGCTTCAGGTGAACCACAAAACATGGAGACAGAATTAGGACTGGAATTAGCAATCGTCTGGTCCACCAATCCATCATGACTGATTTATTACCCATCTCAACCCTACACTGCTGCATTCTCTTCATAACCTTTGTCATAGGACACCACACACAGAAACAGGCCCTTCAGCCCACCTAGTCTGTGCCAACCATTAATCTGCCTAGTCCCACTGACCTGCAGCACCCCAACCACAGCCCTCCATACCCCTCCCATCCACATACCTATTCCAAATTTCCCTAAAGTGTTGAAATCGACCTCACATCCACCACTTGTGCTGGCAGCTCGTTCCACAGTCTCACCGCCATCTGAGTGAAGATATTCTTCCTCACGTTCCCCTTAAACATTTTACCTTTCACTTTTAACCCATGCCCTCTAGTTGTAGTCTTACCTGACCTGAGAGGGAAGAGCCTTCTTGCATTAAACCTATCCACTTGAGGCCGTCCATTGGTCAAGGTCAACCAAGAGTGCAGTGAATCTGTGGAATTCTAGACTCAAAACTGTTGAGGAGTCTGTCTCTGAGTATGTTCCAGACCGTGTAAAGGGAATCAGGCCAGGGCAATACGATATGGAGATACACGAGCCAGGGCAATAAGATATGGAGATACACAAGCCAGGGCAATATGATATGGAGATACACGAGCCAGGGCAATACGATATGGAGATACACGAGCCAGAGCAATATGATATGGAGATACACGAGCCAGGGCAATACGATATGGAGATACACGAGCCAGAGCAATACGATATGGAGATACACGAGCCAGGGCAATACGATATGGAGATACACGAGCCAGGGCAATATGATATGGCGATACACGAGCCAGGGCAATACGATATGGAGATACACAAGCTGTTGTCCATGTAGCATGCTCCCCTTCTCCACACAGCTGGTGAATCCGAAGGAACGACAGGAATAGTTTTGGAACTGCAGTGTGTCTAGTCAGGACTGAACTCAATGTAGGACTGCCTTAGGGACTCCAGCTCCGGATTTTTCTTCAGGGTTTTCTCCTGAAACCTCCTCCATAAGTGGTCGAGCCACAAAGGCAGCAAAGGTTTGAGATCAGAGTTGTCCTTCACCTGTGTGAGCTGCCAACCATACCTCATGAGCCCCATTTGCCTGAAGCGACTGGTTTTCAAGCACCGGTAACCCACCTTTGCCCCTTCTCCTGTCAGTAGAAACAGTTCCACTGGGCTTCATAAGCCACATGTGGAGCCCAGGAGTTGAACATAGTCGACGGAGGCTATTCGAGATGCATGCCATTGGGAACATTGAATAGGTAATGGGTGCTTTTCCCCACTACTACCCCCAGCTATGATAACCTTAAGGAACATACTGTCTATAGCCCTCATAAATTTGTATAACTCTATCAAATCTCCCCTCAATCTTCTGTGTTCTGTAGAATAAAATCCTAACCTATTCAACATTACCCAATAACTCAGGACCTCAAGTCCTGGATACATCCTTGTAAAATTTTCTTTGCACTCTTGCAATCTTTTTTTACATCTTTTTTTGTAAGTAGATGACCAAATCTACACACAGTACTCCGAATGAGGCTTCGCTAAAGTCTTATACAATTTCAACATAACATCCCATCTCCTGTACTCAATACATTGATTTATGAAGGTCAATGTGTCAAAAGCTCTCTTTATGACCCTATCTTCCTGTAATACCACTTTCAAGGGATTACGGATTGCAGATTCCCAAATTCCCATTCCCAGATTCCTCCTTTCTACCGCATACTGCAGGAGCAAGCTGAGACAATAGGTCTACCTGGACAGGCAGGTTTGTGGATCTTGGGTAGGAGGTAGAAATGGGAAGTGCAGGCTGTGGGAACTATGAGGTTTGTATACCATCACCAACCTTATCAGCTCTGGGGATCTCCCATCCACTGCTCCTATACCATCACCAACCTTATCAGCTCTGGGGATCTCCCATCCACTGCTCCTATACCATCACCAACCTTATCAGCTCTGGGGATCTCCCATCCACTGCTCCTATACCATCACCAACCTTATCAGCTCTGGGGATCTCCCATCCACTGCCAACAACCTCATAGTTCCCACACCCCGCACTTTCCGTATCTACCTCCTACCCATGATCCACAAACCTGCCTGTCCAGGTAGACCTATTGTCTCAGCTTGCTCCTGCCCCACTGAACTCATTTCTGCATACCTTGACACTGTCTTATCCTCCCTTGTTCAATCTCTTCCCACCTATGTTCATGACACTTCTCATGCTTTCAATTTTTTCAATGATTTTAAGTTCCCTGGTCCCCTCCGTCTTATTTTCACCATGGACGTCCAGTCCCTATATACCTCCATCCCCCACCGAGATGGTCTCGAAGCTCTTCGGTGTTTTTTTGGATTCCAGACCTAACCAAATCCCCTCTACCACCACTCTCCTCTGTCTAGCGGAATTAGTTCTTACTCTCAATAATTTCTCCTTTGGCTCCTCCCACTTCCTCCAAACCAAGGTTGTAGCCATGGGCACCCGTATGGGTCCCAGTTATGCCTGCCTTTTTGTTGGCTTTGTGGAACAGTCCATGTTCCAAGGCTATACGGGTATCCATCCCCCTCTTTTCCTTCGCTACATCGACGACTGCATTGGCGCTGCCTCCTGCATGCATGCTGAGCTCGTCGACTTCATTATCTTTGCCTCCAACTTTCACCCTGCCCTCAAATTTACCTGGTCCATTTCTGACACCTCCCTCCCCTTTCTTGATCTTTCTGTCTCCATCTCTGGAGACAGCCTATCTACTGATATCTACTATAAGCATACAGACTCTCACAGCTACCTGGACTATTCCTCTTCCCACCCTGTCTCTTGCAAAAAGGCAGTCCCCTTCTCACAATTCCTCCGTCTCAGCTGCATCTGCTCTCAGGATGAGGCTTTTCATTCCAGGACGAAGGAGATGTTTTCCTTTTTTAAACAAGGGGGCTTCCCTTCGTCCACCATCAACTCTGCTCTCAAACACATCTCTCCCATTTCCCGCACATCTGCCCTCACCCCATCCACCCGCCACCCCACTCGGGATAGGGTTCCCCTTGTCCTTACCTACCGCCCCACCAGCCTCCAGGTCCAACATATAATTCTCTGTAACTTCCGCCACCTCCAACGGGATCCCACCACCAAACACATTTTTCCCTCCCCCCCCTTCTGCTTTTCGCAGGGATCACTCCCTACACGACTCCCTTGTCCACTCGTCCCCCCCATCCCTTCCCACCGATCTCCCTCCTGGCACTTATCCTTGTAAACGGAACAAGTGCTACACCTGCCCTTACACTTCCTCCCTCACCACCATTCAGGGCCCCAGACAGTCCTTCCAGGTGAGGTGACACTTCACCTGTGAGTCGGCTGGTGTGGTATACTGCGTCTGGTGCTCCCGGTGTGGCCTTTTATATATTGGTGAGACCCGACGCAGACTGGGAGACCGTTTTGCTGAACGCCTACGCTTGGTCCGCCAGAAAAAGCAGGATCTCCCAGTGGCCACACATTTTAATTCCACATCCCATTCCCATTCTGATATGTCTATCCATGGTCTCCTCTATTGTCAAAATGAATCCAAACTCAGGTTGGAGGAACAACACCTTATATACCGGCTGGGTAGCCTCCAACCTGATGGCATGAACATTGACTTCTCCAACTTCCGTTAATGCCCCTCCTCCTCTTCTTACCCCATCCCTGACATATTTAGTTGTTTGCCTGTTCTCCATCTCCCTCTGGTGCTCCTCCCCCCCTTTCTTTCTCCTGAGGCCTCCCGTCCCATGATCCTTTCCCTTCTCCAGCTCTGTATCACGTTCACCAATCACCTTTCCAGCTCTTAGCTTCATCCCACCCCCTCCGGTCTTCTCCTATCATTTCGCATTTCCCCCTCCCCCCACTACTTTCAAATCTCGTACTATCTTTCCTTTCGGTTAGCCCTGACGAAGGGTCTCGGCCCGAAACATCGACAGCGTTCCTCCCTATAGATGCTGCCTGGCCTGCTGTGTTCTACCAGCATTTTGTGTGTGTTGTTACTTGTATATTCAGTTCCTTAGAATACCATCCAGTGACTTTGCCACTATTGGTGTGAGGCTCTCTGGCCTACAATTTCCTGGTTTATTCTTAGGGCCTTTCTTAAACAACGGGACAACATTAGCCAGCCCGAATCCTCCGGCACCTCACCCCTGGCTAAGGCTGTTTAAAATATCCCTGCTAGGGTCCCAGCAGTTTTTGCACTAGGCTTCCACAGGGTCCGAGAGAGCACCTTGTCAGGGATTTATCCATCCTAATGGGCCTCAAGACAGCAAATACCTCCTCCTCTGTAATTTCTATGGGGTCCATGACCTTGTTGCTGCTTTGCCTCGCTTGAATAGACTTTGTATCCATCTCCACAGTAAATTCAGATGCAAAAAGATCCATTTGACATTTTCCCCATCCCTTTCGGCTCCACACATAGATTAACACTCCAATCATCTGGAAAACCAATGTTGTCCCTTGCTATCGTTTTGCTCTTAATACATTTGTCTGCTAGAACAACCTCAGCCTTCTTCTAGCCCTCCTGATTTCCTTAAGTATTCTCATGCATTTCTTATACTCCTCAAGTACCTCATTTGTTCCTACCTGCTTGTACCTGCAACGCATCTCCTCCTTTTCCTTAAGCAGAGCCTCAATATCTCTCGAAAACCAAAGTTCCCTAAGCCTGTTAACTTTGCTCCTTATTCTGACAGGAACATACAAATTCTGTACTCTCAAAATTTCACTTTTGAAGTCCTCCCATTTACAAACTACACCTTTGCCAGAAAACAACCTATCCCAATCCACACTTGCCAGATCCTTTCTGATACCATCAAAATTGTTCTTTCTCCAAGTTAGAATCTCAACCTGAGGACTAGACCTGTACTTTTCCATAATTACCTTGAAACTAATGGTATCATTATCACAAAATGCAAAGTGTTCCCCTACACAAACTTCCACCTCCTGCCCTGTCTCATTCCCTTATGGAAGATCTAGTCCCACACTCTCTCATTGGGACTTCTATGTACTGATTAAGGAAACATTTCTGAACACATTTGACAAACACTTTCCCATCCAGCCACTTTACAATATGGGAGACCCAGTCGATATGTGGAAAGTTAAGATCACCTACTATCACAACCTTATGTTTCTTGCAACAGTCTGCAGTCTCTCTACAAATTTGCTCCTCTAAATCCTGTGGATTGTTGTGTAGTCTACGATGTAATCCCATTAACATCGTCATACCTCTTTATTCCTTAATTCTACCTATAAAGCCTCACTAGACGAGCTCTCCAGTCCATCCTGACTGAGCACTGCTGTGACATTTTCCCTGACTGGTATTGCCACCCCTCTCCCTTTAATCCCCCCTGCTCAATCTTGTCTAAAACAATGGAACCCTAGAATACTGAGCTACCAGTCCTTCCCCTCTTGCAACCAAGTCTCACTAAAGGCTACAATGTCATAATTCCATCTTTGATGCCCTGACTAATCAAGAACCTATTAAAATGTGCTTGAAGTATACCCAGTGACTTGGCCTCCACAGCAGCCTGTGACAATGAACACCACCCTCTGGCTAATGAAATTCCTCCTCACCTCTTTTCTAAATGGCCAACCTTCTATTTTGAGTCTGTGGCCTCTGGTCCTAGACTCGCCCACTATAAGAAACATCCTCTCCAAATCCACTCTATCTAGGCCTTTCAGCATTCAATAGGTTTCAAAAAGATCCTCCCTCCTTCTTCCAAATTGTAGTGAGTACAGGTCCAGAGCCTTTACATGAACTGGAACTGATGTAAGGTCTCAACTTGAAAGCCAACCATCTCTCCACCTCCACGGATGCTGAGTGACCCGTGGAGTTTGGTTTTTTTTCTGTCTTGCTCCAAATTCCAGCATCAACAGCTTCTCTTTTCTCTTATTTTCTGTGGTGCTGGGTAATTTAGGGCCACAGGATACAAAATTGCCTTTAACTCCTTTTCAAGTTGCAATAGACTGACGTCCTATCCGCGGGGTTGGGAGGGGGTGGTGTGGGAGGAGTCTTGTACTCTCAGTCGCTTCACGCCACAGAAATCGGCATAAGCACTGGCCTGATGAGCCAATAAGGCTCGGGACAGACTTTAACTTTCCTTTTTAAGTGGTCCATTGCACCCAGAGTTTTCAAGTCCATCCTGGTTTGTTTAAAATGTAAAGGAGTGACCCCCTTGTGTGTGTAGGTAAGCGGGAGAATCTGGGAAAGCAATTTAGGGAGAATATAAGGGAATTTGAGTGAGTGCATGCTTGATGGTTAGCACAGACTCAATGGGCAGAAGGGCCTGTTTCTCTAGCCTGTAAAACTAAGCCTCAAAGTGATAGAATAGTACAAGAAATTTGAAATATAATTTGTGAATGAAATAAGCAGTCAACTGTAAAGAAAATCTCTGTCATCCAAATTAATTTGTTGGAAATATTCAGTGGATTAGGAGAAAGAGAGAGTACCAGTAATTCAGGTCAGTGCGCTGTTCTGCCTGGTGTCCGTGACTGACGTGCTGTGAGTTAGCGGTGTCCCTTTTTACATGTAAATATCTTCCCGCTGACCTTAGCTGTGTGCATTTTAAACAGTTGTCCCTCTTAAAGGGAAATGCATTGGTCTGGGGAATGTCCTTCACATCAAAAAACAGCATTTCTTTGCTGGGGTGGGGTCTACCGTCTGTCCCCAGTGTAGCGGGCTGATCCCGCTGTGTCTCCTGCAGAGCTGTGCGCGGTAGCTGCAGGCACAAGCGACCGCAGACGCTGGAACCTGGAGTGAGCTGCAAACTGCTGGGGGATCTCAGTGAGTCAGAGAGTCGTAAAGCATTACACCACAGAAGCAAGTCCTGAGTTTCTGACAACCCCCGACCCAAGCAGATCCATGCAGAAGTATTTGTGGAAGTTTTTAGTCTTCGTCCTAAACCTGCCTCTTCTAAAAGTTCAAAGCATGGTTGCAATGGAAGCCCTATTGCCAACACTAACAGTGTAGGGTGGAGGAAAAGAGTCATAGTCATAGACCATTAAAGCACAGAAACAGGCCCTTCAGCCCTTCCATTCCATGCTGAACTGTTATTCTGCCTAATTCCATTGACCACACCTTTCCATCCATATACTTATCCAAACCTCTCTTACATGTTGAAATCAAACCCACATCCATCACTTCCACTGGCAGCTCACTCCACGCATTCACCACTCCAACTTGCACCCTTAACCTATGACCTTTAATTCTAGTCTCATCCAACCTCAGTGGAAGCAGCCAACTTGCATTTACCTGAACTATAGCCCTCATTATTTTGCATACCCTTAATATTTCCCCTCAGCCTCCCACGCTCCAGGGAATAAAGTCCTAACCTATTCAACCCTCCCCTTTCACTCTGGTCCTGTAGCCTTGGCAACTTCCTTGTCAATTTTCTCTGTAATCTTTCAATCTTATTGATAAGATTGGACATACTATCCTGTATGTTGGTGACCAGAACTGCAGACAGTGCTCCCAATTAGACCACAGCAACATCCTTCACAACTTCAACATAACTTCCCAAATCCTGTACTTAGTATTTTGATTTATGAAGGCAAGTATGCCAAAAGTTGTCTTTACAGCCCTATCCCCTTACACCACTTTCAAGGAATTATGGATCTGCAATCCCAGACCCCTTTGCAGGCAGCATCTGTGGAGGCAAAGGAGGATGGTCAATGTGTAGGGTCGAGACGCTGTATCAGGTCTTAGTGTTAAAAGGTGTGATGGCTGGTACCTTCACTCCCCTTCTCCTCCTCCTCTTTATAATACTGCCTCCTTTGCACTATCCTCCTGCACTCACAGATGCCGAGTGACCCGCTGAGTTCCTCCAGCAGAGCACGGCCTGCATGTTAGATGCGTGGAATTAGGGGTGTATTTGACATCTTCTTGTGGATGGATCTCCACTGGTTGTTTGCAGTCTTTGCTTGTGTTTTTTTCATTGACTCTATTATGAATGCCCACAAGAAAATAAATCTCAGGGTTGTATATGGTGACATATACGCACTTTGATAATAAATTTACTTTGAACTTTGGATCTGAAACTGTTGCTGGAGGTAGTCAGGGTCTCGGGATGGAGGACTGATCACACCTTTCTCCTCCAGCGGAGACAGTGTCCGGACTAGACACGTGGAAGAGGATCAGCTGCGAGGAAAGCACCAAATATTGCACAAGGCCTTTCCAGATTGGGCACGGGCTCCAAGATTGCATTGGGGTCGAATCCTTTGTCTTTTATAAGTAGACTCCATATCAACCGTACAGTGAAGGTCTGTCCCTCCCTTTAAGATTTATTCAAGTACAATCCGATTTCTGCCGGAGCCTCTTGTCTGCTGAGGTAATTCTCAGTCCCATATCCAGGTCCAATGCCACATCATGCATTTAGTACTTAATTGCATACATAGTCAAAAGCCAAAATAAATTTATTATCAAAATGCTTATGTTACCATATACTATCTTGAGATTCATTTTCTTGCAGGCATTTACAGAAAAATTAAGAAATACAATAGAAATTCTGAATACTATACATAAAGACTGACAAACAACCAATGTACAATTTGTACAAATAAAATAATACTGAGAACATGAATTGCAGAGCCTTGAAAGTGAGTCCATAGGTTGGGGAATTAGTCCAGTGTTGAGTGAAGTGACCCACACCAGTTCAGGAGCCTGATGGTTGTAGTGTAATAATTGTTCCTGAACATGATGTGTGTGTCTTAAGGCTCCTGTTCCTCCTAGCCAGCGGTAGAAGAGCATGGTCTGGCTGGTGGAGGATTTTAACGTTTCTTGCAGCAGAGCTCCTTGTAACCGTGCTCAATGTACGCAGTTGCAAGTGTAAATATACAAATATGCCGACCGTTATAATACCCATCCCCGTCCTGTTCCAACGTATCAGTCCACAGACTCCTCCAATCTGAAGCATGAACATCAATTTATCCTTATGGTAAAAAAAATTCCCTCCTCCTTCCCTCGTCTTCCATTCCCCACCCAGGCCTCTCACCACTTGTACTCACCTGCCTATCACCTCCTCCTTCCCCTTCTCCCAAGTTACTCTCTCCTCTCCCAACAGATTCCTTCACATTCTTACCTTTCCCACTCACCTGGCTTCATCCAACTTCTTCTAGCAAGTCTTCCTTCCCTCCACCCCTCCCCCACCTTTCTATTCTGGCATCTACCCCCTTCCTTTCCAGTCCTGAAGATGAATCTTGGCCCAAAACATCGGCTGTTTATTCATTTGCATGGATGCGACCTGACTTGCTGAGTTCCTCCAGCATTCTGTGTGTGTTGCTCTGTCTTTCCAGCATCTGCAGAATCTCTTGTGTTTATGATTGAAGCTCTATTTTGTTCTTTGCAGAATGTCAGGTTTATCTTTCTGTCACTTAAGTTTTTCTTTATTTTTCTTTTAGGTTGGGAACTTGCCAAGTGATTACAAAATCCAGATAAGATATATTTCTAAAGTCCCTAATGTGGTATGTAAACATTTTACCTGTTGACTTTAGTAAGTTTCTTTTCCACTTAACTTCAAAGGAAGTTAACTTTGAAAATAGCTTGAGAAATTTGTTATTATTATCATAAAGTAACACTCTATTCTGCAGTGTTATTGCTTTTCCTTTTTGTGCCGTCTCATTGTACTAATGTTTGGAAGGATCCATCTGCAAGGCATACCTTGACAATAATAAACTAATAAACACAAGTTCCTGCAAACGCTGGAAATTCAGGGCAACACACACACAAAATGCTGGAGGAACTCAACAGGTCAGGTAGCATCCATGGAAATGAATAAACAGTCGATGTTTTGGGATGAGACCCTTCAGGACAGGAAAGGAAGGGGGCAGAAACCAAAATAAGAAGGAGGAATGAGGAGAAGGAGTACAAGCCGGCAGGTGGTAGGTGAAGCCAGGTGATGGGGAAGTTGGGTGGGTCAGAGAGGGAGGTGTGAAGTGAGGAGGGGGTGATAGCTTGAAAACTTAGAGGTGAAGAAGGAGGAATCTGATAGGAGAGGACAGTGGACCATAGGAGAAAGGGCAAGAGAGGGAGGCAGGTGAGGAGAGGAGAAGGGGTAAGATGGGAATCAGAATGAGGAAATGAAAAGAGAGAAGGGGGAGAGGAGAGAAATTCCAAGAGGTTAGAAAATTCAGTGTTTGTACTTTCAGGTTGGAGGCTACCCAGATGAGATATGAGATGTTCCTCCTCCAATCTTGTGAGTGCAATAGAGGAGGATATGGGCTGGGATGTCTGAATGGGAATGGGAAGTAGAATTAAATTGGGGGCAGCCAGGAAATCCCACCTGTTTCAGCAGACGGGATGAAGGTGCTCAAGAAATTCACACTCTGCAAGTCTCAGTACAATTTTAAACAACTCAATTAAATCTCTCCACAACTTCCTCTCTCCCAAAGAAAATAATCCAGACCTTCCTGGTTACCATTCTCAAGGTTTGGTAATATCTATGTAAACATCTTCTACACCCTTCCTATAGTGTGACCTAAACTTGTTAGCTGTGGCCTAACAAATGTTTTGTATAGTTAAATATGACCTCCCTAATCTTGCATAATCTTGTATATCTGTTCTTTTCTAATCAATGCTAAAGTGTTTTAGTTCTCGTTAAAGTATACCATTGGTTGCATGACAACTAAACAGTTACCATGGCAACATCACATAATGGTGACCCCAGTCTAGCTCTCTCTGAGCCACCTATGGTGCTTCTGTCACATGACTACCCCGCCGATCTCCTTGTCCAATCAAAGAGTCCCTCTCAGATGCTTTCATTACTCATCATTGAAAGAGTTTGAATTAACAAGATAAAGCACCGTTAATGGTCTCCAATTCCCCTATTATTTATGCCCCACGCACTGGAGAAATTCATATAGAGGTTCTCATTATTCCACATCACATGGATATTTCTGATTCTGAAGACTCACTAAAGAGAGTGTAGTTGGCTTAGAATTTCAGAAAATTCTGGCCTTGAGTTAGTTTAAAACACAAAACTAGCCTTGGCACCAATTAGTTCTGGCATACTGATTCCTTTGTGAAGTAGAGGCTAAGGTTCCAACTTTCTTTGGAGAACAACTGGAAAAGGGCGTGTAAGTCAGGAAGTCTTATTGCAGCTATATAAAACTTTGTTTAGGCTGCATTTGGAGTACAGTTGGCCCTCCTTATCCGCGTGGGATTGGTTCTGGGACCCCTCGCGGATACCAAAAAACGCGGATGCTCATCCAAACTGGGTCTCAATGCGGTGGACCTTAGGACCCAGCGGAACCCCAGACCTTATTTAACCTGTCTCAGTGCGGTGGACATTAGGACCCAGCGATAGAGCTCTGAATCCGCAGTGTTTCTGTTCACAAAAATAATCACTATCACGATTGAAAATAAAGTGGAAATAATAAAGCGATCGGAAAGAGGTGAAACGCCATCGGTCATTGGAAAAGTGTTAGGCTACGTCGGTCAACGATCAGAACAACTTTAAAGGATAAAGTTGCCCTGATGAAGGCTACAATTATTACTAAACAACACAGTGGTTTAATTTTGGGGGTTTTGGGTTTTCGATCCTCCACATCAACCCAGCACGGTGGAGAGCGCACTCGAGAGCGGTCTGTCACTGGATCAAACTCGGGAACTTCTGTTCCCGAGCCCAGCACTGAAACATACTTTCTTAAGCGTTTTATATGCATATAAAGGTAAAATATATACTATATATTAAGACAAATGTTTGATTAACTGATGCTAAATAATACCGAATGTACCTGCTCGGACTTACTTAGTAAGAGAACTTCCGATTTTTTAAAAATCTTGATCCACGATAACCCGCGCACATCCTCCCGTATATTTTAAATCATCTCTAGATTACTTATAATAACTAATACAATGTAAATGATATGTAAACTAGTTGTTATACTGCATTGTTTAGGGAATAATGACAAGAAAAAAAGTCTGTACATGCTCGAACAACAAGTGCTGGAAGAGCACTTCCGGGTTTTGGCGATTCACGGTTGGTTGAATTCGCGCATGCGGAATTTGTGGATAAGGAGGGCCGGCTGTATTGTGTGTTGTTCTGGTCACCCCATTACAGGATGTGGAGGCTTAGGAGAGGATGCAGAAGAGGATTACCAGGATGCTGCCTGGATTAGAGAGTATGAACTATGAGGAGAGGTTGGGAAAACTTACGTTTTTTTTCCCTTGGAGCGGCAGAGGCTGAGGGGAGACAGAATAGTTTATAAAATTATAAGAGGCAGAGATAGGGTAGATAATCAGAATCTTTTTTCCCCAGAGTAGAGATGTCAAGTTGTAGAGGGTATGCCTTCATCCCAACAGGAGGAAAGTTCAACTTTAGGGAAGTGTACAGAGCAAGTATTTTACACAGCATGATGAGTGCCTGGTGTGGTAACTTCTACTTTACGAAAGGACCACTCAGCAAGTTCATAGCCAAAAGAACATCTTTATCAAGGACGGCAAATGATATTTACAATACAGAGGCTTTCAGGTACCTCGTGCGGCCTGGGCGGTGGAACTGCATACAATGCACACGGGAAGTAAAAACCCCCGCCAACCCCGGAGCCCGCCTCTCGTTACCAACAGCTCCCAATCAGTATTAACTTACACTCACATTACAACACTTGGAATAGCTACCAGGAGTGGTTGCGGAAGCAGATACGATCGTGATGTTTATGAGGCTGTTAAATAGATACATGAACATGCGGGGAATAGAGGGATGTAGATTATGCACAAGCAGATCCAGCATTGTGTACAGCACAGACATAGTGGGCTGAAGGGCCTGTTCCTATGCTGCACTGTACTACATAGATCATTTTCCTTGTTGCTGTCTCCAGATCTTGCAGAGGGTGGTGAATCTTTGGTATTCTGGACTGCAGACAGCAGCGGAAGCTGAGTCACTGTGGGCACCCAAGGAGGAAGTAGATGTGTTTTGAAAAGATCAAGGGGTTGAGGGCTGCGTGACCAGTACAGAGAGGAGCTGAGGCCTGGGGCAGAACAGCCTGTGATCATATTGAGTGGCAGGCCAGGCTTGAGGGTCCAAGTGGCCTACTCATGCTCTTATTTTCTTCATGAACTTGCCTTCCCCATTCCACTAACTGCCCTTGAACATAGAACATAAAGCAGTACAGCACAGTACAGACAAGATGACAGGGGTAAGTTTTTTTACGCAGAGAGTGAGGAGTGCATGGACTGGGCTGCCGGTGAAGGTGGTGGATAGGATCTTTTAAGAGACTCCTGGATAGGTACATGGAGCTCAGAAAAATAGAGGGCTATGGGTAATTTCTAAAATAAGTACATGTTCAGCACAGCATTGTGGGCCGAAGGGCCTGTATTGTGCTGTAGGTTTTCTATGTTTAGTATAGACCATTCAGTCAACAATGTTATGCAAACCTTTTAACCTACTATAGGATCAATCAAACTCTCCCTCTTACACAGTCCTCCATTGTTCTATAATCTAAGCGTTTATCTGTGCCTAATCTGTGCCTATCTAAGCGTTTCTTAAATGTCGCTAATGTATCTGATTGTAGCACCACCCCCGGCAGAGCATTCCATGTACGCACCACTCTCTGCATAAAGAAAACTACCCCTGACATCCCTGCTATACTTTCCTCCAATCACCTTAAAATGACCCCCCCCCCCCTTGTTTTAGCTATTTTTTGCCCTGAGCAAAAGTCTCTGTCCATCCACTCAATCTGTGCCTCTTCTCATTTTGTACGCCTCCTTTTGAATTTCGAAACAGCGAAGGTAAACTTAAACTGCACCTTTTGTTCGAAGGAGTGGTGGATACCTGGAATGCATTGCCTTGAGTGATGGTAGAGGCAGATGTATTGGAGACTTTTAAGAGATGTTTATATAGGCACAAGATTATGTGGGAAATGGCCATTGTGTATGCAGAGGGATTAGTTTAGTTAGACATTTACTTTTCAGCACCGCATTGTGGATCCCAGGGCCTGTACAGTTCCTGTGCTGTACTGGTCTATGTTCTATGTACTATGTTCTAAAAGCCAGGGAATGTGAAAACTGTGGTGTGTCTCCATTCTCCAATGATGTTTCCGTAGCTCGCACACCCATTGTTCGTGCCGGATCGGGATCCCGGTGCCGTGGGTCACCGCTCCCCACTTTTGGCAGGTTCTTTGACATTCCGAGGTTTGCCAAGTTACTTGCCACAGGTCTTGTGACAGCAGAGAGTTGCCAACAATGCAGGAAAGCTGGAAGAAACAGGGCAGCTTTTAAGGTTGAACCTGAAGGAATGCAAGATGACTCTGAACAGAACGCTCGCCAGAAATTAAAATCTTTGGCGTTGCTCTCTACCAAGTGAGTAGAGTTAGTGAACATAGAACATGGGAAATGCAACTTGGAACACAACGCTACATCACAGTACAGGCCCTTCACATTCTGGGACGTTTAGTGAGTTCCTAAAGTTTTTTACCGATCTCATTACCGGGGTACCTGCACACTCTCCGCCATGGTTGTCTGGAGTTCCTGGCTGCCAGTCATTTCAATTCTGCTCCACATTTCCACACCAGCCTGGCTGTCCTCAATCTACTCTACTGCCAGGCTGAAACTAGAGGCCTCATATTCTACAACCAGAGAGTATGAATATTGAGTTCTCCAAGTTCAGGTATCCTGCCCTCTCCACCTGGTACACACAGTCCATCCTGACCCACTCTTCACCCCATCTTTCTTCTCCTTTACCCACTCCATCTGCCCACCTCCTCCCATTGTTTCCGTATGTTCTCCCCAACTCCCTTACTTGGTTTCATGCTCCATCTTCCTCTCCCATCAGATTCCATCATCTGCAGCACTTCATCAACCACATCTCTCACCTCCAGCCTCCATCACTACTTCCATTTCTCCCTCCTCCACATTTCCTCACCTGGTCCACCTTTCACCTCACCCCTTTAAACTGGCCACAACCCCTTCACCTTTAAGTCCAGATGAAGTGTCTCAACCCAGAACGTTGACTGTACATTTCCCCCCCCCCCACGGGCGCTGCCCGACCCGCTGAGTTTCTCCAGCTTCTTTGTTGTTATTCTTTTAGCTCACTGAAGAAGAGTGAGGTAGTTGTCAAGATCAACCAGGATTCTACCAAATGGTAGAGAGTCAGGAGGGACCATGTGATCCAATCCTATTTTTATTTCATGTATTTAAAACCAAACCCAGTTGAGAATGGTATTGGTTTATTGTTGTCACGTGTACCGAGATTCGTTGAAAAACTTGTCTTTCCTACTGTTCATTCAGATCAAGTCATTACCGGTGCATTGAGCTAGAATAAGGTAAAAGCCCTGACAACGCAGAATAAAGTGTAAAGACTGCTGAAGAAGTACAGTGCAGGTAAACTATAAAGTGCATGATTATATCAGGGCACTGTAGATAGTCCAGCTGAGTGTACAAGAAGTCCGTTCAAGAGTCTGATAACAGTGGGATAGAAACTGTCCTTGAGCCTGGTGGACTGTGCTTTCAGGCTTTTGTATCTTCTGGCCAAATGGAAGAGGGAGAGGGGAGAATGTTTGGGGTGGGATGGGACTTTGATGTTGCTGGCTGCTTTACCAAGGAAGGAAGACATATAGATGGGGTCCATAGAGGGGACGGTGGTTTCAGTGATGTGCAGAGCTGTGTCCACAATGCTCTGAAGTTTCTTGTGGTCGTGTGCCATCGCCAGCCATTATGCATCGAGACAGAATGCTTTCAGTGCACCGATAAAAACTGCTGACGATCAAAAGGAAATTGTGTTTCTATTTCACTCTTCTCAACCAGAATACCTCGCATCCAAGGGCACACTTTCCATGCAGGATGTATGCAAGTACGGTAGCAAAAATGCACACAGCAAGATCCCACAAGCCCCATTAGTATGGCAGCACCTCCCTTTCCAGCAAAAATATAAGTAGTGGGAAAAAAATAGGAATAGAGAGAATCATAGACAGTTCAGAAGTCTGATGGCAGAGGGAAAGAAGCTGTTCCTGAATCATTGAGTGTGGGTCTTCTGGCTCCTGTAGCTCCTCCTTAATAGTAGTGATGAATAGAGGACATGTCGCAGATGATGAGGCTCCTTAGCAGTGGATGCCTCAGGAGGCACCACCTCTTTAAGTCGTCCTCAGTGTTTGTGCCCGTGATGGATCTGGCTGAGCCTGCAACCCTCTGCAGCCTCTTACGATTTTGAGCATTAGAGCCTCCTACCAGGCTGAGAAGCAACCAGTCAGAATACTCTCCATTCAACATCTGTCCAACTTTATAAGAGTCTTTGCTAACATACCAAGTATTCTCAAACTCCTAACGAGAGTGCCACTTACAGGATTGATTTAACTTCTATATCATTACCGGGTTTCTATATATTAGGATATAGAATGTAGAACACTACAGCACAGTACTAACTCTTTGGCCCACAATGTTGTGCCGACCTTTTAACCTACCCCACGGTCAATCTAACCCTTCCCTCCTACATAGCCATTTGTTTTTCTATCATCCAAATGCCTATCAAAGGGTTTCTTAATGTCCCTAATATATCTGTCTCTGCCACCACCCCTGGCAGAATGTTCCATGCACTCACCATTCTGTGAGAAAACAAAATCACTCTGACATCACCCTATATTTTCCTCCAGTCACCTTAAAATTATGTCTCCTGGTATTAATCATTTCCTCCCTGGGAAAAAGGTCCTTGGCTATCCACTCGATTTATGCCTCTTCTCACTTTGTGTACCTCTAACAAGTCACCCCTCATCCTCTTTACTCCAAAGAGAAAAACCCTAGCTCACTTAACCTATCCCCATCAGAAATGCTGTCTAATCCAGGCAGCATCCTGGTAAATCTCCTCTGCACCCTCTCCATAGCTTCCGCATCTTTCCTGTAATGAGGTGACCAGAACCGAGCACAATATTCCAAGTGTGAACTAACTGGAGTTTTATAGAGCTGCGATGATACCCGGGAGCCCTGGTCAATTCCATCTCAGCTCAGCTCTCTGAACATCTCTTCCATGATGTTGCCTTACTGTTGGTTAATTTGTTCATTTATTCCCCCTTGCAGACAGATACATGTTGGCTGCATCTAACAGTACCCGAAATGTCCTTCAGCTTAGACAGCCTTTCAGATAAGTTTGCCAAGAACTCATCAAATTATTTAATTATTGAGAAGCTCCACCGGATTCTGAATGGTATTCACAACTGTCTGTCTGAAGATGGAAAGGTAAGGTACCTAATGTCCACTCTGTGTGGGCAGTCAACTTATGTTGAGATACTTCTGCACATGACGTCACTTTATGTGCATACGTATAAGCTAATCTTATATACACTCAGTCACACACCTGCTCATCACACACTCATCTCATCAGCCAATCATGTGGCAGTAACTCAGTGCATAAGAGCATGCAGACATGGTCATGAGGTTCAGACATTGTTCAGACCAAACATCAGAATGGGGAAGAAATGTGATCTGAGCGACTTTGACCATGGAATGATTGTTGGTGCCAGATGGGGTGGTTTGAGTATCTCAGAAACTGCTGATCTCCTGGGATTTTCATACATAACAGCCTCTAGAGTTTACAGGGACTGGTGCGAGAAACAAAAAACATCGAGTGAGTGGCAGTTCTATGGGTGAAAACGCTTTGTTAATGAGAGAGCTGTAAGGAGAATGGCCAGACTGGTTCAAGCTGACAGGAAGGTGGCAGTAACTCCAAATACCCACGTGCTACAAGAGTGGTGTGCGGAAGACCATCTCTGAATGCACAACATGTTGAACCTTGAAACAGACATGCATTCAATGGTCACTTTATTGGGTACAGGAGGTACTAAAGGTGGCATGGTCTGGATGGTGGGGCTCCTTTGTGATGGGCACTGCTTTCTTGTGGCACTGATTATCGCAGATGTGCTGAAAGGTGGCAAAGGGTTTTCCTGTGACGGACTGGGTTGTATCCATCACTTTTTATAGGCTTTTCCATTCTTGGCCATTGGTGTTTATATACCAGGTCACAGAAACATAGAAACCTAGAAAACATACAGCACAATACAGGCCCTTCGGCCCACAAAGATGTGCCGAACATGTCCCTACCTTAGAGCTACCTAGGCTTTACCCATAGCCCTCTATTTTTCTAAGCTCCATGTAGCCATCCAGGAGTCTCTTAAAAAACCCTATCGTATCCGCCTGTACCACCGTCGCCGGCAGCCCATTCCACGCACTCACCACTCTCTGAGTAAAAGACTTACCCCTGACATCTCCTCTGTACCTTCTTCCAAGCACCTTAAAACTATGCCCTCTCGTGCTAGCTATTTCAGCCCTGGGGAAAAGCCTCTGACTGTCCACACGATCAATGCCTCTCATCATCTTGAACACCTCTATCAGGTCACCTCTCATCCTCCGTCGCTCCAAGGAGAAAAGGCCAAGTTCACTCAACCCATTCTCATAAGGCATGCTCCCCAATCCAGGCAACATCCTTGTAAATCTCCTCTGCACCCTTTCTATGGTTTCCACGTCCTTTCTGTAGTGAGGTGACCAGAACTGAGCACAGTACTCCAAGTGGGGTCCGACCAGGGTCCTATATAGCTGCAACATTACCTCTCAGCTCGTAAACTCAATCCTACAATTGATGAAGGCCAATGCACTGTATGCCTTCTTAACCACAGAGTCAACCTGTGCAACTGCTCTGAGTGTCCTATGGACTTGGACCTCAAGATCTCTCTGATCCTCCACACTGCCAAGAGTCTTACCATTAATGCTATATTCTGCCATCATATTTGACCTACCAAAATGAACCACTTCACACCTATCTGGGTTGAACTTCATCTGCCACTTCTCAGCCCAGTTTTGCATCCTATCAATGTCCCATTGTAACCTCTGACAGCCCTCCACACTAGCCACAACACCCCCTACCTTTGTGTCATCAGCAAATTTACTAACCCATCCCTCCACTTCCTTATCCAGGACATGATACAGCTAATCAGGATCCTCCCTACTGTGCATGTATAAATGGAGTTTTATTAGCCCATATCTTACTGATGCTTGGAAACATCTTCAAGCAACATTAAAAATTTTAATACCAGATGTGAGATCAGTTGTGTTTGAAAATATTTGGATGAATAATGTGGAGATTTTATGTGTCTGGAATGTTGAGCTTTGTGTGGTTGAAGATTAAGAATTCATAATTAAATTTTAAATGTTTTCATTTTAAATCCTGGCAAAAATACAGCATCTCTGTAAATAATTGATTCATCATATAATTTCACAAATGTTAGCTGTTTGAGTGGGGTTGCCAGGGGAAATGGTGTTCAGGAAATGAAAATTTGTCCTAATAGAATTCACAGAAGTACTATCTGATAATGTGGGATGCCAAATTAAAATTCCTTCTGAAATTTATGTGAACATTGTAACCATGACTACACAAAAGTTATACTTTTGTCAACTCACGTTTCTTGATGGGTGCAGCTTCGCAATATGAAATATCGCAATGTAGACATTTTCTACAAAAAACCACCCCCCCCCCCCCCGCCAATGAGACTGGAGTTACCCCTGTATACATGTACCTTTGAAGAGCTGTGCAGATCATGTGTTGTGACTTTTGATGCAGTGTTCAAAGTTCAAAGTAAATTTATTATCAAAGTACAAATATATCACCACATGCCACCTTGAGATTCATTTTCTTGCAGGCATTTACAGTAGAATAGAAATATAATAGAATCAATTAAAAACTACACCAAAGGCTGACAAACAGACAATGTGCAAAAGAATACAAACAATGTGTATATATAAAATACTGAATACATGAGTTGTAGATTCCTTGAAAGTGTGGGTTGGGTGATGTCTTTCTCCAGTGAAAGGTACCCAGTGTTAGTATTCCCAATGCCTTGGCAATGGTGACATTCATTTCGAAGGACTAGAATATAAAAGCAAAGAGGTAATACTGTAGCTTTTTGAGCCATTGCTCAGAAGACACTTGGAGTATTGTGACAAGTTTTGGTTCCATTGTTTAAGAGATGATGTGCAGGCACTAGAGAGAGTGCAGAGGAGGTTCACAAGTAATGACCCTGGGAATGAGAGGATCGAAGTATGAGGAGCATTTGATGGAGTTTAAAAGAATGAGGGGTTTTCATTGAAACCTACCAAATATCGAATGGCCGAGATAGAGTGGACCTGAAGAGGTGATTCCAATAGTGGGGGAGCCTTGGACCAGAGGACAGAGTCTCAGACACAAGGACATCCCTTTAGGACAGAGATGAGGAGGAATTTCTTCAGCCAGTGGGAGGTGAATCTGTTGAATCCATTGCCACAGGTGGCTGTGGAGGCCAAGGCATTGGGTACATTTGAAGTGACTAGTCAGAGCATCGAGGGTTATGAGAAGAAGGCAGGAGAATGGGGTTGAGAGAAATAATAATTCAGCCATGATGGAATGGCGGAATGGACTCGATGGGCCAAATGGACTAATTCTGTTCCTCTGTCTTTGGTCTAATGGTGTTCTATATAATCAAGTTTGTATCCAGACACTCTGGGGGTCTAATTAACTATCTTGTTGTTTTGATGCAGGATTACGTGGATGAATCCGAATACACTTGTGAAAAATCCAACCTGGAGCCCAGGCAATACTTCAATTACTTCAACGAAATCATTGGCGCCTTCCAGTCAGCAGAGGACAGCAGCCCGTGTGACTCCGACGTCATCTGCAGGGTGGAGGAGCCAGACGCAGGTAGGCATCCAGGTTTTCCAGCAGCATTCCTGGCGTTGTCTAAACCACAGGGTGAGATTCAGCATAAGACGTTGGGAGACCAGGATGGCCACAGGGCTGCAAAAAAATTGCAGCACAGCAAGAGGCCTTTTGGCCCATCATACCCATGCTGGCCAATTTTGTCCCTGTTCCCAGTTTTGAGTCCACAGTTTCTCATTCCTTCATTCCAAGTATAGCTCAGCGGTGTTTTCCAGACCAGTTGGGTATAACAAACTTCCTGGGTCCCCTCTAATCAATTGCTTTGAATCCATATTGTCTACATATTAAGTCAAAGAGTCACACGGCACAGAAACAACTTTGTCAAGCCCATGCCAGTCAGCAAGCACTTCATCACCACGCTCCGCCTAAGCCTCTTGCACTCACCCACACCGCGAACCTGCCTACCCACAGCTCCTTTGGACACGGGAGGACACCAGAGCATCCGGAATAAACCCACTTTGTCATAGGAACCCGCACAAAGATGCGACAGAGACAGAACTGAACCCAGGTCTCTGGAGTGCTTCAAGACTGGCACCAGTGTACCATGCCTCTCAAACATCTTCCTTCCTACTCTATCCAGAGCCACATACTCTCCTGAAAAGAGCAACCTAAATCGAGCCTGTATCTCCCTTTGCAACTATAATTCTCCAAGCCAGGAGATATTCTCTTCTCTGCTACAGTCGTGCCCTACCTGTAGTTGGTGAGGTTATCAGAGGAGTGCACGATGCCCCAGTTCTTTCTGTCTGAGTACATTTAGTGTCCCCCGACTGTCCTTTCACCTGGAGGTGAGCAAACTACCCCTCTGGATGTGTAGTTCGACCTCGGAGAGAATGAGGCAGAGACACGTCAGACTGAAGCTGGTGTGGAGAACAAGGTGGTGTTCATAGGAATGCAGTAGACCACAAGACATTGAAGCAGAATTGGACTATTTGGCCCATTGACTCTGCTCCGCCGTTCCATTATGGCTGATTTATTTTCCCTCTCAATCCCATTCTTTTATCTTCTCCCTATAGCCTTTGACGCCCTTACTAGCGAAGAACCTATCAACCCAATGACTTGGGCTCCACAACCGTCTGTGCCAATCTAAACCACAGATTCACCACCCTCTGGCTAAAGAAGTTCCTCCTCATTTCCGTTCTAAAGGGTCGTCCTTCTATTCTGAAGCTGTGCCCTCTGGTCCCAGGCTCCCCCAGACAAAAGAGAGACAGCTTCATCCCCTTCTCCCTTTCAGTATTACAACACGACAGCCAGTTTGTGTAGAGCAAGCTCCTACAAACTGCAACGTGACAAAGACCTAACAGTTAGCATTTTAGGTAAAGTTGGCTGAGGTCTAAACATTACCCAAGCTATGAGGATGATCTTCCTGGTCACACCCCTGCTTGCTTCTCTAAAAGAGTAATTCTTCAATTCATGAATGTTTGATTTGCAAGAACTTGCTTTAATACCAAGGCTATGAATCTTTAGTTTACAAATTTTCTTTCCCTTAACACACCACTCTGCACAAATAGAAAAGTGATGCACCAAATGGCATTCTCTCTTCTCTCTTCTCCTACTGGGCAGAAGGTATAAAAGCCTGACATTACGTAACACAGGGCTCAAAGAGAGCTTCTATCCCGCTGTTATAAATCTTTCAAATGTACTCTTTGTATAAGATGGACTTTTGACCTCACAATCACTTCGTTATATTCTTGGACTGTATTGTTTATCTGGACTGCACCTTTCTGTAGTTGTTAAACTTTGTTCTGCATTGTTATTGTTTTATCTTTTTCTACCTCAGTGCATTGTGTAATGATCTGATCTGTATGAACAGTACGCAAGATACTAGCATTTCACTGTATCTTAGTTTACGTGAGGATAATAAACCAATTTCAATTCCAAAACTACCAATCATACAATTTCAATTAGTGATATTTTGGCTAATGAAATGCTTTCAAAGAACACATCCCTTTTATAAATCAGGGTGACTTTGAGGTGTTTTACCTCAGAATAAAAATCAGGTTTAATATCACTAGCATATAGTATGTTGTGAAATTTGGTGCTTTGCGGCAACAGTGGAGTGAAATACAGAAATATACTGTGTATAAAAATTAAATTAAGTAGTGCAAAAAGAGCAAAAAAAGGGGAGAAATAGTGAAGTAGTGTACATGGGTCTGCTCAGAAATCTGATTACTGAGGGGAAGAGGCTGTTCCTAAAGCATTGAGTGTGTGCCTTCAGGCTCCTTTACCTCCTCCCTGATGGTAGTGATGAAAAGAAGGCATGGCCTGTGTGATGGGGATATGGGGGTCTTTAATGACAGGTGCCACCTTTTTGAGTTTGCAATTTTCTGCAGCTTTTTTTCTGATCCTGTGCAGTCACCCCTGCATACCAGAGGCTGATGCAACTGCTTTCCACGGTACCCCTGTGAGAGTCTTTGCTGACATACCAGGTCTGCTCAAATTCCTAAAGAAATATAGCTGCTGTCATGCCTTTTTCATAATTGCATAAATATGGTACACCCGGGATAAGTCTTCAGAGATGTTGATACCCAGGATCTTGAAATTGCTCACCTTTTCCACTGCTGATCCCTTGATGAGGACTGGTGTATGTTTCCTTGACTTCCCCTTCCCAAAGTCCACAATCAATTCCTTGGTCTTACTGATGTTGTGTGCAAGGTTCCTTTTACTTCCATCTGACAGGACCTGATTACTAACTCGTTTACCAAATGAATAGATTCATTGAATTCCTAAAGATCTTAATGACCAGGTCACCATATTGTTGGGCACCTGCATGCTGTGTGAAACGACAAATAAAACTAAGTCCATTGTAGCATAAAGTGACCAAAGTGTTGATAGTGTTGCTATAGTAGTGATTCACATTGCGCTGGTTGGTGTCAGAACTAAAGCATTGAAGGAGGTAGCTGTTCTTGAACTTTTACTGGTGTGGGACCTGAGCTTCGGTACTTCCTGCCCAATGGTAGCTGCGAGGAGATGGAATAGCCAGAATGGTGGCCATCTTTGATGATGGATGTCTGCCTTTTTGCGGCTGCGCCTCCTGTAGATCAAGAGATGAAGGATTAAAGTTTCAAGGATGAGCTTTATTTGTCACACATACATCAAAACAATTAAAGTGTAGCTTTTCGTCTGCAACCCCCCCAGCACAGCCTGAAGATTGTAAGTGTCGCCATGCTTCCGGCACCAACATAGTATGCCCGCAACTCACTAACCCTAACTGAACCCCTTTGGAATGTAAGAGGAAACAGGCACCAGGAGGAAGCCCACACAGTCACGGGCAGAACATACAAACTCAGTTAAGCATTGGCAGGTGCCAGGCACATCCATCAGTGATTAAATGAGCATAGTCCTCTACTTCCTAAAGCTTCATATATCCCTCCGCATTCAAATTGCTGTAAATGTCTCTAAAAAGGTCTCTAGGTGCTATATGAATGCTTACTTTTTTCTTAAAATTTGTTGAGGCTCGGGGAAGGTGGGGGGGGGGTTAATCAAAAATATTAAAATTAAGGTAATTGACCTTGGAATGACGGAGTTTAGTGGCAAAGTGGAGATCCGATGCAGATCAGCCATGGTCCATTTGAGCAACAGTGCAGCCTGAGAGGTTGGAAGGAATTACGTCCCATTGTCATATTTTCAGATATGTCATGCTCAAGTCTGAATCGGAACTAGGTTTATTTTTACTGACATATTTTGTGAAATTTGTTGTTCTGTGACAGCAGTGCAGTGCAGGGCATAATTGATATTTTAAATTGCAATAAGAAATAACTCGAGTTCATGGACTGCCCAGAAATCTGATGGCAGAGGCAAAGAAGGTATTCTGAAAACGTTCAGTGTGTCTCCTCCCCAATGTTCCTAATGAGAAAAGGGCATGTCCTGGATGGTGTGGGTATTACCATGCAATATATAACAATTGCTATAGATTACTATAAGAATATATTAAAAACCCTCTGCAGCTTTTTCTATTCCTGTGTATCGGTCCCTCCGTAGCAGATGGTATTGCAACCAGTTGGGGTGCTCTCCAAGTTACATCTATAGAAATTGCAGCTGTTCTTTGATCGGAAGACTGTGAAGCCTGACAGGTATCAGGGAATCTCTCAGCTTAGGTTAGACTAGATCCCTTGTTATGACAAGGAGTGTTTGGCCTTGACTCATTGCCTGAGAAGGACTTGGAGTGTGGCCTGCTATGGGAGGGCTGAGTCATACCACTGGAAGCTTGCTACCAACAGTCCTTGAGAAAGGAATTTCCAGAGAGGAAACTTCTGAAAAAAAACCAACAAAAACACAAAATTGCACATCAGCATTCAAACCGGAATCCCAGATCCCTTCTTTGGCTCGTCCCATGAAATAATTTTCATGTCCTGTGCCAGAGAGTTTCATAGTGAATGAATTGGTCTAATCACAGTTCTTTTGTAGACTGATGCAGGACCAATTCACAAAGAACAAGACTTCACAAACCATCCTATTGATCAACAGTTAAAGTGTCTGGTTAGTGTTGAATGGAGCATGTTGGCAAAGGCCATGATTTTCTTTCTGAAAAGTAGCAGGGGGACCTTGTACGTGGGCTGTAACAGCGAGATGGAGCCCCATTTATCATCTCATTAGACAGTGCAGTGCTCCAACTGTACCCGGGAGTTTAGCAACCTACACTGTGGATAGAATGTAGAACAGTACATCGTTGCAACAGGCCATTTGGCCCACAATGTCTATGTTGAACATGATACCAAGTTAATCTAATTCTCTTCTGCTTGTGCATGATCTGTGTCCGTCTATTCTTGTGTATTCACCTGCCCATCTACCAAATGCTTAAGTACCACCCCTCCCCCCCGGCTGCCCATACTAAGCACACACCACTATCAAAGTGTAAGAAAACTTGCCCTGCAGAATTCCTTTAACTTTCTCCCTTTTGCCTTAAATAACATGTCTAGTACTTGACATTTCTACATTGGGAGAAAGATTCTGCCAGTCTACGCTATCTACAGTATGCCTGTTATACTTTTTAAACTGCTGTCTGGTCTCCTGTCAGCCCCAGACATACCAAAGAAGACAACCCAACCTCTCGTAGAGCTATAGAGCACTGCAGCACAGAAACAGGTCCTGTGTCTCATCTAATCCATGCCAAACTGTTCTCCTCCATCAACCCATGCTTGGACCATCGCCCTCCACTCTCTATCCAAACTTCTCTTAAATGTTGCAACTGGAACCACATCCACCACTTCCACTCACAGCTTGATCCACACTCGCACGACCCTCCGAGTGATGAAGCTCCCCCTCAGCTTCCCCTTAAATATTTTACCTTTCACCCTTAATACAGTATTTGATACAGGAGTTGGAAACCATAGAAAGTGTGCAGAGGAGATTTACAAGGATGTTGCCTGGATTGGGGAGCGTGCCTTATGAGAATAGGTTGAGTGAACTCGGCCTTTTCTCCTTGGAGCGACAAAGGATGAGAGGTGACCTGATAGAGGTGTTCAAGATGATGAGAGGCATTGATCGTGTGGATAGTCAGAGGCTTTTCCCCAGGGCTGAAATAGCTAGCACAAGAAGGCATAGTTTTAAGGTGCTTGGAAGCAGGTACAGACGAGATGTCAGGGGTGAGTTTTTTACGCAGAGGGTGGTGAGTGCGTGGAATGGGCTGCCGGCGATGGTGGTGGAGGCGGATACGATAGGGTCTTTTAAGAGACTCCTGGACAGGTACATGGAGCTTAGAAAAATAGAGGGCTATGTAATTTCTAAGGTAAGGACATGTTAGGCCATATATGTCAAACTCAAGGCCCGCGGGCCAAATCCGGCCCGCGGTGGAATTATCTTTGGCCTGCGAGATAATATCTAATTACTATTAAAGCTGGCCCCAGTAATCGAAGCGCCTATGGCGTATGATATGGCTAATGCTGAGTTTATTCAGGTACCAGGTTTTCAGGGTTTTTAGTGTTTATTCGGCAGTCTTGCTCGGCAGTCTTCTTCATAAGAAACGGAATTTGTAAAGTGAAACACTTTGTAGTTATAGCAGAGACTGAGACACATGAGAGCAGGCTGAAAAAACGGAGGCAACGAAAGGTGCGTTCGCACGCGTCCGACTGATCCGGCCCGCATGAAGCTGCATTTTGCTCAATCCGGCCCGTGACCTAAAATGAGTTTGACACCCCTGTGTTAGGCACAGCTTTGTGGGCTGAAGGGCCTGTATTGTGCTGTAGGTTTTCTATGTTTCTATTTGGCCCAGCATTTAAATTGATCAAACCACAGCTCTGTCCTCGCTCTCAGGCCCAGACCTGGACCCCACCACCTCGATTCAGCCCATACCTTACCTTTCCAATTTGTCTCAACACTTAAACAAACCTCCGGTTGTACCTTGCTCTCAGACCTGGGCCCTGCCAGTTCGATATGCTCTCAGGTCTAAGGCCATTGACCCATTTGGTCTGTATCTGACCTTTCCAATTCAACCCGGCTCTTAAATCGATCGAACCTCAGTTCTTTCCTTGTCCTGCACCTCAGCTCTGCCTCACTTTGGTTCTGCTGCATCAAATCGCCTCCAAGTCCACTCAAGCAACGGTCATACATTGGCTCATTCCCTGATCTCGGACCTTGCCTCAGTTCGGCCTGTACACGCTCTGTCGCAACCGTCCTGCACCTTTGAGACTTCAGTTCACAGTAATAAAAGAGTGCTGGGTTGTACCGATGGTTCAAAAGCTCAACTCTGAAAGAAAAGTTACAGATAATTGATTGCCATGATTGTTTACCAGAAAGAGTGTGATTAATAAAGTAGTTAGTAGTTTTCTTCGTTTTGCTTGCTGCTGATAAGTAGTCATTGTGCTTCACCAGCACCATCTTAAATCAGTAGATTTGTTTGAATCAGACAATTCATCATGGTGAATACAGGAAACAAGAATTAATGAAAGATCACACTCAGCAGGACAGACGGTAACCAATGTGCAATAAAAAAACAACAACCTGTGCAAGTACAAAGAAAAAAAATAAAAATATATAAACAAGCAATAAATATCAAGAACATGAGATGAAGAGTCCTTGAAAGTGAATTGTATTGGGTATCTGAAAGTGGGCTGTGGATTAGACAGGATTAGAGATATTAATCATAGAACCTTTGTTTCATTAGGCTTGTGTGTAATCCCACTCAAGCAGGTTAACACTGACCAATGAATATGACAGAGGAACCGATGTTTTAAATGCCAGGGTGAGACAGGGAGAATAAATGGGATCCTCCACCACATTCCCTTTCTTCACTGGAAAATCAGGATTTCTGCTCCTATTGTAGAACCGTACAGCCTTTAGCCCATGACGTCTGTGATGATCATGATGTCAAATTAAACTAATCCCATCATCCTTGCCGATGGTCTGTGTCGCTCCCAGCATTCCCAGCATCGTCATGTGTCTGCTGAAATGCTACTGACGTGTCTCCTTCTATCACCAAATCCTGAGGGCTTTCCACACAGCTGTCACTGTGTTTAAAATAAAAACTTCTCCTGTATGCTATCTCTAAACTTTTCTCACCCCCCATCTTAAAGTTATGCCTTCTAGTATTTGACAATTCTTTCTATGCCTCTGATAAGTTTCTGTCAGATATCCCCTCAGTCTTTAAGGCTCCAGTGTTAATGAGTTTAACCAAACTCTCCTTATAGTACACACATCCTCTAATCCACACAGTATCCACACTTCTGGAACACCAGTGGTCACAGACTTCTAGTCAGAATAACACCCCTCCACCACTACCCACCCTCTCTCTTCTATGAATAAGCCATTGTATGAATTTAAACTCACATCTTAATCTTCTGGTTCAGCCTACCATGAGGAACCTTTTACAAATGTTTTACTAAAGTCAGTATAAACAATATCCACTGCCCTTCTATGATCAATCATCTTTGTTGCCTCAGAAAAAAGCAATCACACTTTAAGGTACAACTTGTCCCACACAAAGCCGCACTGATTATCTCTCATAATCCCATGCTTATCCAAACCCCTAAATCTTACATTAAGTATACTGTCCAATAGATTCTTGGCCTTTTCTCCTTGGAGTGATGAAAGATGAGAGGTGACCTTGTAAAGGTATATAAGATGATGAGAGGCATTGATTGTGTGGATAGTCAGAGGCATTTTCCCAGGGCTGAAATGGCTAGCATGAGGGGGCAAAGTTTTAAGGTGCTTGGAAGTAGGTAGAGAGGGGACATCAGGGGTAAGTCTTTCACACGTAGAGTGGTGGGTGTGTGGAATGCACTGCCAGTGACGGTGGTAGAAGCGGATACAATAGGGTCTTTATTAGATAGGTACATGGAGCTTAGAAGAATAGAGGGCTACGCGGTAACGTAATTCTAGGCAGTTTCTAGAGTAGGTTACATGGTCGGCACAACATTGTGGGCCGAAGGGGCTGTAACATGCTATAAATTTTTATGTTCTATGTTCATCACAAAAACTGCACTGGGATGAATGAGGTCAATTGGCCAAGGATTTAGAAGGAAGAGAAAGGCAAAGAGATATAGATTGAGACCCTCACAAAATAAAAGAGGCCAGATTTGGAGGGATTTTTGGATGTCTTTAGGGACAGATGAATTAACAATGTGGGAGGGGTAAAGGAGGGTACAGTGGAAGAGAGGCCTAGCAAGGGATTAAAAAGGACTTCAAGGTATTGCCAGAACAGAGAACCAAGTTCAAAGTTCAATGTAAATTTATTATCAAATATGTATATGTCACCACACACTTCCCTGAGTCTCATTTTCTTGCAGCCATTTATAGATACAAAGAAACACAGAAGAATCAATTGGAAATACATGCACACAAAGACTGACACAACCAATGTGAAAAAGACAACAAACTGTGCAAATACAAAAAGAAAAATATTATAATAAATGAATAAAATTGAAAACATGAGTTGTTGAGTCCTTGAAAGTTAGTCCATCGGTTGAGGAAGCTGTTCTGTTCTGAGTGAAGTTATCCACTTTGGTTCGGGAGCCTGATGATTGAAGGGTAATAACTGTTCCTGAACTTGATGGTGTGGGGCCTAAAGCACCTGTACCTCCTGACCGATGGTAAAAGCGAGAAGAGAGTGTGGCCTGGAAGCTGGGGGTCCTTGATGACGTTTTCTTGTGGTAGTGCACCTTGTAGAGGTGCTCAGTGGTGGGGATGGCTTTTCCTGTGATGGACTGGACTTTTTTGTAGGCCTTCTGTTGCATTGTTTTACCAGTCTGTCCTTCGTTCCTGTGAGAAAACCACTGGTAAAAGGTCAAATGGTGCATGACTTCATCCCCATAATAAAGATTACTTTAGGAAAACAAATCTATTTTGGCCTCTTCTAATTAAGTCTCTGAAAACAAGCTTGGAAAAGAACAGTTATATTGGAGTTCGTTTCTACTTGTCCAATCCAACTTTTGTGCATTAAGCAGACATTCCAGATGTTCATCCAAGAGGGGATAATTGTGGAGTAGTAAACAATTCTGCTCTGAGTATAATCCCTGACAGGCTAGTGATCTTTTCATGAGAAAAGCCAGATCATTGTAGGCATTGTCAGGGAGGCTGGAAGTTCATATGGCTACTTGGCTTCCCACCCACTCTGTTGTGCTTTAACCATTCATAAAACAACAGTGACTCTTCCAATACCTGTTAAAACCAGCTGGGAGGTTAATCATGATAGTGTGACACCAGAAACCTTACACCTTACATTACCACCAATCTACTTGCAATCCGTGAAAGCGGGATAGTCTTATGGATAGCATGTGCAGAAACACATCCGCTGTTGCTCAGTTGATCCCACCCAAATCCATTAGAGCATTAGATACTTGATGAGACTTAGGCCCTTCAGCCCATCAAGTCTGCTGTGCCATTTGAACACGACATGTGACAATAATAAACCAACACCGATACCAGCCTCTTCTTTAGCGCTCAGTCAGTATGGAAGTGGCTCTGCTCTTGGTCTTGGAGGAGAGGTTTGCTGGCAGGAAAAAACACTAGTTAATTTATTTATTTATTCATTTATTGTGTTACTGCATGGAATCCCCCGATATAATGCTGGCCCGATCACAGAACAATTTACAATGCCCAATTGACCTACCAACTGGAACGCCTTCAGACTGTGGGAGGAAACCCACGTGGTCACAGGGAGAACGTGCAAACTCCTTATGGGCAGTGGTGGGAATTGAACCCCAGTTGCTGTAAAACGCCGTGCTAACCACTACGCTATTGTGCTGCCTCATTACGTTTTGATTGCCGGTGAAGTCAGCTCAGAGACCAGCAAGCAAGTCTCAGATAAAAGGCGTACCATAGAATAAGCCCAATTAAAGGAAAAGCAGAGCGAGTATTGATAATAATGTTATGTCCATGATGCATTTCACTGTATGTTCCAATGTACATGTGGTAAATAAAGTTAATCTTAAAGTCATACAAAGAAAAAACAAAGCAATGTATGAACTGATGGTACAGTTACAGAGAAAGTGTAGTGTTAGTAGACAATAGGGTGCAAGGTCATGACAAGGTAGATTGTGTGGTCAGAAGTCCATTCAATAGACAGCACCCAGTCAGGACCACATTGCAAAGGGCATCTAAAGATTAGATTAGATTTAGGTCTCATGTACATCGAAACATCAAAACATACAGTGAAATGCATTGTTTGCAAAAATGACCCACACAGGCTGAGGGTGTGCTGGGGCCAGTCCGCAAACGTAGCACGCCCACAACTTACTAACGCTAACCCTGACCATGTGTCTTTGGAGTGTGGGAGGAAACCAGAGCACCCGGAGGAAATCCGTGTGGTCACAGAGGGAATGTGCAGATTCCTTATGGACGGTGAGAGCTGAACCACAGTCGCCGGCACTGTAAAGTGTTACTCTAACTGTGGCGCAACTGTGCCGGCCTTGTGTCTCGATTCTGTATGTGCGTCTGGGGTCTGACAACACTTTCCTGACCCCAAGGGAAGTGAGGAATTCAGTGTGCCTCAGTTGGAAAGTGGCTGACTAATCTCCAAGGGGATGGTTGTTGCTCCACACTGCAGAGGGTTTTACACCCTGGGTGATGTTGAAGGTACCCGGTATGCTACACTGCATTGTGGGTGCAGAAGAGGCCAATGCATGTAACAGCTGCCTTTGGGCTCTCACGGAACCCAAACACAGTGGGAAAAAGGTTAGTGTTGGGTCACTTGGAGCAGTAATTGCCGTGCAAAGATCCACCCTTTGAGAGGGCATTGCTACCTCTGGGGATGAGGTAGTTCAGATGTCCCAGTGCCTTATATGCTATGGAACACTAGACAATAGAGACACGGCTGGTGAATCATCGAGTGCTTCCCTGACTTGACAGTGCCAATGAATTGGATTGACACCAGCTGTTCAAAAGGATGCCAGTGTTGTGCATGTGGGGAACAACTGTGCAAGCCACTTCTTGCCCTGTGGTCCAAGTGTTCTCCAGAAATTCTTGCTGGGAATTCTGCACTCCCTGATGTGGCTGCCTTTGGGACCTTATTAAGCTCCTGCTGTGTGTAGCCTAGGACAGCTGAAGATAAAGAGAGTTTGCTGCCCTGGCGACAGCCACTGCTTAAAAGCTAGTTCAAGATCCAGGTGGAACAACAGCTGCTCCATAGACAACAGAAGATCAAGTGTTTGTCTTTTGTGTATGAGAGCTCCTTTCTGAGTCTGATAACAGGATAAAAGCTAAAGATAAAGATTAGCTTTATTTGTCACATGTACATTGAAACATACAGTGAAATGTGCCATCTGCGCCAACATACCCTGCAAGGGTCACCATGCTTCGAGCGCCAGCATAGCATGCCCATGACTCACTAACCCTAATCTGTACATCTTAGGAATTTTGGAGGAAACCCACGCAGTCACGTGGAGAACGTACAAACTCCTTACAGGCAGCAGTGGCAATTGATCCCCAATCTTACAGATGGCGCGGTAAAATGTTACGCAAACGCCATGCTGCCGTGGGCTCTTGAGTAACTTCTAGAATCTTCCCTAAACGTTTCTCCACTCACCTTAACCAGCTGTTAGTTATTGGCCATTTCCACCCTGGAAAAAGCTGCTGGCTGTTCACTCTGTCTGTGCCTCACATAATCCCAGCCGCTTCTCATCCTCCTTTGCTCCACAGAGAAAAGCCCCATCTCGCTCAAACTTTCCACTAGTTTTGTACTCCCCAGTCCTGGGGAAAGGACAGTGACCATCCACCTTATCCGTGCCTCTCATGATTTTGTAAATTTCTATGAATTCTCCTGTGCTCCACGGAATGAAGATCCAGAATGGCCAATCTTTCCCTCGGGGCACGGCAGCACCCTGGTTAATCTTTTCTGCATCCTCCCCAGTTTCATAATGTCTTTCCTTTCAAAGTCCTGGGACTTTTTGCTTCGGTGTAAGTCGTAGAGAGGTACAGCATGGAAATAGGCCCACCTAGTCCATAACAACCACCGAGAACCCGTTTACATGCATCCTACAATAAGTCCATGCTTTAGTTCTCTCCATGTTCCCTGTCAGTTCCCAAATGGGGTGGTTCATGGGAATATGGGGAGAATGAACAGGGCCAGGGTGAAAACAACACAACAATGTCTGAGAGGGACACGGGAGACAGGAGATGTAGAAATATTGTAGATGCAGAAAGATGTAGAAGATGTATATTCAAAGGGGAAGTTGATATATTCCCAATTGGTCAGGACATCAAGGGATATGGTGAGAGGGCAGGTGTCTGGGGTTGAATGGGATCCGGGATCAGCCATGGTGAAATGGTGGAGCAGACTCACTGGGCTGAATGGCCTAATTCTGGTCTTATGTCTCATGGTCTAAATCTGGACCACTGAACCAATGGCCTGAAGAACTCAGCAGATTGACCTGTATCCATGAGAGAAAAGGATGCAGGGACTCAAACTAAAATGTCAACAATTCCACAGATGCTGTGAACTGATTCTACAACCTCAGACTCACTTTCAAGGACTCTACAATTCTGGTTAATTAGGACACAACTGGAACAATACATATTGGACCAATTAGCCAAAGTCTCATGGAAATAGTCAAGAGACTGGAAAAAAGACAAACTGCTGTTTAACTGAGTAACAATGTAGTGCATTTTAATGAAATATATTATAGACAATAACACTACCAATATTTCCACAATAATATAAAACTGCATTAGTTCCTAATAGTTATTAACAGAGGAATTCACCTGCTGTGGTCTTTTGATGGACTATAAATGAACAAAATCAGTTTAAACATCTAATGCAGATAACTGACTAATTTCCCACAATGTTTTAAGGTTTTTCACTCAGAGAGTGGTTGGTGCGTTGAATGCACTGCCTGAGTCAGTGGTGGAGGCAGACACACTAGTGAAGTTTAAGAGACTACTAGACAGGTATATGGAGGAATTTAAGGTGGGGGGTTATTATGGGAAGCAGGGTTTGAGGGTCGGCACAACATTGTGGGCCGAAGGGCCTGTAATGTGCTATAATATTCTATATTCTATGATTGTCGATATCTTGAAATTCTTCGTACCTCCTAACTTGTTGAAGTAGTGAAATCGTTTCATTTTCACACTCGGCTGTTTTTGTCGCCTCTAAGACTGAATGCAGTGAGCAAAACAGTTCTGAATTGGCTTACTGCTTACTTCTCACCAACTCTCACTGGCAAAAATTACTGCTTTTTGAACACAAAAACACACACACACACTATTTAAAAACTCTAGGCATAGTGCAGTGTCTAATGGCCACGCAAGTGCACGTGACTAACACGTGTTAAAAACTGTTGATATATAGTTTCCTGCCCCAAGTAAATGGCATAATGTCCCAAATAAATAAAGGAATCCCAGCAATTTCAACGATTTAGCTTTTGTTCTTTTAGAGTCGTCCTATTACAAGGATGTAATATTGAGATTTTATAAAGCACTGGTGAGGCCTTACTTGGAGTATTGTGAGCAGTTTTGGGCCCCTTATCTCAGAAAGGATGTGCTGAAGTTGGAGAGGGATTCCAGGATTGAATTGCTTGTCATATGAAGAGTGTTTGATGGCTCTGGGCCAGTATTCACTAGAACTCAGAAGAATGAGGGGTGACCTCATTGAAACCTATCGAATGCTGAAAGGCCTTGATAGAGTGGATGTGGAGAGGATGTTTCCTATGGTTGGAGAGTCTAAGACCAGAGGCCAGAGCCTCAGTATAGAGAGGCGTCCTTTTGGAACAGAGATGAATAGGGAGTTCTTGAGTCAGAGAGTGGTGAATCTGTGGAATTCTTTGCCACAGGCAGCTGTGGAGGCCGAGTCTTTAAGGCAGAGATTGATAGATTCTTGACTGGTCAGGGCATGGAGGGATATGGGGAGAAGACAGGAGATTAGGGCTGAGAGAATAATTCGATTAGCCATGATGAAATGGCGGAGCAGATTCAATGGGTCAAATGGCCTTATTCTGCTCCAAAGTCTGATGATTATCCTTTTATGGTCAAATAAATTGTTGCCCTAATTAACTGTTAGCCCAATTAACCGGAATCTACTGTATTTTTTTTGCACAATTTGTCTTCTTTTTCACGTTAGTTGTTTATCAGTCTTTATGTATGGCTTTTCATAAATTCTATTACTGGATATTTCTTTTTCTGTAAATGCCTGCAAGAAAGTGAATCTCAAAGTAGTATTTGGTAACATATGTTAATAAATTTTACTTTTAATAGAATAAGATTAATATTTTTTGGTCATCTTAATGAAAGACTTGCAAAGATCAAGGCTTTCAATTTCAAGGATCACGGAGTTGTCCAGTTGGGTTCTCTCTTGTGTTGCAAGAATTTTAGCGCAAGAGAGGAGAGGGAGACTATCACAGAGAAACAGGCACTTTGTCCCTCAAGTCCACACTGAGTATCAACCACCCGTGTGCATCAATTCTACATCAATACTAACTCTTATTCTCCTTACATTCCCATCATCTCTCCCAGATTCTACCACCCAACTACACCAGAGGCTGTTTAACAGTGGTCCGTTGAGCTACTGTATCAGCCTGCAATTTTCTGGGATGGGCAAAGGATCTGGTCACCTGGAGCAAACCCACATGGTCACAGGGAGAACATGCAAATGCCACGCAGACAGTGCCCGAGGGCACGTTGGACCCGGGTCACTGGCACTGTGAGGCAGTGGCTCTACCAACGGCACTCCGGTGCTGTCCCCCTCACAGCTGCCGGTATCTACACAGCAGATGCAGTCTCTGTGTCCAGCTCTTAAAGAGGCATATCTCAATATCAGCAAGATGTGAGGTGACTGGAGGAAAGTCAGAGCTACAGCTTTTACACAGAGCCTGGAATGTGCTGCTGGGAGTGGTAGAGACAGGTACATTAGAAAACTCCTAGATAGGCACGGGGGGGAAAGTAAAATGGAGGACTGTGTGAGGGGGAAGGGTTAGATTGATCTTAGAGTAGGTTAAAAGGTCAGCACAGCATCATGGGCTGAAGGGCCTTACTGTGCTGTCATGTTCTATGTTCTCTGTGTCCAGCTATAATGAAAGAGGAGGAATTCAGAGGGTCAGAGTCTAGGCCAGTGAAAAGCAATCACTGAAGGTGCAAGAGTCCACGAAAACCTTCTGGGAGCTTGCTCGGGCAACGTGTGTAAGGACGGTATACCTGGGAGAAACGCACAACACAGAGAAATTCCACACCCACTGTGTCCCTGTGTCTGCTCGTGTGGACTGAAGGGAAGGTGTCTATTACCTAAGTTCAACACAGGGTTGGGGGCTCAGTAGAGCAGCCTGCATGGTCAAAGAGTCCACTCTCCCCCAGAGATTCTCTCTTCTACCCCCTCATAGTGGGCAGATGATACACACGGCAGCGTGGTGGCATAGTGCTTGGCATAAGATGGAGATACAATTCCCACACTGTCTGTAAGGAGTTTGTCGATCTCCCCGTGACAGGGCGGGCTTCCTCCAGGTACTCTGCTTTCCTCCCACACTCTGAAGGTTGTACAGGTTAGGGTCAGGAATTTGTGGGCATATTATCTTGGCACCAGAAGTGTGGCAACACTTCAGGCCGCCCCCAGCACATCCTTAGGCTCTGCTGCTCTTTGGTGCAAACAATGCATTTCACTGTCTTTTGATTTTTTGATGTATGTGTGGGACATAAAACTGAGCTAATCTTAATCCTTCTTTAAGCCTGAAAGCATGTACAAGTAAATTCGAGGACAGTTTCTAACCCGCCATTACAAATGCTATTAAATGTAGTATGATAAGATGGACTCTTGACCTCACAATCTACCTCATTATAAAACCATCAGATATAGGAGCAGAACTAGGCCATTTGGCTCATCAAGTCTGCTCTGCCATTTCATCATGGCTAATCTATTTCCCTCTCAGCCCCGATCTCTCACCCTCTATCCCTTCATGCCCTGACTTATCAAGAGCCTATCGACCACTGCCTTAAATATACCCAATGACCTGGCCCTCACAGCCGCCTGTGGCAGAGAATTCCACAGATTCACCACACTCTAGCAAAAGAAGTTCCTCCTCATCTCTGTTGTAAAAGGACATCCCTCTATACTGAGGCTGTGTCCTCTAGTCTTAGACTCTCCCACCATAGGAAACATCCTCTCCACATCTACTCCATCAAGAACTTTCAACATTGAGTGGGTTTCAATGAGGCCGTTCCTCATTCTTCTGAATTCCAGTGAGAAGAGGCCCAGAGTTATGACCCTGCACCTTATTGACTGCCTGTACTCCACTTTTTCTGTGGCCGTAACACTCTATTCTGTTATTGTTTTATTTTTCTACGTCAATGCACAGTGTAATGATTTGACCCATATGAAAAGTATACACAATAAGCTTTCCACAGTATCTCAGTAAATTAATTAATAAACCAGTTCCAATGCCAGAACATCCACATGTGAGGAGGTGGAACAAAATAAGGGAATACACAATATCATGAGATCCAAGAGCACAGCAGAAGAGAGATGAAGAGGAATTTCTTCAGCCAGAAGATGGTAAAGCTGTGGAATTCATTGCCCCAAAGGTCATTGAGTATTTATAAGGCAGAGATTGATTGCAAAGGAGGATAAGGCAGGAGGATGGGGTTTAAAAAACCAGCCATGATTGAATGGTGGAGCAGTGTGAGAAAATATGCAGATTTTGGAAATCCAAGCGATACACACAAAATGCTGGAGGAACTCAGCAGGCCAGGCTGCATCCACGGATGTTTTAGGCCGAGACCTTTCATCAGGACTGGAAAAGTCCTGGGTCAGGACTGGACTTCTCATCTCCTTTTCCAATCCTGAAGAAGGGTCTCGGCCCGAAACCTCTGCTGCTTCCATAGATGCTGATCGGCCTGCTGAGCTCCTCCAGTGTTTTGTATTGTTTCAATGGGCCACTGGCCTAATTCTGCTCCAGCATCTTGTCTTTGCAAGAGAATGCACTGAAACGCCAGTGTTTGCTTTTTCATGGCACAAAACAATGGCGCTGCAGCAATGCAGCTTCGAGACACTATCGTATTCTTCTTGGGCCGCTGGCATCCGGCGATCTGATAGGCAGAGGGTGAGATACACCAGCCTCATACAGGAACTGAACAGCACACACCAGACCCATCGACAACAACTCTGATGCTCATTCCTAGCATGGTCCACAGCTACACTCAGTGGCCGCTCCACGAGGTACTCCTTTACATCTGCTCTTTCATACGAATATCTCATCAGCCAGTCACATGGCAGCTTGAGACGTTTCCTCTGGTGTGATTTTACAGAGCCGTTTAAAATCACAAGGGGGCATAGATAAGGTGAGCGGTCACATCCTTTATTCCCAGGGTGAGTGAGGGCAAAGCTTTAAGGCAAAAGGGGAAAGAGTCAAATAAGACCATGAGGCCATGAGGCATTGGAGCAGAATTGGGCCATCGAGTGTGCTCCTCAATTCCTTCATGGCTGATTTATTATCCCTCTCAACTCCCTTATCCTGCCTTCTCTCTGTAACCTTTGACTAATCAAGAACCTGTCAACCTCCACTTTAAACTTACCTAATGACTTCGCCTCCACAGCAATAAATTCCAGGGATTCACCACCCAGTGGCTGAAGAAATTCCTTCTCATCTCTGTACTAAATGGACATTCCTCTAGACTGAGGCTGTGCCCTCTGATCCTAGACTCCCCCTCCACAGGAAACATCCTCTCCTGTGTCCACTCGATAGAGGCCTTTCAATATTCAGTAGGTTTCAATGAGATCCCCCTTTGCCCCTCGTTCTTCTGAACTCCAGTGAGTACGGGCCCAGAGCCATCAAACACTTCTCATACGTTAACCCTTTCATTCCCGGCATCATTTTCCTGAACATCCTCTGAACCCTCTCCAATGACAGCACATCCTTTCATAAACAAGGGGCTCACAATACTCCAAGTGTGGTCTGAGCAGTGCCTGATAAAGCCTCACCTGAAGGACCAGATTTTCACACAGGATGGTGGGTAGATGGAAGGGTGTAGAGGTGGGTGCAAGTACAATGTGTGAAAGGCATTTGGAAGTGCCTAAGCTGTGTGAGATTTCAAATCCAAATGTTATCTTTAAAAGATAAAATCAGTTTATGGTGTAACCTGAATGTTCAGTGACTTTGAACTATTTGCAAGGGGGAAAGCACAGACGATTAATAGTGAATGTTAGGTTACTAAAAGCAGAAGCTCATATTCCGACATGCCTGACACACAGTTTGCTGTGTCTGTGGATCGTGGGAGCAGGAGGTTAATGGGAGTGGAATGTTTTCTCCATCAAGGAACACTGATCGCATCGGTGAGATTATTTGAGATTTGTGTTACTCTGCTGCTGATCACAGGCTCTGAAGTAAAGGGTGTCATTGTTAAGGCCCCAAACATCCTCATATCCGGGCACAGTTTGACAGCAGTTGCTTTGGTTAAAAACGAATCCTTCTAAATCTACTTTTTCATTTCACACGAATGACCATTGCTAATTACACTTGTGGGCCATTTCAGAGGGAGGGTAAGAATCAGCCGCATTAATAAGTCTGGAGTCAATTCAAGAACAAGAGTCCAGTCCAGTTCGGTTCATGACTCAGATTCCGGTCCACGTCAACACACACAAAGTGCATGAGGAACTTAGCAGGTCAGGCAGCATCTATGGAAATGAATAAATAGTCAGCGTTTCAGGCTGAGACCCTTCTTCAGGTCAGTTCATGAGCCAGAATCCACTCTGGGATAGTTCACGAACCTGAGTCCAGTAAGGGACAGTTCACGAACCAGAGTCCAGTCAGGGTCAGTTCACGAACCATATTCCAGTCCGGCACAGTTCACGAACCAGAGTCCAGTCAAGGACAGTTCACGAGCCAGAGTCCAGTCGGGGACAGTTCACGAACCAGAGTCGAGTCAGGGTCAGTTCACGAACCAGAGTCGAGTTAGGGACTGTTCACGAACCAGAGTCGAGTCACAGTCAGTTCATGAACCAGATGCTGATTTGAGAAACTTGACTTGGGGTTCAACTATGTAAGGGCTGGGTTTATGTCAGTACTTGACTGGGCCTGTTGCCAAATTCAGTGTTATCACCCCACCTACACTATCACTGCCTCCCACAGCCCTTCCCCACCCTATTTCACATATTGTGCCTTTGTTGTTTGCAATAACCCAGGGGCTCGGATTACACAGAACACTGAACAGTTTAGTGCAGGAGCAAGCCCTTTGTCCTATAATGTCTGTACCAACCAAGATGGTAAATTAACCAGAAACCTGTCAGCCAGTACATGATCCCCATCCCTCCACTCCCTTCCTACCCATGTGCTCATCTAACGGCCTCTTAGCAATGCTGTCAGAATTAGAAGAGCCAGAATCAGAATCTCCAAGGATCTATCCTGGGCCCAACATATTGATGCAATTACAAAGAAGGCACAGCAGCAAATATATTTCATTAGGAGTTTGAGGAGAGTTGGTATGACACCAAAGACTCTCACGAGTCTCTACAGATTTACCCTGGAGAGCATGCTAACTGATTGCATCAGCATCTGATATGGAGGGGCCACTGCACAGGATCAGGAAAAGCTGCAGAAAGTTGCAAACTCAACAGCTCCATCACGGGCTCTAACCTCTCCAGCATCGAAGTCATCTTCAAAAAGCAATGCCTCCAAAAGGCAGCATCCATCGTTTAAGATCCCCATTGCCCAGGACATGCCCTCTTCTCATTGCTACCATCAAGGAGCCTGAAGACACACAGTCAATGTTTTAGGATCAGCTTCTTCCCCGCCATTGTCAGATTTCTGAATGGACAATGAATGCATGTACACTACCACTCTATTTTGTGCTCTCTTTTTGGCACTGCTTATTTTATTTAATTTGCTGTTTCTTATTGTAACTTCTGGTATTTTATTATTTTGTATAGTAATGTACTGCTGTTGCAAAACAATATGATGTATGACAGTGATATTCTACCTGATTATGACTGTCCACCCTATCAAAGCCTTTCATAATGTTATAATCTTCTGTCAGCTCTCCCCTCAGCCTCCACCACTCCAGAGAAAACCAAGATTATCCAATTTCTCCGCACAGCTCATACCCTCTAATCCAGAGAGCATCTTAGTGAACCTCTTCTGCATCCTCTCCAAAGCCTGCACATCCTTCCTACAATGGAGCAACCAGAGCTGCACACAATACACCAAGTGCGGCCTAACCAGAGTTTTATTTAGCTGTATCATGATTTCCCAACTGCTATGTTTAATGGGTCAACCGTGAAGACAAACATATCATTTGCCTTCTCCACCCCTCTGTCTGTTTGCAGACTCCATGGATAGAGCAGGCTGCTAGTGACATCTAGGCCTCAGGCCACAGACCCCCCAAACCACGCTGAAGGCCAAAGGCTGTTTTTAACTCCTTTTAACAACCCCAGAGAGTGAGGAATTTTAGCTGTTCAAATGGGAGATACTATGCATCTGTGGAGAGAAATAGAGGGTGCTGAAACCAGTCTGAAATGTTGATTCTGCTTCTCACTCCACAGAAGTTGTCTAACCTACTGATTTTATCTCAGAATTTCAGCACCCCTGCATTTTAGTGCTAGTCTCCTGGTTAGATGAAGGGACACCAGCAATTTATGAAAGGACCCTCAGAAACTCTGCAGCAATTTCCGAGACACTCCAGACAGAAATGTACACCCTACAGCAGTGCGTTGTTGTATGGCACAAACAGTCCCCCTAGTTCTGGGACTGTGCAAGTATTGCTATTGGTTTATTATTGTCACATGTACAAAAGCTCGTCTTGCATACTGCTGATACAGATCAAATCACGTCATGGTTTATTGAGGTAGAAGAAGGCGTAAAAGCTACTGAAAAATGCAGTGCAGGTAAATCATAAAGTACAAGATCATAACAAGGTAGATTGTGAGGTCAAGCGTCCATCTTATCGTACAAGTGGTCCATTCTAGAGTCTGGTAGCAGTGGGATAGAAGCTGTCCTTGAGCCTGGTTGTACGTGTTTTCAGGCTTTTGTATCTCTGCCTGATGGGAGAGGGGGAGAAGAGACTGTTCAGGGTGGGTGGGGTCTTTGATTAAGTTGTCGGCTTTACTGAGGCAGTGAGAAGTGTGGAGGAAGTCCATGGAGGGAAGGCTGGTTTCCGTGATGTGCTGAGCTGTGTCCACAACTCTCTGCAGTTACGTGCAGAGCAATTGCCGTACCAAACCATGACACAACAGATAGAATGCTTTCTGTGGTGAATTGGTATGGGTCGATGGGGACCTGCCAACTTTGTTAGCCTTCTGAAGAAGTGGAGGCCTTGTTGAGCTTTCTTGCTCTTGACATCAACATAGCTGGACTAGGACAGGCCATTGTCGATGTTTACACATTGTGCATACTTGGAGGCTGCAGTGTGAAGATCAATGGAATTTCAGAGTTAACTTAAAGAGCCCATGCACAACTCTTTATATCAATCACTTCCTGATGTAATTAGTTCTATGTTCCAGACGGTCTCTGAGTAAGGATGTTTTGTGTTGTTTGCATTTAGTCATTTTCATATAAATAGATGCTCTTTGTTGCTTTATACAGGAGGGCACTGATTGCAAAAATAGAGATATCTTCACAGATCTTTGATGAGGTCACACTGGGACCATTGTGCACAGTTCCTGCCAACACATGTTAGGAAGGATGTTAAAATCCTGGACATTGAACAGAGAAGTTTCACCCAGACATCACCTGGGATAAAGGTTCAGCAGAGAGCTCAGAGAGTTCACAGTTGGAACAGTTTAAGGGGTGGTGTTTACACTTAAGACGTTTGAGAAAATGCGAATGGGAAAGATGTTTTCTCTGGCCAGTGAATCAATTGCAGAGTCAAAAATGCTGTAAAAGTCTTATTTTATTTGTGATTCAAGTGACTGTTAATTCGCCTGTGAAATACACTAATTCACTCTCTTCCTTTGAGGACATCAACTTTCAAACAGACTTACTTTTTCCCCAGTAGGCTTCAGTTCAATAATGAACTGTTTCAAGTTTAAAATAAGCCTGTAAAGTACTTTGCTTCAACTAAAGCTTAGCAAAATGCAAACAAATGTGAAAACTAAACATCTAATTCAACTAAGCCTAATTATAGTCAGCAAGCATTCTGAAGTTCAACTTGGTTACACCTCTCTGAAATTTCAGAAATCCCCAGAAAATGATCTTGCATGCCAGTTTTTTTTTAATCATAATTGCTCAGAAATCAGAAGGGAAATTGGGAGATTCTCTTCCCATGCAAAGGACTTGTTATTCTGGAACTGATTAACTAACAACATGAGTGCAAGGGACTGCAAGGAAAATCTGTGCTCTTAGAAGACTCACTTGTAGAGTCACTAGGATCAAGGATTAAGGTGATTCATCATATACTTTCATATGTATTAAGAATTTGCTGTAGTGTGTTGGTTAGTGTGTGATATGCAACAGTAAAACAGCATTCAACAATTATAAAGAATAATAAATCTTACAAAAAAATGAAGTTGGAGGTTAAAGAATGGGACGGATAAAATTGGCATAATTACATAAATATACTGTACTACCATGTCGGTGCTGAAGATCTAAATTGAGCCACTTTTACCAGGGACTAGTGCAGGTGATGGGGTGAATGGCCTCATTGCCTTCAGCAGAATGGAACTAACAAATAGCCCAGTGCAAGAGGGGATGTTGCATGAATTTAGCATTCCAGTTGATTAAGGGTTAGCAGTAATACTTTTGACATTATTGCCTGCCATCATAGAATCGTAGAGCTCTGCAGCCCAGAAACAGGCCCTTCAGCCCATCTAGTCCATACCAAACTATTATTCTGGTTAGTCCCATCAACCCGCACCCGGACCGTAGCCCTTCATACCCCTCCCATCCATGTATCTTTATAAACTTCTCTCTAGTGTTGAAATCAAGTCTTCATCCACTACTTCCACAGGCAGCTCATTCCACACTCTCACCACTCTCTGAGTGAAGATGTACCCCCTCAGGTTCCCCTTAAACTTTTCATGCTTAACCCGTGACCTCTAGTTCTAGTCTCAGCCAACCTCAGTTGGAACAACCTGTTTGCACTTACCCTATCTATACCCCTCATAATTTTGTACATCTCTATCCTGCGTTCACCTCTTTTAGTAGCTTTCAACTAATTTCTGTGTTTCTGTTATAAACATGAAGATGTGTGCAAAACTAGAATACCAAAGTCAAACCTAAAAGTGAATGTACAGTCTCACCATCTGAAAAACGTGGTAATGACTGAGCTTATGTCACTTAAATGATTATAGCTGAAGAACGTGTGACTATAGGGAAAGTCCCAGTGAAGTGTCCTGGCCAGCACTGTATGTGTGCTTAATGTGGTTCGATAAAAGGCACCTCTATGAAAGGAAGTTGCCATGTTGAGTAAGAGATTGGTCTGTCTGATATTACCAAAGGTCTTGTTGATCAATATACTATTGGACACAGTGGTGTGGCCATCTAATCAGTAGACTTGTGGTCCAACACTCAAGGTACCTGTGTCCATCCTGGGATCATGTTTCAGTCAAACAGTACGCAGAAAGGGCATAGAGCTTATTACTGGGTAATAAGTAAAATAGACACTAATAAATCATACAAGGACCCAGGCAGTGTTCCATTAGTGCAACACACACAAAATGCTGGAGGAACTCAGCAGGCCAGGCAGCATCTGTGGTGAAAAGTACAGTCGATGTTTCGGACCAGTCCTGCCGACTGACCAGTAGCCACCATGGGAGAGCAGGACTTGCCTAAGGAGCTGTGTCTCCGCATCACAAGGTCGTCGACCCCAGTGCTCCTTATGGGTAGAGCATAGGCTTAAACGTGGCAGCGTGATGATGTTACAGCCCCAGTCACCCGTGTTCAACGTCGCCGCTGTCTGTAGGGAATTTGTACGCTCTCCCTGTGACCACATGGGTTTCCTTCAGATGCTCCTGTTTCCTTTCACATTCCAAAGACGTCACATGGGTGTAATTCAGCAACAGGAGTTTATTGAGTCGGAAGAGCTTTTTACCATAAGGCATAGGAGCACATTCAGGCCATTCAGCCCATTGCATCTGTTCTACCATTCGACCAGGGCAGATTTGTACTCAGTAGCCACTTTATTAGGTACAGGAGTGGAACGCGATATGGTTTTCTGTTGCTGTAGTCCATCCACTTCAAGGTTCAACATCTTGTTTGTTCAGAGATGCTCTGCTGCACACCACTGTTATAACGTGTGGTTCCTTGAGTAATTTGAGTAACTGTCACCTTCCTGTCAGCTTGAACTGGTCTGGCCATTCTCCTCTGACCTTTCACCCACAGAACAGCTGCTCCCTGCACGTTTTTTGTGTGTGTTTTTGCGGCATTCTCTGTAAACTCTAGAGAATGTTGTGTGTGAAAATCCCAGGAGATCAGCAGTTTCTGAGATTCTCAAACCACCCCATCTGGCACCAACAATCATTCCATGGTCAAAGTAACTTAGATCAGATTTCTTCCCCATTCTGATATTTGGTCTAATGACAACTGAACATCTTGAGCATGGCTGCATGCTTTTATGCATAAAGTTGCTGCCACATGATTGGCAAATTGGATATTTACAATAACAGGCAGGTGGACAGGTATACTGAGCATATTTTCCTGCTTTCTCCCTGTAATCTTTAATGCTCTGACTAATCATGAACCTTGTCCTCACTTACCACCCCAACAGCCTCCAGGTCCAACGTATAATTCTCCGTAACTTCTGCCACCTCCAACGGGATCCCACTACCAAGCACATCTTCCCCCCCCCCCCCTGCTTTCCACAGGGATTGCTCCCTATGCGACTCCCTTGTCCACTCGTCCCCCCCATCCCTTCCCACCGATCTCCCTCCTGGCACTTATCCTTGTAAACAGAACAAGTGCTACACCTGCCCTTACACTTCCTCCCTCACCAACATTCAGTGCCCCAGACAGTCCTTCCAGGTGAGGCGACACTTCACCTGTGAGTTGGCTGGTGTGGTATACTGCGTCCGGTTCTCCCGGTGTGGCCTTTTATATATTGGTGAGACCCGACGCAGACTGGGAGACCGTTTCACAGAACACCTACGCTCGGTCTGCCAGCGAAAGCAGGATCTCCCAGTGGCCACACATTTTAATTCTACGTCCCATTCCCATTCTAATATGTCTATCCATGGCCTCCTCTACTGTCAAGATGAATCCAAACTCACGTTGGAGGAACAACACCTTATATACCGGCTGGGTAGCCTCCAACCTGATGGCATGAACATTGACTTCTCTAACTTATGTTAATGCCCCTCCTCCCCTTCTTACCCCATCCCTGACATATTTAGTTGTTTGCATGTTCTCCATCTCCCTCTGGTGCTTCTCCCCACCACCCCCCCCCCCCCCACCTTTTCTTTCTCCCGAGGCTTCCCGTCCCATGATCCTTTTCCCTTCTCCAGCTCAGTATCACTTTCACCAATCACCTTTCCAGCTCTTAGCTTCATCCCACCCCCTCCGGTCTTCTCCTATCATTTTGCATTTCCCCCTCCCCCCACTACTTTCAAATCTCTTACTATCTTTCCTTTCAGTTAGTCCTGACAAAGGGTCTCGGCCCAAAACATCGACAGTGCTTCTCCTTATAGATGCTGCCTGGCCTGCTGTGTTCCACCAGCATTTTGTGTGTGTTGTTTTTTGAATTTCCAGCATCTGCAGATTTCCTCGTGTTTAATCACGAACCTATCAGTTTCACTTTAAGTATACCCAATGACTTGGCCTCCACAGCCATCTGTGGTAATGAATTCCACAGCTTCACCACCCTCTAGCAAAAGAAATTACTCCTCATCACTGTTCTAAAGGGACATTCTTCTATTCTGAGGCTGTGCCCTCTGGTCTGACATTCTCTCACTGTAGGAAACATCCTCTCCACATCCATTCGGGGATCTGGAGCTGCAGCTCGATGACCTACAGCTTATTAGGGAGAGTGAACAGGAGAAAGATGGGAGCTACAGGAAGTTAGTCACCCCGAGGCTACAGGAGTTAGATAAGTGGGTGACAGTCAGGGAAGCTCAGATAGTAGAGAGCACCACAGTGGCCACCCCCTCAGTAATCATTATCTCATTTTGGATGCGGTTGAGGGGGGGTGACCTGATGAAGGACAACCACGGCGATCGGGTCTCTGGCACTGAGCCTGGTTACGTGGAGCAGAAGGGAAAGAGGAAGATGAGGAATGCGGTAGTCATAGGGGATTCCATAGTGAGGCTCTGTCAGCCTGACAGAGATACCCACATGGTGTGTTGCCTCCCAGGTGCCAGGGTACGGGATGTCTCGGATCAGGTGCAGAGTATTCTGAAGGGAGAGGGTGAGCAGCCAGAATTCTTGGTACACGTTGGTACAAATGACATAGGTAGAATAAGGAGGAGGTTTTGAAGAGGGAATTCAGGGAATTGGGTAGGAAGCTGAAAGGCAGGATCTCTAGGGTAGTAATCTCAGGATTGCTGCCTGTGCCAGGTGCTAGCGAGGGCAAGAATAGCATGATCAGGTGTATTAATGTGTGGCTGAGAGACTGGTGTAGGGGGCAGGGATTCAGATTCCTGAATCATTGGGGCCTCTTCTGGGGGAGGTAGGACCTGTACTAAAATGACAGGTTACACCTGAACCCAAAGGGGTCCAATATCCTAGCGTTTAATAGAGCTGTTAGGGAGGGTTTAAACTAATTTGGCAGGGAGATGGGAACCAGAGTGATAGGGTTGAGGAAGCGGAAAATAGAAATAAATCAAAGATAGCGTGCGACAGAGATGATAAAAGGACAGGCAGGAGATGAGGCTTAATCAAAGCCAATGGCATGAGTTACAGGGCAATAGAGGCATGGTGCAGTTAAAACAGAAAGCAACAAATACTGGACTGAGAGTGTTGTATTTGAATGCACGCAGCATAAGGCATAAAATGGATGATCTTGAAATTCAGCTACAGATTGGCAAGTATGACGCTGTGGCCATTTCTGAAACATGGCTAAAGGATGGCTGCCATTGGGAGCTGAACATCCAGGGATATACGGTGTATCAGAAAGATAGGTGAGTAGGCAGAGGGGGAGGTGTGGCTCTGTGTATAAGAAATAATATTAAACCATTGGAAAGATATGACATAGGATTGGAAGGTGTAGAGTCTCTATGGGTTGAGTTAAGAAATGGCAAGGGTAAAAGGACCCTAATGGCAGTTGTATACAGGCCTCCAAACAGCAGGCGGGATTTCGATTGCAAATTACAGCAGGAGATGGAAAAGGCGTGTCAGAAGGGCAATGTCATGATAATCATTCAGGATTTTAACATGAAAGCGGATTGGGAAAGCCAGGTCAGCACTGGACCTCGAGAGAGAGAATTTGTGGAATGTCTAAGGATTGGCTTTTTAGAACAGCTTGTTGTTGAGCCCACTAGGGGATTGGCTGTACCGGATTGGGTGTTGTCCAATGATCCGGAGGTGTTAAGGGAGCATAAAGTTAAGGAACCCTTAGGGAACAGTCATCACAATACGGTCGAGTTCACATCGAAATTTGAGAAGGAAAAAATAAAATCCAATGTGTTGGTATTTCAGTGAAATAAAGGAAATTACAATGGTATGAGAGGGGAACTGGCCGAAACTGACTGGAAAGGGGCATTTGCAGGAAGGACAGCAGAGCAGCAATAGCTGGAGTTTCTGCGAACAATGAAGGAAGTGTAAGACATATATTCCAAATAAGAAGAAATTTTTGAATGGAAGAATGACACTACTGTGGCTGACAAGTGAAGTCAGAGCCAAAGTAAAGCAAAAAAGAGGGCATACAAGGAAGCCAGAACTAGTGGAAAGATAGAGGATTGGGAAGCTTTTAAAAACTTGCAGAATGAAACTAAGAAGGCCATTTGGAAGGAAAAGATGAATTATGAAAGGAAGCTGGCTACTAATATCAAAGAAGATACTAAAAGCTTTTTTTAAGTATATAAAGGGTAAAGGAGAATCGAGGGTAGATATAGGACCAATACAAAATGACGATGGAGATATTGTAATGAGAGATGCAGTGTTGGCAGAGGAACTGAATGCGTATTTTGGATCAGTTCTCACAGTGGAAGACATCTGCGGTATACCAGATATTCAAGAGTGTCAGGGAAGTGAGGTTTGTGCAGTGAAAATTATGACTGAGAAGGTGCTCAGGAAGCTTAATGGTCTGAGGTTAGATAAATCTCCTGGACGTGATGGAATGCATCCTTAGGTTCTGAAGGAAGTAGCTGGAGAGATTGCGGAGGCATTAACGATGATCTTTCAAGGATCGATAGATTCTGGCATTGTACCGGATGACTGGAAAATTGCAAATGTAACTCCACTACTTAAGAAGGGTGGGAGGCAGCAGAAAGGAAACAATAGACCTATTAACCTGACATCAGTGCTTGGGAAGTTTTTGGAATTGATTGCTAGGGATAAGATTATGGAGTACCTGGAGGCACATGACAAGATAGGCCAAAGCCAGCATAGTTTCCTGAAAGGAAAACCCTGCCTGACAAACCTACTGCAATTCTTTAAGAAAATTACAAGCAGGGTAGATAAAGGAGATGCGGTAGACATGGTGTACTTGGATTTTCAGAAGGCCTTTGACAAGGTGCCACACATGAGACTGCTTAGCAAGATAAGAGCCCATGGAATTACAGGGAAGTTACTAGCATGAGTGGAACATTGGCTGGTTGGCAGAAAACAGAGAGTGGGAATAAAGGGATCCTATTCTGGCTGGCTGCCAATTAGCAGTGGAGTTCCAGAGGGGTTGGTGTTGGGACCATTGCTTTTTACGATGTATGTCAATGATTTGGACAATGGTATTAATGGATTTGTGGCTAAATTTGCCAATGATACAAAGATAGGTGGAGGAGCAGGTAGTGTTGAGGAAAGAGAGAGCCTGCAGAGAGACTTAGATAGTTTAGGGGAATGGGCAAAAAAGTGGCAAATGAAATATAATGTTGGAAAATGTATGGTCATGCACTTTGGTGGAAGAAATAAATGGGCAGACTATTATTTAGGTGGGTAGAGAATTCAAATGTAGTGATACAAAGGGACTTGGGAGTCCTTGTGCAAGATACCCTAAAGGTTAACCTCCAGGTTGAGTCAGTTGTGAAGAAGGCAAATGTAATGTTGGCATTCATTTCTAAAGGTATAGAATGTAAGAGCAGGGATGTGATGTTGAGGCTCTATAAGGCACTCGTGAGACCACATGTGCAGTTTTGGACTCCTTATTTTAGCAAGGATATACTGACATTGGAGAGGTTTCAGAGAAAATTCACAAGAATGATTCCAGGAATGAAAGGAACGTCTGGCAGCTCTTGGGCTGTATTTCCTGGAGTTCAGGAGAATGAGTGGGGATCTCATAGAAACATTCTGAATGTTAAAGGCCTGAGCAGATTAGATATGGCAAAGTTATTTCCCATGGTAGGGGTTTCTAGGACAAGAGGGCACGACTTCAGGATTGTAGGACGTCCATTTAGAACAGAGATGCGGAGAAATTACTTTAGTCAGAGGGTGATAAATCTGTGGAATTTGTTGCCATGAGCGTCTGTGGAGGCCAAGTCATTGGGTGTATTTAAGGCAGAGATAAATAGGTTCTTGATTAGCCAGGGCATCAAAGGGCATGGGGTGAAGGCAAGGAAGTGGGGATGACTGGAAGAATTGGATCAGCCCATGATTCAATGGCGGAGCAGGCTGGATGGGCCGAATGGCCTATTTCTGCTCCTATATCTTATGGTCTTATGGTGTATCTGAGCCTTTCAATAATCAGTAGGTTTCAATGAGATTCCTCTGTCCAGTAAGACTCACAGCCATCAAATGTTCATCATACAGTAGGTAACCAGTTCTGAATCTCTAAATAAAATAAACCTGTCCTTTGGCCCACAACATCAATGCCAATCACAATGTCAGCTTAAACTGATTCCATCTGCCTACACATGGTCCTTGTCTGTGGATAGGTGGTTACATTTATAAAGAGAAAGAGAAAGATTAGTTTTCTATGTCACACGTACATTGAAACATCAAAACATTCAGTGAAATGCCTTGTTTGCATCAATGACCAATGCAGTCCGATGATGTGCTGGGGGCAGCCCACAAGTGTCACCATGTTTCTAGCACCGACATAGCATGCCCACAATGTCTCCCATTTGTCTTTGGAACATGCAAGGAAACCAGAACACCTGAAGGAAACCCACACGATCACGGGAAGTACAAACTCCTTTCAGATGTCAGGAGGAATTGAACCTGGGTTGCTGGTGCTATATAGCTTTACACTAATAATAATGGGGTTGTTGTGTTGGATGATTTTAATTTTCTTAATATTAACTGGCATCTCCTTAGAGCAATGAGACTTGGATGAGATGGAGTTTGTTAGGTGCGTTCAAGAAGGTTTCCTGACACAATATGTAGATAAACCAACTAGAGGAGATACTGTACTTGATCTGGTATGGAAAATGAACCTGGTCAGGTGTCAGATGTCCCAATGGGAGAGCATTTTGGAGATAGTGATCTCAACTCTATCTCCTATATCATAGAGCTGGAGAGGGATAGGAGTAGGCAATTTCAAAAAATATTTAACTGGGGTAGGGGGGAATATGATACTTTTAGGCAGAAACTTGGGAGCATAAATTGGGAGCAGATGTTCTCAGGGAAATGCACGGCAGAAGTGTGGCATATGTTCAGGGAATATTTGCATGGTGTTCTGCATAGGAATGTTCCATTGAGGCAGGGAAAGGATGGTTGGGTAAAAGAACCATGGTGTACAAAGGATGTTGAAAATCTAGTTAAGAAGAAAAGAAAAACTTACAAAAGGTTTAAGAAACTAGGTACTGTTAGAGCTTTAGAAAATGACAAGATTGCCAGGAAGGAGTTTAAGAGTGAAATTAGGAGAGCTTGAAGAGGCCATGAGAAGGCCTTGGCAAGCAGGATTAAGCAAAATCCCAAGGCATTCGACAAATATGTGCAAAACAAATGGATGATCCTTGTGAGAATAGGACCAATCATGTGCGATAGTGGAAACATGTGCATAGAGTTGGAGGAGGTGGCAGAGGTACTTAATGAATACTTTGCTTCAGTATTCACCAGGGAAAAAGACCTTGGCAATTGTGAGGATGACTTACAGCAGACCGAAACGCTTGAGCATGTAGACATTAAGAAAGAGGGTGTGTTGGAGCTTTTGAAAAGCATTAAGTTAGATAAGTCACCAGGTGCAGATGAGATGTACCCCAGGCTATTGTGGGATATAAGGGAGGAGATTGCTGAGGCTCTGATGATGATCTTTACATCATCAATAGGGATGGGAAAAGTACCAGAGGATTGGAGGGTTGAAAATGTTGTTCTCTTGTTCAAGAAAGGGAGTAGAGATAACCCAGGAAATTATAGAGCAATGAGTCTTACTCCATTGGGGGGGGGGGGGGGCAACTTGTTGGAAAAGATCTTGAGAGGCAGGATTTATGAGCATTTGGAGAGACATAATCTGATTAGGGATAGTCAGCATGGCTTTTTCAAGGACAGGTCATGCCTTACAAGCCTGATTGAATTTTTTGACGAAGTAACAAAACACATTAATGAAGGTAGAGCAGTGGATATAGTGTACATGGATTTCAGTAAGGCATTTGATAACGTTCCCCATGCCAAGCTCATTCAGAAAGTAAGGAGGCATGGAATCCAAGGAGACCCACCTTGCCCACAGAAGGCAAAGGTTCACATTCTGCATGGAGGACGGTGACCAGTGGTGTTCCACAGGGATCTGTTCTGGGACCCTTCCTCTGTCATTTTTATAAATGACCTGGATTATGAAGTAAAAAGGTGGGGTAGTAAGTTTGCTGATGACAGAAAAGTTGGGGCTGTTGTGGATGGTCTGGAGGGTTGTCAGAGGTTACAGCAGGACATTGATAGGATGCAGAACTGGGCTGAGCAGTGGCAGATGGAGTTCAACCCAGATAAGTGTGAAGTGGAACAGGTAAGAGATAAGAATAATAGAACAGATAAGTGGAACAGGTCAAAAGCTTTAAGTTCCTCGGGGTGAATATTACAAATGACCTGACTTGGTCTAGCCAAGCAGAGTCCACTGCCAAGAAGGCCCACCAGCGCCTTTACTTCCTGAGAAAACTGAAGAAATTTGGCCTGTCCCCTAAAACCCTCACTAATTTTTATAGGTGCACCGTAGAAAGCATTCTCCTAGGGTGCATCACAACCTGGTATGGAAGTTGTCCTGTCCAAGACCAGAAGAAGCTGCAGAAGATCGTGAACATAGCCCAGCACATCACTCAAACCAATCTTCCATCCTTGGACTCACTTTACGCTGCACGCTGTCGGAGCAATGGTGCCAGGATAATCGAGGACAAGACATACCTAGCCAACACACTTTTTGTCCCACTTCCCTCAGGGCGAAGGTTCAGGAGCTTGAAGATTTGTACGGCCAGATTTGGGAACAGCTTCCTTCCAACTGTGATAAGACTGTTAAATGGATCCTGACCCGGATCTGGACCGTACCTTCCAAATATCCGGACCTGACTTGCACTACCTTACTTTCCCTTTTCTATTTTCTAATTATGAGTTACAATTTAAATTTTTATTATATTTACTTCAATTTGTACTTAAGGGAGCACGAAGCGCAGAAACAAATACCACTGTGATGACTGTACGCTCTAGTATCAATTGTTTGGTGACAATAAAGTATAAAGTGGTTCATTCTGGTAGGTCAAATTTGAAGACAAAATATAATATTAATGGTAAGACTCTTGGCAGTGTAGATCTTAAAATATCTCTTGGACTCTGTGTCCATAGGACACTCAAAGCTGCTGTGCAGGTTGTTAAGAAGACTTCTGGTGTGTTGGCCTTCATTAACCATGGGACTGAGTTCAAGAGCTGTGAGGTAATGTTACAGCTATACAAGATCTTAGTTAGACCCCACCTGGAGTACTATGTTCAGTTCTGGTCACCTCATTACAGGAAGGATGTGGATACTCTAGAGAGAATGCAGAGGAGATTTACAAGCCTGTTGCTTAGATTGGAGAGCATGTTTTATGAGAATAGGTTGAGTTTCTGGAGTAGGTTACATGGTCAGCACAATATTGTGGGCTGAAGGGCCTGTAATACGCTGTAGATGTCTAGGTTCTATGTTCTATGTTCTGATCACTGCACTACCATGATGAGGACAAACATAAGTTGACATAAACTTAAGTTAGCATAAATTACACGTGTGCAAAATTGAGAGAGGTAACATATACGTGGACTGAGATGATAAGGTTTCTCAGGTCAGTTGAAGGACTTGACGGCAGTGCGGAAAACACAAGAGGCTATGCAGATACTGGAAATCTTGAGCAAAGTGCACAAGATGCTGGAGGAATTCCGCAGTTTATCTCATGAAGGGTTCTGTCCCACACCTTCAACTTTCATTTCCCTTCATAGATGCTGTCTGACCTGCTGAGTCTTTGCACCTTCTTGTGGGCAGTGGGGAGAAAGGAAGGCTTTCCAACTGGCTAGGCTTACTGGGAGGAGATCTGTAAGACTATCAGACATAGGAGTGCAATCTAGCCATTCAGCCCATTGAGTCTGTTCTGCCATTCCATCATGGCTGATATATTATCCCTCTCAATCTCATTATCCTGCCTTCTCTCTATAACCTTTGACACCCTGACTAATCAAAAATCCTACCAGCCTCTGCATTAAATATACCCAATGACTTGTTCTCCACAGCCGTCTGTGGCAATGAATTCCACAACTTCACCACCCTCTGGCTAAAGAAATTCCTCATCATTTCTGTTCTAAAGGGGTGCCCCTCTATTGAGAAGCTTTGTCCTTTGGTCTTATACTCCCCTACTATAGGAAGCATCTTCTCCACATCCACACTATCTAGGTCTTTCCATACTTGATAGGTTTCAATGAAATTTCCCCCCTCCCCCCGTTCCTCTAAAGTCTAGTGAGTACAGGCCCAGAGCCATCAAATGCTTCTCAAACATTAACCCCTTCATTCCCCAGATCTTTCTCACGAACCTTCTCTGGACCCTCTCCAATGCCAGCACATCCTTTCTTAGACAAAGGACCCAATTATAAAGTACAAAATACCCCAATTTTCTGGATTTGTTTAATTGTTTGCTCAGAGGTTTTTGAAGTCATTAAGGGCAAAATCAGGTCAAAATTAATGCAGATGTCCTCAGTAGTTGAAAAGAAATGGACAGTAAGTCAATTACTGTGTTTCACAAGTCCCCCCCACCCCTCCCCACTCCTCCAATGCTCCTGACTCTCAGCCTGAGCCACAGGCTCTTCCTTCCTAGGGTCTCTCTCATTCACTGCCCTCCCCTTGTTCGTCTCATCAGTGCATTGAGGTAGTACAAGGGAAAAACAATAACGGCCCGCAGTGTACAGTTACAGGCGAAGTGCAGCTAGACGGTAGCGTAGTGATAAACATGAGACTTTACAGTACCAGTGACTGGGGTTCATTTCCCACCACTGCCTGAACAGAGTTTGTATGCTCTCCCTTTGACCGCGTGGCTTTCCTCCCAAGGTCCAAAGATGTACCAGCTGGTAGGTTCATTGTTCATTGTAAATTTTCCCGTGATTAGGCTAGGGTTAAATCGGCAGCTCAAAGGACCAGAAGGGCTGGCTCCACGCTGTATCTTATGGGAAAAAAAGGAGCAAGGGCCACAAGGTAGATAGCAGGGTCAAAAGGACATCTTATTTTACAGGAGCTCTAATCAACAGTCCAATAACAGGAAGGGTAGAAGCTATCCTTGAGCCTGGAGGTGTGCGTTTTCAAGCTTTTGTATGTTCTGCCCAATGAGAGGGAGGAGAAGAGGGAATGGCTTGGGTCAGTGGGATCTTCGATAATGCTGGGACTTTACTGGTGCAGTGGGAAGTGTAGACGGAGTCGGTGGGGGGCAGACTGGTGGACCTGATGGACTAGGCTCTGTCCACTGCTCTCTGCTGTTTCATATGGTGCAGAGCAGTTGTTGTACCAATCTGCAATACATCTTGATGGGATGATTTCTGTGGTGCATCTGTAAAAACTGGTGAGGGTCAACATGGATGTGACAAATTTCCTTAGCCCTCTAAGGAAGTTGGGGTGCTGCTGTTCTGCCAAAGAACGGGTCGTTCAGCCCACAGTGTCTGTGTCAAGCACGGTGCTGAATTAAACTAAATACTTATGACAGTATGTGACCCATATCTCTCTAATCCCTGCACATCCACGTGTCTAACATCCTCTTAAAAATCACTATCATATCTGCCTCTACCACCTATCTAGTCAGCCCATTCCAGTCACCCACTGCTCCCTGTCTCAAAAAAATTTCTTCGCATATCTCCTTTAAACTTTCCTCATCTCTCTCACCTTTAAAGGTATGAACTCCAGAACTTGAACATAATATGACAGTGTAAATCCAGTGAAAACTCACAAGTGAGTTACCGTTGGCTGTAGCCTCTCTGCCAGTGCTGAGGTCACAAAGTTCAGAGGTTTGTGTGACGATCAGTGACACAAAATGATTGATCTAATGGTTCTGACAAACAGATGTTCAGATGATTCGACCAAACATGTTCCACATCCCATGACACCAAATTAAGCATTGGTCAGCTCTGATCCCGGACATGATTAAAACCAAAAGCAATTTACTTTGTTTAGGAGTGCATTTAGCAAGTTAGAGGCAGAAGAGATTCTGCAGGTGCTGGAAATCTTGAAAAACACACACACACACACACACACACACACACACACACACACACACACACACACACACACACACACACACACACACACACACACACACACACACACACACACACACACACACACACACACACACACACACACACACACACACACAATGCCGGAGGAACTGGAGAAATGGAGGGAGGTCAATGTCCATGCCATCAAGGTGGATGTTACTCAGAAGGAATATGGGTTGTTGCTCCTCCAGCCTGTCTTTGGCCTCTTCCTGGCAATACAGGAGTCCATGGACAGATATGTTGGTGTGAGAATGGCAAGTCAAATTGAAATGGGTGGCTGCTGGGAGATCATGTCCACAAAAGCCATTATTTTGGCTGGGTTTTCTCATCAGCTACATTGCTCAATCCCAAACCAGTAGGAAACTGATAAATTGGTAAATCGGTTTATTACTGTCACAGGTACTGAGGTACAGTGGAAAACTAGTCTTGTATACTGTTTGTCAGGTCAATTCATTACATCATTGCATTGAGGCAATGCACATTACAATGGGGCATTGAGGTACCCAGAGCACGTAGCAGGGGATGGCAAGGCTGCAGGTTTGGTGACCCACCGACACCCCCAACCCCAGCTCTCCTTATAAAGGTGTTTCTGAGTGAGTGTGTTTGGTCCATGGGTCCACTCTCATTGACTGAGTGGAGTTGGCTGGATAGGCCTGGGTTTTGTTAGCACAGCAGCTGTTAGATTCTGAGGGAGAACTCCTCCCTTACCAGCTGTCAGAGAAAAGGAGATTGAAGTGTTAACAGTTTGGAAAGACAATAGGTGGAATGCCCTGAGGGAATCTTTAGTGGAAGCGTAGCATTATTTCACCAAATCTCAGTTCTCACTCTAAGCAACCAAGTGAAAATAACTCTGCAAAAATTAATTTACAATCTAGTAATTCAGGTTTTGAGTCACCTCGTGTCTATCAAGTAACTTAACTATCAAAGGCCCCGAGAATAATCTTCTTCATATACCAGTGCTTTAAAGTACCCAGGCAAAGGTAGCAAGGATTGGGGGATGAAGATGAGCAAGGTCAGTGAGAGTTGTGCTGGGCATCCCACAAGTGTCACCATGCTTCTGGGGCACCAACCCTTTTGTTGGTGTTGCAACACTTGCACGCTCCGCACATTCCTCGCTGATTTGGTTTGATACAAATGACTCTTTTCATTGTATATTTCAACATACAGGGGCCAATTAATCATAAGTAAAATTAATTGAATGGAGAAAGATTTTTGAGGAGTTGAAAGATCTCCTCCTTAAAGATTTTTTTGAAAAAAGATTAGCTCTATTTGTCACAGGTACCTTACGTTATAAATGTACAGTGAAATGCGTCAACGACCTACATAGCCCAAGGATATGCTAGGGGCAGCCCACAAGTACGGCTATACTTTTGGCACCAGCATACCATGCCTACAATTTATTCAGCTTTACTAACCTGTATGTCTTTGGGATGAGGGAGGAGGTGGAGCACCGGAGGAAACCATTTGGTCACGGGCTGAGCGTACAAACTCCTTACAGACAGTGGCAGGAATCGAACTCCCATCACTGGTGCTGTAAGCTGTTATGGTAGCCGCTCTGCTATCGTGAAACGAGGGCAGTGATGTTCTGAGATTGATAATATGGTCTGATTGAATCAATTAAGGTGTCAAATTTTCATCACAGTTCACTGGGAAGAGTTTTAACAGAAAATAATTGTGGAATTATATGTTTGGGCTTCCAAATGGGGGTGCCATGGTAGCATAGAGATTAGCAGAATGGTATTACAGCTCAGGTCATTGGAGTTCAGAGTTCAATTCCAGTGTCCTCTGTAAGCAAGTTTGTACATTCCTTCCAGTGTGCGTGTGGGTTTCCTTCAGGTGCTCTGCTTTCCAGCCAGAATCCAAAGACATACGGGCTAGTAGGTTAATTGGTCATTGTAAATTGTCCTGTGATTAGGCTAGAGTTAAATGGGTGGGCTGTTGGACAGCATGACTCAAGGAGCCGGAAGGGCCCATTCGCGCTATATTTCTAAATAATAAATTAAATCGCCCTGGTCCCAGCTTAGAAGTGATTGGGTGGTGGGTTCTCAGGGGAGGGTTGCTGAGATTAAACAGGGAAGCCTAGAAATGGCTTCAACAGGAACAAACTGAGGCTCAGGTAGAGGGCAGTTAGATGTCGTTGAGGGACAAAAGGATTTGGAAGAATTGGGATGGAGGCATTAGAAGTGGCAGCATAGACCATTTAAGCCAGATGGCCTCTTTCAGTAGATGTGTAGGGAACGAATCACGTAGTTTGCTAGGCGTCTTTCTTTCATGTAACACACTGACAGCACCCCACCCTTTTCTACCCAGGGCGTGTCTCCAACTCTACCTTATACACTCTGGAGCAGATAACTAAAACCTGTGTGCCCAGGTGTGAACACACACATCCGGAGCGGGGTAGGCCGGTCCGTGCTAAGAGACACTCTCTCACAGCCAGTAAGTATTTACTAAAGCACTGCACAGGGGAACATGTAGAGTGACCCAAGGCCTCTGCGGACATGTGCGTGTGTTAAGCCAGGCAACTTGAGCATTTCCATTATGCCAGCTAATAAATCTCCACCACAAGCCCGAGGACGGAGCTGCAGTTACAGACTGAACCCACTGTAAACCCCTTCCAGTTGTTCTCCCACCAGGCATCAGCATTTTTCTGCACCCAACCTCCCACGTCTCGGAATTGGAACTGGTTCATTTTCACGTATACCAAGATACAGTGAAAAGCTTGTCTTGCATACCATTCATACAGATCATATCTATACAGAGTCGTAAATACTGAGGTAGAATAGAAATGTCACATGTACCAAGATACAGTGAGGAAGCTTGTCTTGCTTGCTTTGAAGTATCAATGTACTTGAGACAAATGAAGCTTAAGGGGTTAAGGGTGAAAGGTGAAATTGAAAGGGTGCAGAGAAAATTTACAGGGAAGTTGATGGGACATGAGGACATGAGTTATAGAGAAAGGTTGAATAAGTTAGGAATTTATTCCCTGGAGCACAGAAGAATTAGGGGACTTCTCGACATATACAAAATTATGGGGGTATAGACAAGTTAAATGAAAGGCTTTTTCCACTGAGGTTGGATATAACTAGAACTAGAGGTCACGAGATAAGTGTGAAAGGTGAAATATTTAAGGGGAAACTTCTTCACTCAGAGGGTTGTGAGTGTGGAACGAGCTGTCAGCGGAAGTGATGGATGCAAGTTCAATTTCAACACTGAAGTGACCTTTGGTGCAGGGATGGGACAGGTATGGAGGACTGTGGTTCAGGTGCAAGTCGATTGGACTAGGAAGAATATTAGTTCAGCATGGGCTAGATGGTCCAAAAGGCCTGTTTCTCTGCTGTAGAGTTTTATAACTCTATGACTAGAGCTAACCTTTGCATACTGCTTGTACAGATCATTTCATTACAGAGTCCATTGCAATAACAGAATTCAGAATAAAATGTAACAGCTACAGCAAAAGTGCAGGGCAGGTACAAGCTCTGCGTATGACAAGTTAGATCTTAATGTCCTTGATTTAGATCACCACCTATCCCACTAAAATGTTTCCAAAAACGAGCTGCCATCGAATGTTAATTTTGGGGACTCAGAAGGCAAGGATCAGAAGGTTATAGGAATTAAGATGAACACAGGTACACTCAATGGCCACTTTATTATGTACACCTGTGCACCTGCTCGTTAATATAAATATCTAATCAGCCAATCACGTGGCAACAACTCAATGCATCAATGCATGCAGTCGTGGTTAAGAGGTTCAGTTGTTGTTCAAACCAAAGATCAGAATGGGGAAAAAATGTGATCCAAGTGGCTTTGACCGTGAAGTGATTCTTGGTGGCAGACTGGGATTTTCATGCACAACAGTCCCTAGAATATACAGAGAATGGCAAGAAAGACAAATCAAAAGTCCAGTGAGCAGCAGTCCTGTGGGTGAAAATGCCTGGTTAATGAGAGAGGTCAGAGGAGAATGGCCAGACTGCTTCAAGATGACAGGAAAGCAACCGTAACTCATTACAACAGTGTGTGCAGAAGAGCACCTCTGAACACAACACACCGAGCTTTGAAGTGGATGGTCTACAGCAGCAGATGACCTTGAATATGCACTCAGTGGTCACTCTGTGAGTTACAGGAGGTGCCTTTATAAATTATTGATTTAGTGATACAGTGCAGATTAGGCATTTCCTGCACATCGAGCAGTGCAACCCCCGACAACCCCAAGTTAACCCTAACCTCATCGCGGGACAATTTACAAGGACCAATTAACCTACTAACTGGTACCTCTTTGAAACGTGGGAGGAAACAGGAGCGCCTGGGTGAAACCCCATGCGCTCCACAGGGAGGGCGTACAGACTCCTTGTAGAGGACAATAGGATCGAACTCTGAATTCCAGGCACCCGAGCCGTAACAGCATCGTCCTAACCTCTAGGCTACTGTGGCGCGCACTGGAAGAGCATTTGAAGGGACATTGCCTTTGTGGCTAGGAATCAAGATGTGACAAGTGAGAATATCCTCAAATCCTTTAGTGGTGGGCAAGGACATCATGTCCTGATGCCCCAATGCCAGGCCATTAAATGCTATTCCATTTTAGGAGGTACAATAGTTCAGCTATGGGTCTAACATTGGCAGTGGCTGTAGAGGTAACCCAGTTGATCATACAGTCTACTCCACCAGCCCATCCAATCAAATCGCAACTGAATCCACTTTGCTGTGTCATCACCCATCCCCTTGGTGACCTGTTGGGGAGAATGTCCTGTTTCTCTGCTGTAAATTCAGTGAGATTAAAGCATGAATCCCCCCACCCCCAACAGGGTCTGGGAGATTGTGGTGGGTCGGGACACCTCTTTCCTGGTGTCTGCTTCATTTTGCCCACATTTTCGTCCCCTTCAAGGCCAAGGAGGGCAGAGGTAAATGTGCAAGAGAGGGCAATTGACCTAAGAAAGTTACAGGAAGGGATCTGGTAGAGGCTGGGTCCATTGGCTTCCTCAAACGATGTGAGAGAAATAGATAGGGAATATTTATTTGGAGTATATCTTATCTGAGTTGCAGCCCGGCCAATGTTGAAAGACTTGTCTCTGGAGATTCACCTCTCATTGCTTCTCAGATCTGGTCGTAATGACTTAAGTGGAGCTGAATTACCTCCCTCCTCCTTCGCTTTCTGCCATGGTCCAATCTGATTCCTACTTCTTCAGTCCTTTACTGCTTCCACCTATCTCCTCCCAGCTTTTCCCTTCCCCCACCCTCCCCCAGCCACCTTTCCCCCTCACCTGGTCTCACCTATCACCTGCCAGCTTGAGCTCCTTTCCTTCCCCTTACCTTCTTCTTCTGGCTTCTGCCCCCTTCCTTTCCAGTCCCGATGAAGAGTCTCAGCCCGAAACCTTTATTCCTCTCCATCGATGCTGCCTGACCTGCTGGGCTCCTCCAGCATTTTGTGTGTGTTGAGTGAAAAGTGGGTCTGCTACGCCAGAATTTCAAGAAAAGCAAATGCAATTCTAAGCATTGTATGATTATGACTCAGTAGGACTTTCACAGAAGCATTGCACAATGACATTGTTATCAGGACATCAATGATTGAAGAAAGTTTCTGCAGGTCACGCCTTTAATGTGAGAAGACTTATTAGCGCATTTCACATTGAGCGTGCTGCCTCTTTAGTATTCTCCTTACTCTGGCAAAAGCCAACCATAAAACATTATTTCTGAAGGCAATCAACTCTCAATGTGCACCAGTGCCTGATAAAACCATGTGGTAGAAGCCAGACACTCAGTCAAAAATATGGGTGCGTGGAATGCACTGCCAGGGGTGGTATTACAGGAAGATTCATTAGGGACTTTTAAGAAACTCTTAAATGATAGAAAAATGGGGGGTTATGCAGGAGGGAAGAGTTAGGTTAGTCTTCGAGTAGGTTAAAAGGATAGCACAACATCGAAGGCTAAAGTGCTTGCTGTAATGTTCTATGTTGTATGAATCAGAATCAGGATCGAGTTTGTTCTCTCTGACGTGTGGTGAAGTTTGTTGTTTTGTAGCAGCAGTACAGAGTAACACATAAAAATTGATATAAATTTACAATAAGAATATATTGAATTGAATTGAATAGGCTTTATTACTTACATCCTTCATATACACAAGGAGTAGAAATCTTTACGTTACATTTCCGTCTAAATGTGCAATGTGCAAGTTATAGTAACTTATAATAAATAATATGTACAACAGGACAGTCAATATAACATAGAAATACAATTGTATCAGCATGAGTTACTCAGTCTGATGGCCTGGTGGAAGAAGCCTGATGGTCCCGGCTTTTATGCTGTGGTACCATTTCCTGGATGGTAGCAGCTGGAACAGTTATTGTTTGGGGTGACTCAGGTCCCCAATGATCCTTCAGGCCCTTTTTACACACCTGTCTCTGTGAATGTCCTGAACAGTGGGAAGTTTGCATCTACAGATGCGCTGGGCTGCCCACACCACTCTCTGCAGAGTCCTGCGATTGAGGGAAGTACAGTTCCCATACCAGGCAGTGATGCAGCCAGTCAGGATGCTCTCAATTGTGCCCCTGTAGAAAGTTCTTAGGATTTGGGAATTCATACCAAACTTCTTCAACCATCTGAGGTGAAAGAGGTGCTGTTCTGCCTTTTTCACCACACAGCCGGTATGTACAGAACACTTGAAATCCTCGGTGATGTGTATGCTGAGGAACTTAAAGCTGTTCACCCTGTCAACCCCAGATCCATTGATGTCAATCAGGATGAACCTGTCTCCATTCCTCACAACCAGCTCCTCTGTTTCTGCGACTTGGAGGGAGATGTTGTTTTCTTGACACCACTGTGTCAGGGTAACGACTTCTTCTCTGTAGGCTGCCTCGTTATTATTTGAGGTTAGGCCAATCAGTGTAGTGTCGTCAGCAAATTTAATTGGCAGATTGGTGGTGACACAGTCATGGGTACGTAGAGAGTAAAGGAGGGGGCTTAGGACGCAGCCCTGGGAGCCACCTGTGTGAAAAAGGCAGTGCAGGTGAAGAGCAAAAGAGTGAGGTGATGCTTATGGGTTCATGGACTGTTAGAAATCTGATGGAGGAGGGGAAGATGCCGTTCCTAAAACATTGAGTGTGGGTCTTTGGGCTCCTATAGCTCCTCCCCGATGATAGTAATGAAAAGAGGCCATGTCCTGAATGGTGGGGGCCCTTGATAATGGATGCTGCCTTCAGCAGGACTGAGAAAATCTGCAGGTGCTGGAAATCCAAGCAACACAAACAATATGCTGGAGGAACTCAGCAGGCCAGGTAGCATCTATGGAAAAAGTACTGCTGAAGGGTCTCGGCCCAAAACGTTGACTGTGCTCGTCAGTTGTGTGCGTTTGTGTTTAAAGAGCAGAGATTTTTGTCTCTGATAGTGGGCAAGAAGTAAGCAGTAAGACAATTTAGAACTGCACTTTCAAGCATTCAGGCTTGGAGATGCCAGAAATGGCCAGGAGTGAAAATGAACTTATTTCACTGCTTCAACAAGTTAGGAACTATGAAGAATTTGAATATGTCAATGATCAATTTGAATGCTACAATGAAAATTAAGATTTGGAGCATGTACAGTAGTTGTCAAAATCATCTATGAAGGTTCCATATTTGTTCCATATTTCATTTAAGTACATAATTTGTTACTCAGTTAAACAGTAGTTTGTCTTTTGTATACCTTTTTAACGATTTCCATGAAACTGGCTAATTGGGGCAGCTGCTTTATTGGGCCAAAATGTACTGATCGCGATGTGTCCCAATTAACCGGAATCTACTGTAGTGATCACTCTATTCAATACCTCCTGCACCTAATTAAGTGGCCACTGAGTGTACGTTTGTGTAGCCTATTCACTTCAAGTTTCAACGTGTTGTACTTTAAGAGATTCTGTTCTGCACACCACTGTCGTAATGTGTGGTTATTTGAGTTACGGTCACCTTCCTGTTAGCTTAAGGTAGCCTGGCCATTCTCCTCTGACCTCTCTCAGTAATAAGGCATTTTCGCCCACAGCACTACCGCTCCCTATATGTTGTTTTGTTTCTTGTACCATTCTCTGTAAACTCTAGAGACTGTTGTACATGAAAACCCCAAGCAAACAGCAGTTGCTGAGATACTCAAACCACCCCATCTGACACCAACAATCATTCCATGGTCAAAGTCACTTAGATCATATTTCTTCCCCATTCTGATGTTTGGCTTGAATAACAACTGAACCTCCCAACCATGTCTGCATGCTTTTATGCATTGAGTTACTGCCACATGATTGTCTGATATTTGCATTAATGAGCAGGTGTACAGGTGTACCTAATGAATGGGTATTGGACAACTGTAGTACCAAGCTGTAGTTGCTAAATTATGGGTGGCACAGTAGCGTAATGGTTAGCATTATGCTTTATAGTACCAGTGACCCGGGTTCAATTCCCGCCACTGTCTGTAAGGAGTTTGTACATTCTCCTCATGACCGTCTGGTTTCCTGCCACAATCCAAAGAAATGCCAGTTGATACATTGATTGGTCATTGTAAAGCGACCTTGATGAGGTTACAGTTATGTTGGGGGTTGCTGTGCAGCATGGCATGAAGGGCCAGAAGGGCCTGAGCTGCACTGTATCTCAATCAATAAATAAAAACTTCAAAAAATTATTAGAAGTCTTGCACTCAGTGGCTACAGCATTGACTTCTTCTTAGGGCTCTCCATCTCAGTTTGGTGTCCTGACTGACACACTAAATTGCTTTAGAATCCAGATGTTTCCCCTTTGCTGCTTGAAGTTACAAACTTATCTCCTTGTGTGACATTAATGCTCAAAATTCTGCCTTGATTGTTTTCATTCTCTCTTGTGGGTGTCTGGCCTCAGAGGATGGCTTGACATCAGTAGGTCAAATGCCTATTGTGGTATTACCAATTAAGTGGTTGGAGTTTTTGGCAGGGCTCCACAGTGGAATGCAGTCTGACTTCCAACTCAATCTGTGTTTGATTTAGGCCACTCAGTTGATATAGAGTACTGTGCAAAAGTCTTAGGCACATGTATGTAGTTATGGGTCCCAAAATGTTTGCATAGGACTGTATTTGTCAACGTGGAGCGGAGAGCGAGCTTGTAAATCTGGCAGATGCAAAGGATGTTGGGAAGGGTGAGGATGGGGCACCGCGGGAGGGGTGTGGGACACGTGGCAGAGAAGGTGTGCTGGGGCAGGGAATGGCGCAGGTGCAGATACACCCAGTCCTGAGACATCAGGAAAGGTCACTTGATTCCAAACAATTGGTTTATTGATCATTACACAATGTCTCTCTGGTGCTTCCTGCTCCCTCCCCTCTCCCTTCCCCTTTCCCCAACCGTGATTCCCCTCTCCCTGCCCCCTTCCCTCTCCCTGCCCCCTTCCCTCTCTCAGTCCACAATAGAGACCCAAATCAGAATCAAGTTTATCATCATCACACATGTCATGAAATTTGTTTCTTTTAGTGACAGCAGTACAGTATGATACATAAAATTACTACAGTGCTGTGCAAAAGTCTCAGTCTCCCTAACTATATACAATATATGTGTGTAAGACTTTTGTACTATACTGTGAAAATAACAAAATTCTTATGGATACATAATTCTTCTACAGGATGCGCACAACATTATCTTTTCCTGTATTCCTATGTTGTTCTGTCAAGCCTCGTGGGCATGCTATGTTGGCGCAGGGATGTGTGGCTAATTCCACCACACCCTTGGGTGTGTTGCTTATTAACGTCAAAGACACATTTCATTGTATGGTTTGATGTACTCATGATAAATATATTTGAATCCTGATCTTGGTTGATTGGTTCTTGATTAGCAAGGATGTCAAAGTCTACAGGTAGACGGCAGGAGAATGGGGTTGATAGAGAAAATAGATGAGCCATGGTTGAAAGGTGGAGCAGACTCAATGGGCCAAATGACTCCTAAGTCTCATGGTACTGTACATGATATGCCAAATACAAATGAACAGTCTCACTGCTTAATCCTGTGATTCTTTAGGACTCCATTTTGAGTCTCAATGATGGGTCTTGGCCCGAAACATCGACTCTTTATTGCTTTCTATTAATGCCGTATGACCTCTCTCCATCCTTTTGTATGCGTTACTACTTCCACCCAATCTATAGATTTGTGCCAAGGGCACATTCACCACCTTGAAACACAAGTAACCCTGCTATCTCTTTCTGCCCAGATAGAGGCAAGAATCCTCCTGTGAACTGGTTCTTGTGGAAGACAGCAAATATTCCCATTGCTGTAAAATTACTAAAATATTGTCCCAGCAGCATCCGGGACTTGGGCTGTTCTTCCTTCTTAAGCAGCACACCCTCAGTGCTTTTTCTAGCCTGCTGTTTTGCGTGGCCTCTGGAGCTGGTCCTGTGACAGACATCCCTTGACTGGTAACTTCTTGACAACAGCCTGCAAGAACCCAGCGGGCTTCCCCCTCACCTGGCCTCACCTGCTCGTGCCCCTTTCCCTCCCCCCCCACCTTATTTGAATTATACATTAACCAAGTTGCAGCCCAGGCTTGGCCCCTGGAAATTCATCCCTTGTGTCTTCTGAGATCTAGTTGCCGTGACTTCAGAGTAGCTGAATCAGCTCCCTCTAGTGCCCTTCCTCCTTCCCTTTCTCTGATGGTGCACTCTCCTCTCCTACCAGATTCCTCCTTCAGCCCTTTACCTCCACCATCTATCACATCCCAGCTTCCAACATCATTCCCCCTCCCCACCCACCCACCCACCCACCTTTCCCCTCACCTGGTAACTTTCCAAACCTTATTCTGGATTCTTTCTCCTTCTCTTGCAGTCCCGCTGAAGTGTCTCGGTCTGAAAACTTGACTGTTTATTTCCCACCATAGATGCTGCCTGATCTGCACAGCTCTTCCAGAATTTGTGTGTGCGTTACCGCCATGCAATGACTGGTTGACTTGACTTTGAGTCAGCTGGGCACATGGTTTCACATTGCGGGCAACATTCAATCCGCTAGCACAGCAAATCACTGACTTTCAAAGAAATATTTTCAGTATCTGAATGCTTTAGAAGGTATCTCCTTTGATGCGACAGCATCTTACTCACCTAGAATACTGGGTTCACTTTCTCTACCACACTTTTTCTCCGTAGCCTGTTGGCCCCAGGTCACTCAATCTGGATTTGATCTCCTTGGAATGTAGGCTTTGCATGTCTTTGCTTAGATTCTGGCATAAACCCTTCCGAGGAAGGTTCAGCATTTGGCTGACTAGCCCAGGCCACATTCAAAATCAGAATCAGGTTTAGTATCACTGACATGTGCCATGAATTTCGTTTTATCGTTATTGGAGGAAAATATAGGCAAGAAGTCAGAGATAGGTTATTTTACAAAGAGAGTGTTAGGCGCGTAGAACACACTGCAGGGTGTGGTGGTAGAGGCAGAAACATTAGGGACATTTAAGAGATAGGTACATGGACGAAAGAAAAATAAAGATCAGGATGAAACAGTGCTGTTTTCACATGTGCATTCAAACGTATGCTGAAATGTGTCGCTGGCAGCAAATCAACTCAGCAAGCATTGTGCAAGTGTCAGTAGGCTTCCGGCACCAGCGTAGCATGCTGGCAAATGGAGAACTATGTGGAAGGGAAGGGTTAGATTGGTCCTGGAGTCGGCTGATAAGGTCAGCTCAACATTGTTGGCCTAAGGGCCTGTGCTGTGCTGTACTGTTCCACGTTCTATGTTGTACTGTTTGTTTTGTGGCAGCAATGCAATGCATAAACGTTGCTATAAGTTACAAGAAAAAGTGCAAGAGAGAAATAGCGAGGTAGCGTAGAAAGAGGCCATTTGGCCCGTTTAACCCATTCCAAAATTATTATTCTGCCTAGTCCCATCAGCCCGCGGTTGGACCACAGTCCTCCATAACCCTCCCATCCATGTGGTTGTCCAACATATTCTTAAATGTTGAATCAAGCACGCATCCACTACTTGCACTGGCAGCTCGTCCCGCACTTGCACCACCCTCCGAGTGAAGAAGTTCCTCCTCGGGTTGATAGGATGGATTATTCATCAAATTCCATCATTTTACTGCTTCCACCACAACTGCCTATCTTCACCGCACCTCCATCCTGGGTGGAAGGTTTCCCTGGTGCCACAGGTCACGGAAGGTGTTCTGTTTTGTAACTCTAAAACATAAAAACAATTAGAAGAAGAATAAGAGAGTCCACATAATCACTTATTTACGTTCATTTTTACTTTAAGCAAGGCGCACACTTGTCACAAAAATTGGTAACAAAAGAAGCCCATTATATTGAAACACTTTTCAAAATTTTTTTTAAAAGAAATCTGTCATATAGTAATATATGTACGCATTATTAATGCATTAAAAACAAGTAGTGAGCAATATTTTGAGATATTTGTAACATCTCTAATGTGATATGAAAATATCTGTGATTTCTATTGGTAACAAAGTCACAGGTATTGTTAATACTACTGTGCTATGTTGCCTACATTCCTAATTGAAGTAAATGTTAACTTTTAGTGAAAATAAAGATGTAAATTTTTTCCTGTTGAAGTTCATGGACCCCTTGGGATCAATCTACGGACCCCTGTGGATCCCAGGTTAAGAACCCCTGATCTAGTGTATGAACTCTGGTGTACATTCCTGGTCAATAACTCCAATAGACCACTGGATCGATGTATTACATAGATCATAGAACAGTACAGTGCAGGAACAGGCCTTTCAGCCCACAGGCCATAATGCCAATTAAAACTAAATTCCTCTCCTGCTCATGATCCATTTCCCTCCGTTCTCTACCTGGTCACCTGCCAAAGGGCTGTTCTCTTTGCTGTAAGACTCCATAATTTAAAGGATGTGATCTATTGAATTTCTATAGTACACAGACTGATCCACTACCAGTCATCATCCTGTTCTACCGACAGGACTTCACACCTAAATCTGTCTCCTCAACTAATGACAACCAGGCTGTGTCCTCTGCTCTTAGACTCTCCCATCATAGGAAACACCCTCTCCGCATCCACTTTATCACAGGACTTCACACCTAAATCTGTCTCCTCAAATAATGACAACCAGGCTGTGTCCTCTGCTCTTAGACTCTCCCATCATAGGAAACACCCTCTCCGCATCCACTTTATCAAGGCCTTTCACCATTCGATAGGTTGCAGTTAGGTCACCCTCATTCTTCTGAATGCCTCTGAATGCAGGCCCAGAGCCATCAAACGCTCTTCATATGACAAGCCATTTAATCCTGGAATCGTTTTCATGTACCTCTTTTTGAACCCTCTCCAGTTTCAGCACATCCTTTCTAAGATAAGGGGCCCAAAACTGTTCAAGTGAGGCCTCACCAGTGTTTTATAAAGTCTCAACATTACATCCTTGCTTTTATATTCTAGTCCTCTTGAAATGAGTGCTAACATTGCATTTGCCTTCCTCGCCACAGATTCAACCTGCAAGTTAACCTTTAGGGAATCCCGCACAAGGACTCCCAAGTCCCCGTGTGCCCCAGATTTTTGTATTTTCTCTTCATTTAGAAAATAGTCAACCCTTTCACTTCTGCCGAAGTGCACGATCATACACTTCCCAACACTGTATTCCATCTTGCCATTTCTTTGCCCATTCTCCCAATCTGTCTAAGTCCTTCTGTAGCCTCTCTATTTCCTCAAAACTAGCTGCCCCTCCCCCATCTTCATATCGCCTGCAAATTTTGCAGCAAAGCCATCGATTCCATCATCGAAATCGAAAGAATCGATCCCAACACACCCCTGTGGAACACCATTGGTCACTGGCAGCCAACCAGAACAGGCTCCCTTTATTCCCACTCTTTGCCTCCTGCCAATCAGCCACTGATTCATCCATCTTTCCTGTAATACCATGGGCTCATAGCTTATTAAGCAAATTCACGTGTGGCATCTTGTCAAGGCTTTTTGAAAATCCAAGTGCACCAACATCAACCAAATCTCCTTTCTCTATCCTGCTCATTATTTAAATATCTGAGAGACAGAGAGAGAAAAGAGACAGAGTAGGGAGAGGGAGTGAGATTGAGTTAGAGAAAGAGAGTGGGGTTGAGAGAAAAGAGAGAGAAAAAATGGGTATAGAGAGGGGAAGTGGGAGAGAAGAGAGGGAAAGGGAAAGAGAGAGAGAGAGGCAGAAGAAATGAGTGAGAGAGGGAGGGAGGGAGAAGAACTCTGGGAAGGATTCCAAAAGCTTTGGGTTCTCGCAGTTGAAGGCACAGTGCCCAAGATGGAACAATTCAATTCAGGGACAGAGCCCTTGGAAGATTACTGTGCAAGACAAGGTTATAGACATCAGGAAAATCAGGAGCATGGAGATGTTAATTGCCTCTATTATCTATCTGTAGACACTTCTGATAAATGATGTCCTCAGCAATGTCATTAGTATGTGGAATACAACGGATCTTTATGTGGAAGAGATTCTGGGAGCTATGCCAGATCTCTTCAAATAATGCAGAACTTTAAGCAAGAGACAGTATAATTTGGCCATATTTCAAAAGATAATTGTAAAGTAAGGATTTATTTTCTTTTTTGGAGGGAGGGGGGATGTTGCCCCTCCCAGGAACATGGTAGTGAGCTTTCTTTTTGAAGTCCTGTGGTCCTTCTGCTGAAGATGTCCTCAGACCTGTTGGGGAGAGTGTGCCAAGGGTTCCAGCCGATGATGATGAAAGAGAGAGCCATTTGGGATGCACCGACCCTAGCCAACACTACCACCAGCCCCTAACACACTCAGTCTACCCCAGCCAATCCCAGCCAACACCCCCAACAACCCCAGTCAACAATCTCACCAATCCTAGCCAATGCCCCTACCAATCCCAGCCAAAAACCCCACCAAATCTTAGCAACACCCCTACCTCCTCTAGCCAAAACCCCCGCTAACCCTAGCCAATATTTCCTAACCCAATTCACATGCTTTAAAACCAAACACACCTCCTAATCTTAAGCACCCCGACTAACATGTAGGGTGAAGGAAACATGCACCATGTGGGACAGGGTGACGGTCCCATAAGCCTGCTGTCCTTGTTGGGGGAGGTTGCAAGTCTGGAGGCTACAAGTCAAAATAATGTGGGCAAGCGACATTTTGTAGGTCACACTCTTAGCAGCCACGGTGCCCTGTGGGATGCCAATCAAGTGTGTTGTTTTGCTTTAGAAGGTGATGAACTTAGAGGGGTTCAAGATTATTTCTTCAGTAGACAGTTGAAAATGAGAGTGAAATGGTTGTTTCTCCAAATCTGATGCAGCATAAAATAATGTGATAAGCATGAAGAACACAATAATAAAACAGAATAACCATGAATGTAAATATAAATCAACTCTATAAAGCACAGATTCTCTGGCTTCCACAGATTCCACACCTTCTGGATAAAGAAATTCCTCCTCATCTTTTTTCTAAAGGGATATTCTTCTATTCTGAGGCTGTGCCCTCTGAATCTGGACTTTCCTACTATAGGAAACACCTTCTCCACATCCGCTCTATCTGGCCTTTCCATATTCAATAGGTTTCAATGAGATCCCCCCTCCCCATTCTTTTAAACTCTAGTGAATACAGGCCCAGAGCCATCCAATGCTCCTCATATGTTAACGCTTTCATTCCTAGCTGTTTCTGGAGACAATGCTGGGCAGGTGAACAATAAGGTACAACATTATGGATACATGGATAGGAAAGGTTTAGAGCAGAGGTTCCCAGCCTGGGATCCACAGACACCTCGATTAATGGTATTGATCCATGAAATAAAAAAAGGTTTGGAACACCTGGTTTAGAGGGATGTGGGCAAATGGGACTAGGTTAGACGGGCATCTTAGTCAGCATGGTGCAGATGGGCCGAAGGGCCTGTATTCGTGCTGAATGACTCTATGTCTCTGTACTACAAACCACTCTTCCCTCATTAAGATGGGAACTTGTGCACAGCAAGTTCTCGCAAGCAGCATTTGATCTCTTGGTGATGTCTTGATGGGTAAACATTGAACAGAACGTTGGATGGGTAAGCAGGAGTAATGAATGGCCTGCAGTGAGGCATCGTTCCCTCCACATTGCACTCAATCATCAGCCCAGGTATTTGGTTGAAACCATCAGACAGAGATTTGAACTCCAAACCTTGAGGCAAGCTCGCATCCACTGAACTGCATATGAGACCCAGAGCTGGGACACAGGGAGGTACAATGGGTGAATGCTTGGAACATCTAGAATCTGCATTCAGTGACCACCTTATTAGGTACCTCCTCTACCTAATAAAGTGTGTATGTTCTTGGTCTTCTGCTGCCGTAGCCCATCCACTTCAAGGTGTAATGTGTTGTGCATTCAGACATTCTCTTCTCCACTGCTGTAACCATATAACCATATAACAATTACAGCACGGAAACAGGCCATCCCGGCCCTACTAGTCTGTGCCAAAAGCTCACTCTCACCTAGTCCCACCTACCTGCACTCAGCCCATAACCCTCCATTCCTTTCCTGTCCATATACCTATCCAATTTTACTTTAAATGACAAAATCGAACCTGCCTCTACCACTTCTACTGGAAGCTTGTTCCACATAACTACCACTCTTTGAGTAAAGAAGTTCCCCTTCATGTTACCCCTAAACTTTTGCCCCTCAGCTCTCAACTCATGTAATGTTGTTTGAATCTCCCCTACTCTCAATGGAAAAAGCCTATCAACGTCAACTCTATCTATCCCCCTCATAACTTTAAATACCTCTATCAAGTCCCCCCTCAACCTTCTACGCTCCAAAGAATAAAGACCTAACTTGTTCAACCTTTCTCTGTAACTTAGGTGCTGAAACCCAGGTAACATTCTAGTAAATCTCTGTACTCTCTTTATTTTGTTGACACCTTTCCTATAATTTGGTGACCAAAATTATCAGCCCAGGTAACGCATGGTTATTTGAGTTGTCGCCTTCCTGTCAGCTTCCACCAATCTGGGAATTCTCCTCTGACCTCTCTCATTAACAAGGTATTTTCACCCACATAGCTGCCACTCACTGGATGTTTTGAGGGTTTTTTTCGCACCATTCTCTTTAAATTCTAGAGAACAATTCCAGGAGACCTGTACATGATAATTGTACGTGACAATTCCAGGAGATCAGCAGTTTCGGAGATACTCAAACCACAGGTGTACCTGATAAGGTGCCCACAGAATATAAAAGAGTACAGTTTAGAATTATACTTCTGCCAAGTACTTTGTGATCCCTCATTCCAACTGCCAACAAATGCCATTAAAATAGGTCATAGAAGCAATAGAAACATAGAAAATAGGTGCAGGAGTTGGCCATTCGGCCCTTCGAGCCTGCACTGCCATTCAGTATGATCATGACTGATCATCCAACTCTGAACCCTGTACCTGCTTTCTCTCCATACCCCCGATCCCTTTAGCCACAAGGACCATATCTAACTTCCTCTTAAATATAGCCAATGAACCGGCGTCAACTGTTTCCTGTGGCAGAGAATTCCACAGATTCACCACTCCTTATGTGAAGAAGTTTTTCCTCATCTCGGTCCTAAAAGGCTTCCCCTTTATCCTTAAACTGTGACCCCTCGTTCTGGACTTCCCAACATCGGAAACAATCTTCCTGCATCTAGCCTGTCCAAACCCTTTAGAATTTTATATGTTTCAATAAGATCCCCCCTCAATCTTCTAAATTCCAGTGAGTATAAGCCTAGTCGATCCAGTCTTTCTTCATATGAAAGTCCTGCCACCCCAGGAATCAATCTGGTGAACCTTCTTTGTACTCCGTCTATGGCAAGAATGTCTTTCCTCAGATTAGGGGACCAAAACTGCACACAATACTCTAGGTGCGGTCTCACCAAGGCCTTGTATAACTGCAGTAGAACCTCCCTGCTCCTGTACTCGAAATCCTCTAGCTATGAATGCCAACATACCATTTGCCTTTTTCACCACCTGCTGTACCTGCATGCCCACTTTCAATGACTGGTGTACAATGACACCCAGGTCTCGTTGCACCTCCCCTTTTCCTAATCGGCCACCATTCAGATAATAATCTGTTTTCCTGTTCTTGCAACCAAAGTGGATAACCTCACATTTATCCACATTAAATTGCATCTGCCATGAATTTGCCCACTCACCTAGCCTATCCATGTCACCCAACATCCTTTTAGCATCCTCCTCACAGCTAACACTGCCGCCCAGCTTCGTGTCATCCGCAAACTTGGAGATGCTGCATTTAATTCCCTCGTCTAAATCATTAATATATATTGTAAACAACTGAGGTCCCAGCACTGAGCCTTGCGGTACCCCACTAGTCACTGCCTGCCATTCTGAAAAGGTCCCGTTTACTCCCACTCTTTGCTTCCTGTCTGCCAACCAATTCTCTATCCACATCAATACCATACCCTCAATACTGTGTGCTTTAAGTTTGCACACGAATCTCCTGTGTGGGACCTTGTCAAAAGTCCTTTGAAAATCTAAATATACCACATCCACTGGCTCTCCCCTATCCACTCTACTAGTTACATCTTCAAAAAATTCTGTAAGATTTGTCAGACATGATTTTCCTTTCACAAATCCATGCTGTCTTTGTCCGATGATTTCACCTCTTTCAAAATGTGATGTTATCTCATCTTTGATAACTGACTCTAGCATTTTCCCCACCACAGATGTCAGGCTAACCAGTCTATAATTCCCCGGTTTTTCTCTCCCTCCTTTTTTAAAAAGTGGGGTTACATTAGCCACCCTCCAATCCTCAGGAACTAATCCAGAATCTAAGGAGTTTTGAAAAATTATCACTAATGCATCCACTTTTTCTTGGGCTATTTCCTTAAGCACTCTGGGATGCAGACATCTGGCCCTGGGGATTTATCTGCCTTTAATCCCTTCAATTTACCTAACACCACTTCCCTACCAACATGTATTTCCCTCAGTTCCTCCATCTCACTAGACCCTCGGTCCCTTAATTTTTTGCGGAAGATTATTTATGTCCTCCGTAGTGAAGACAGAACCAAAGTAGTTATTCAATTGGTCTTCCATGTCCTTGTTCCCCATGATCAGTTCACCTGTTTCTGACTGTAAGAGACCTACATTTGTCTTGACCAATCTTTTTCTTTTCATATATCTATAAAAGCTTTTACAATGAGTTTTTATGTTCCCTGCCAGCTTTCTCTCATAATTTTTTTCCCCTTTCCTAATTAAGCCCTTTGTCCTCCTCTGCTGGTCTCTGAATTTCTCCCAGTCCTCAGGTGTGCCGCTTTTTTTGGCTAATTTGTATGTTTTTTCTTTGGACTTGATACTATCCCTAATTTCCCTTGTCAGCCACGGGTGCACTACCTTCCCTGGTTTATTCTTTAGCCAAACTGGGATGAACAATTGTTGTAGTTCATCCATGCGATCTTTAAATGCTTGCCATTGCATATCCACCGTCAACCCTTTAAGTATCATTTGCCAGTCTATCTTAGCTAATTCACATCTCATACCTTCAAAGTTACCCTTCTTTAAGTTCAGAACCTTTGCTTCTGAATTAACTATGTCACTCTCCATCTTAATGAAGAATTCCACCATATTATAGTCACTCTTACCCAAGGGGCCTCGCACGACAAGATTGCTAACTAACCCTTCCTCATTGCTCAATACCCAATCTAGAATGGCCTGCTCTCTAGTTGGTTCCTCGACATGTTGGTTCAGAAAACCATCCCGCATACATTCTAAGAAATCCTCTTCCTCAGCACCCTTACCAATTTGGTTCACCCAATCTATATGTAGATTGAAGTCACCCATTATAACTACTGTTCCTTTATTGCACTCATTCTAATATCCTGTTTAATGCCATCCCCAACCTCACTACCACTGTTAGGTGGCCTGTACACAACTCCCACCAGCATTTTCTGCCCCTTAGAGTTATGCAGCTCTACCCATATCGATTCCACATCCTCCAGGCTAATGTCCTTCCTTTCTATTGTGTTAATCTCCTCTCTAACCAGCAATGCTACCCACCTCCTTTTCTTTCCTGTCTATCCCTCCTGAATATTGAATATCCCTGGATGTTGAGCTCCCATCCTTGGTCACCCTGGAGTCATGTCTCTGTGATCCCAACTATATCATATTCATTAATAACTATCTGCACATTCAATTCATCCACCTTATTACGAATGCTCCTTGCATTGACACACAAACCCTTCAGGCTTGTTTTTACAACACTCAATAAGGTCAATATTAGAGTGGTAACAGTTAAAGGAATTACAGGCAGAACACTTCCTTCTTCAGTTTCAGACGTTAAGGATGAAGCTCCCAGTGGGAACAGGCAGTCTGAAATGCTCTCCTCCATTCCACCTTAAAATTGTTAATTTAGCCTGTTCTGACCACATCACAACACTTTGCATTCAGCAACTCCTTTGAGTTTAGTAAAACTTGGATCAGATCCCAGCCTGCCTGAGTGGCAAGAGGAAAGGGAACTCTTCTGCAATGCAAAGTGCAAGAGTCGGTACTTCAGGCGTGGAAGATTAACGCCCGGCTGAGTGGGTGGACCTCTGTCAGACTTTCTGCTCGCTCACGATGGAATATCTGGCCAATCAATGGAGGAGAGGCAGATAGGGTTCAATCCGGAAAAGTGCAAAGTAGGCTCAAACAAAAACTGACAATAACTCGTGCAAAAGAAGACAAACTGTGCAAGTAACACAGAAGTGAGAACATGAGATGTAAAGAGTACCTGAGAGTGTCTGTAAATTGTAGAATCAGTTCAGAGTTGTGTGATTGAAGTTAATTGCGTTGGTACATAGAAACATAGAAAATAGGTGCAGGAGTAGGCCATTTGGCCCTTCGAGCCTGCACCGCCATTCAGTATGATCATGGCTGATCATCCAACTCAGAACCCTGTACCTGCTTTCTCTCCATACCCCCTGATCCCTTTAGCCACAAGGACCAAATCAAACTCCATCTTAAATATAGCCAATGAACCGGCCTCAACTGTTTCCTGTGGCAGAGAATTCCACAGATTCACCACTCTCTGTGTGAAGAAGTTTTTCCTCATATCGTTCCTAAAAGGCTTCCCCTTTATCCTTAAACTGTGACCCCTCATTCTGGACTCCCCCAACATCGGAAACAATCTTCCTGCATCTAGCCTGTCCAATCCCTTTAGAATTTTATACGTTTCAATAAGATCCCCCCTCAATCTTCTAAATTCCAGCGAGTATAAGCCTAGACGATCCAATCTTTCTTCATATGAAAGTCCTGCCATCCCAGGAATCAATCTGGTGAACCTTCTTTGTACTCACCTTTGGGAAGAATGTTTTTCCTCATATTAGGGGACCAAAACTGCACACAATACTCCAGCTGCAGTCTCACCAAGGCCTTGTACAACTGCAGTAGAACCTCCCTGCTCCTGTGCTCGAAATCCTCTAGCTATGAATGCCAACATACCATTTGCCTTTTTCACCACCTGCTGTACCTGCATGCCCACTTTCAATGACTGGTGTACAATGACACCCAGGTCTCGTTGCACCTCCCCTTTTCCTAATTGGCCACCATTCAGATAATAATCTGTTTTCCTGTTCTTGCAACCAAAGTGGATAACCTCACATTTATCCACAGTCTAGAATGGCCTGCTCTCTAGTTGGTTCCTCGACATGTTGGTTCAGAAAACCATCCCGCATACATTCCAAGAAATCCTCTTCCTCAGCACCCTTACCAATTTGGTTCACCCAATCTATATGTAGATTGAAGTCACCCATTATAACTACTGTTCCTTTATTGCATGCATTCTAATTTCCTGTTTAATGCCATCCCCAACCTCACTACCACTGTTAGGTGGCCTGTACACAACTCCCACCAGCGTTTTCTGCCCCTTAGTGTTATGCAGCTCTACCCATATCGATTCCACATCCTCCAGGCTAATGTCCTTCCTTTCTATTGCATTAATCTCCTCTCTAACCAGCAATGCTACCCACCTCCTTTTCTTTCCTGTCTATCCCTCCTGAATATTGAATATTCCTGGATGTTGAGCTCCCATCCTTGGTCACCCTGGAGTCATGTCTCTGTGATCCCAACTATATCATATTCATTAATAACTATCTGCACATTCAATTCATCCACATTGTTACGAATGCTCCTTGCATTGACACACAAAGCTTTCAGGCTTGTTTTTACAACACTCTTAGCCCTTATACAATTATGTTGAAGAGTGGTCCTTTTTGATTTTTGCCCTGGATTTGCCTGCCTGACACTTTTACTTTTCACCTTACTACTTTTTGCTTCTACCCTCATTTTACATCCCGCTGTCTCTCTGCACTTGTTCCCATCCCCCTGCCACATTAGTTTAAATCCTCCTGAACAGCAGTAGCAAACGCTCCCCCCAGGACATTGGTTCCAGTCCAGCCCAGGTGCAGACCGTCCTGTTTAGACCGGTCCCACCTCCCCCAGAACTGGTTCCAGTGCCCCAGAAATTTGAATCCCTCCCCCTTGCACCATTTTTCAAGCCACGTATTCATCTGAAATATCCTCCTATTTCTACTCTGACTAGCACGTGGCACTGGTAGTAATCCAGAGATTATTACCTTTGTGGTCCTACTTTTTAGTTTATCTCCTAACTCCCTAAATTCACCTTGTAGGACCTCATCCCGTTTTTTACCTATATGGTTGGTACCTATGTGCACCACGACCACTGGCTGTTCACCCTCCCACTCCAGAATGTCCTGCAGCCGCTCAGAGACATCCTTGACCCTTGCACCAGGGAGGCAACATACCATCCTGGAGTCTCGTTTGTGGCCACAGAAACGCCTATCTATTCCCCTTACAATCGAATCCCCTATCACTATAGCTCTCCCACTCCTTTTCCTTCCCTCCTGTGCCGCAGAGCCACCCATGGTGCCATGAACTCCGCTGCATCAGGCTCTTACAACACGGTAACAGGTCCTTACAGCACAGTAACTGATCCTTACAACACGGTAACTGATCCTTACAGCACGGTAAGAGGTCCTTACAGCCCAACGAGCCTGCACGGACTTGTGAGGAATTCAGTAACTAAAATCAATGCCAGGGGAGTTAGAGTGGCAGGAGAAAGATAAAGTTATTAAAGATTATCTTTCTTTGTCACTTGTATGTCAGAACATACAGTGTCATTTTGTGTCAATGACCCACAGAGTTCGAGGTGTGCTTGAGGCAGCCCGCAAATGTCACCGTGCTTCCTGAGCCGACAGAGCATGCCCACAACTTACAGAGCCCAACCATGCGTCCTTGGACTGTGGGAGGAAGCCAGAGCACCCGGAGGAAACCCACATCGTCATGGGAAGAGCGTACAAACTCCTTGCAGACAGAGGCGGAATGGACCAAACTGGCCTTCCCATTGGACTATAAAGCCTACCATTGTAATCATTTACAACTCAGAATCAGGCCACTTAACTCAAAAAAAATGCCATGAACATTCTTAAATTCCAGGTGCCCCTTCCACAGTTCCTCATCTATTAACTTTTTCACTGTGCTGCAGATCATCTCAGCTACACCCTGGTGGGAACAAGTCCCAAGTTACAGCAATTATCTGGTAAAATAGCTTCTTTGTTTTTATTTTAGTTAGAGATACAGCATGGTAACAGGCCCTTCTGGCCCAATGAGACATCATGCAGTTACACCAGGTGACCAGTTAACCTACCAACCTGTACACCCTTGGACTGTGGAGGAAACTGAAGCACTCAGAGTCATGGGGAGAACGTGCAAACTCCTTACAGATGGTGGCAGAACCGAACTTGGGTTGCTACCACTGTATTAGCATTACGCGATCTGCTCTGCTACCATGCTGGACAATTTCTCCTGAATCTTCAGTGGGATTTATCTGTGACGTTTTCATATCGTAGCTCTGATCTCAGACCTTTCCACGTGCCGCCCTTGTGAATGTCAACATGAGCTTGAAGATCTCTTGTAGATCACCTCTCCCCTAAAGCAGTACCATCAGACACCTAAACCTGCGTGGATAACTTCACTCACCCCAACACTGAACTGATTCCACAACCTATGGGCTCACTTTCAAGAACTCTACAATTCATGTTCTCGATATTATTTATGTATTATTAGTTAGTTTTTGTATTTGCACAATCTGTTGCCTTTGCATATCACTTGTTTGTCCGTCTTTCTCAGTGCGTAGCTTCTCATTGATTCCGTTGTGTTTCTTTCCATCTGCTGTGAAAGCCTGCAAGAAAACAGACCTCAGTCTATGGTGATTTACACTCGGTGGCCACTTTGGGAGCTACAGGCCACCCATCTCCCAGAGCAGTAAACCCGCAGCACTTCTTCAGACTTTACCAGAGGGAATCACCCTTCACTTTAATGCACGTGAATCCATGTATCACTGCAATGTGTTGACAGAGAAATATTGCTTTCCTTACAGATCAGCCACTAAGCGATCTCAATCATATCAAGGGAGGTTGTATCAACTGTGCCACATTAATGGACCATTTTCCTGTGATTCTGACCACCGTTGCTTGCACTGCGACGATCACTGTGATTCTCACGTGCCTCATCGTCCAGACACAGAAGGTAGGTCACTGGTGCCTGTGGAGGCCATGTCACTGGGTATATTTAAAGCAGAGCTTGATAGGTTCTTGGTTAGTAAGGGTGTCAATGGTTCCAGGGAGAAGTCAGAAGAACTGAATTGAGAGGGTTAATGATAGAATGGCAGAACAGACTTGATGGGCTGAATGGCCTGATTCTGCTCGCACTGTATGTTTCATGGTCTTATAGCTTGCAATTACGAGCAACATTCTTATGGACTGGAGGCTCAATCTTAACCCGTTAACCCTTTGTGTGCCTCTCTCCACAGAGAAAGCGAAACAGTAGACGTAACCCAACAGACAACGAGCGTGAAGCAGCAAGGTAAACACAAGAGTTTACACAAGCAGTCGCTGGACATCCAGAGCAACACACACACACAGTGCTGCAGGAATGCAGCAGGTCAGGCAGCATCTATAGGAATGAATAAACATTCCTGATGAAGGGTCTCAGTCCGAAACATCAACTGTTTATCCCCCTCTATGGATGCAGCTTGATCCTGTCTTGAAGAATCCTCTCCAATATTTGCCCCCCACTGAAGTAAGACTTACTGGTCTCTAATAACCAGGGTTATGCCTACTCCCCTTATTGAACTTTTGCCATCGAAGCATCTACACTTTTCCCACATCCTTCCTGCTACCTGCCTCCCAGAACTGCTCAGAGTGCATGTGGTATAAACCTTACTGTCCATTGGGTACCACATAACATACATGTACGAAACTACAGCCACTTGAAACATAAAATGCAAACAGACAACAGTAGAAATACTTTACTAGCAAGTCAGGCAGCATCTATGGAGAGAAAAATAGAGTTAATGTGTCAGGCTTTAATGATGGAGGATTTTGACCTGAAATATTAATTCCCCTGTCTCCTGTAAGTTCCATGTTACCAGTTGTGTTGCATGGATTCAGAACTGGTTTCCCCACAGAAGGTGGAAGGTGATTTTAGTTAGAACATACTGTATTTTCCATGGAGGCCAGTGACCGGGATCTGTCCTGGCACTCCTGCTCTTTGTGATCTTTATACGCTACTTGAATGAGAGGAAGTGAAAGGGTGGGTTAGTAAGTTCACAGGTGACGTGAAGGTTGATGACATTGTGGACAGCGTAGAAATCTGTCGAGGGTCACAGCGACACATTGATAGGATGCAGAGTTGGGCTGAGAATTAGCAAATGGAGTTAAATTTGGAAAAGAGTGGAGTGATTCACTTCGGAAAGGCGAACCTGAAAGCAGAATAGAAGATTAGTTGCAGGATTCGGAGGAGTGTGGACCAACAGAAGGATCTTGGGGCTAAAGGGTTGGCACAACAATGGGGTCTGAAGGGTCTGTACTGTGCTATAGTGTTCTATATTCTATGTTCTAATTTAGCCTTAAATCTGAGGTTCACCAATTGTAATACATTAATATTGCAAACTATCTAGATTACTGGAGCGATTTTTTTTTACTTAGTTAGAGATTCAACATGATAAAAGGCTCTTCTGGCCCAATGAGCCAGCACCACCCAATTACACCCATGTGACCAATCAAGCTACTGACATTTTTGGATTGTGGGAGGAAACCAGAGCTCTTGGAGGAAACCCATGCGTGAAAAACATTCAAACTCCTTACAGTGGCAGAATTGAGCCTTGGTCACTGGCACTGTAATAAGATTCCATTAGCCACTGTGCAACCCTGTTAATATTAATTAATGTTCCACAGGTGGGAGACAGAGCAAGATGTCCAATTCATCGCTGAAAATCAAGATTCTTGTACATAAAGTTACCAGCTGATAATGTGGTAGGTCATTTCTTCAATAAATGTGTTTATTTTCATTTGTCTCACATGTAACTTGTAACGTAAAGGAAGGCACAACTGGTCAGTGTGGATGTTTTTGATTCCTGTCTTCTGCGCCTTCTTTAAGTCACTAATTGTTCCCGCTGTCTTTGTCCCGTTTCCCCAAAACGATCTCTGCTGCCTGAGGGAGCAATCCCACTGCTGAGGGTATTCATAACGGAGCAGAGTGGACACTGAACTAGTATCCAACGGCCTGGAGTGTTAACGGTTCCCAGTCTTTGAAAGAAGGGTTTGCCATTCAGCACTTTGGCGGTGAGGATGTTAAATGTGCGGAATTCTGTATATCAGAGTGCTGTGGGCATTCAGTCTTCACGTTCATTTGAGGCAGACACTGATAAAGTTCTGGATATCACGAGAGGCAACGGGTATGGGGATAGTGCAGGAAAATGGAAGCAACACACACAAAACGCCAGCCCTGGTGAAGAGCCTGGGCCTGAAATAGCGACCATTATTTCCTTCAATATGTGCTGCCACCTGCATTTCCTCCAGCATTTTGTGCGTGTTGCTCAACACTTCCAGCATCGGCAGAATCTCTTGCATTTGTGCTTCTAACTGCTTCCGGGTTGTCATGGACGCAGTTAACCTCTGCCTATGCCAAGTGCCTCCACAGCTCTGAGGAATGACTTGATCCTCCAGTTATAAGTCTTCTCAGGGATTTGTTTAGAAATTCAGGGAGTTGCTTAAAACTAGGAGCAGTAGAACAAAGGTACCGGGGTATACAGACCCATAATTCCTTGAAAGTGGCTTCATATGGGTATGAGACTCAGGCTACCCTCACAAAGTTTAGCCCACCTGTCAAAGCAGTGTACCAGGGTATGGTCACTGTCGCATGCAAACAGCTACTTGGAGCCACACAAGTGAGAGCTGAGTGTCCGGTGGGACCAAAGTTTAATATTCAAGATGATTGTCGATACCTTCAAATTCTTCATAGTTCTTAACTTGTTGAAGTAGTGAAATTGTTTCATTTTCACTCCTGGCTGTTCTTGGCAACTCCAAGTCTGAATGCTTGAAACCACATTGAGCAAAACAGTTCTGAAATATCTTATTGCTTATTTCCCACCAAAGAAATCACTGCTTTTTGAACACAAACCAGTACAACTGATGCTATTTAAAAACAGTTTGCTTGAGGTACAATGGAAAACATATTTTGGGTAACATACAAATAGATCAATTCATTACAATAATGCATTGAGGTATTAAAAGGTAAACAATAAGAGTGAAGGTTAAAGAAGACAAAAGCAATGTTAACAATTATTTTGAGAGGACTAGAGTATAAAAGCAGGGATATAATGCAGAGGCTTTTTAAAGCATTGTTCAGTTGGCACTGGGAATTTTGTGAGCCGTATAAGGCCCCTTATCTAAGAAAGGATGTGTTGGCGTTGGAGAGGTTCCAGAGGAGATTTACAAGAATGATCCCAGGAATGAAAGGGTTAACAAATGAGGAGCTTTTGATAGCACTGGGTCTGTTCTCACTGGAGTTTAGAAGAATGAAGGGGATGTTTCATTGAAACATACTGAATATTGAAGGGTTTGGATAGAGTGGCCATGAGAGGATATTTCAAATAGTGAGAGAGTCTAGGACCAGAGTGGAAAGCCTCAGAATAGAATGTCATGCCTTTGGAACATAAATGAGGAATTTCTTTAGCTAGATTATGGTGAATCTGTGGTATTCATTGTCACAGATGGCTGTGGAGGCCAAGTCATTGGGTATATTTAAAGCGTGGGTTAATAGTCAGTGTTGAAATGGTTATTAGGAGACGGCAGGCAAATGGAGTTGAGAAGGAAAATAAATCAGCTGTGATCGAGTGACAGAGCTGACTTGATGGGCTGAATGGCCTAATTTGGTTTCTATGTTTTATAGTCTTATGAAGTTCAAAATAAAGTTTTACAGTTACATAAAAAATGCAGTGCAGGTAGGCAATAAGGTCCAAGACTATAACGAGATAGATTTTCAGGTCAAGAGACCATTTTATCATATTATGGGTCTGTTCAATAGTCTTTTAACAGTGGGATTGAAGCTGTTTTAAGCCTGGTGTTATGTGCTTTCAGGCTTTTGCATCATCTGCCCCTTGAGAGGGGGTAAGAGAGCATGCCTGGGGTAGGCAGGGTCTTTGATGGTACTAGCTGCTTTACCAAGGCAGCAATATGTATAGAGTCCTTGGAGAGGAAGCTGGTTTCCATAATGTCCTGAGCTGCGTCCACAAATCTCTGCAGCTTCTTGCAGTCTCGGGCAGAGCTGTTGCCACAACAAGCTGTGATGCATCCAGATAGGATGCTTTTAAGGTGCGTGAATAAAAATTGTCGCAGGTCAAGTTTTCCTAAGCACTAACTGCTTCTCCTTAAACCCATACTGTGATTGAATTATCAGGCAAGCTAATCCGAAAGAAAAGAGAGATCGAATATCATTACTATCAGATGTGAAATACTGTAGAGAATGTTTGTTGGCAGGGTGCCTATTTCTCAGACATTCTAATTGATATATTTGTTTCTTATGATTTATTCTGTACACTAGAACTGTACACTTTAGACAGCTGTCCTGATCCATCCTTTTGTCCTGTATTCCTGAAATATATAGAACATGCAACATAGATCAGTACAGTATAGAACAAGCCCTTTGGCTCACAATCTTTAATACACTACAAATGAACCTTTCCTCCCACATAGCAGTCCATTTTTCTTTTATCTATATCTACATAGAACAGTACAGCACAGTACAGGTCCTTCAGCCCACATTGTTGTATCTTGCTTTTAACCTACTCTGAGATCAATCTAACCCTTCCCTCCTACATACCCCTCCATTTTGCTTTCATCTAAGAGTCTCTTAAATATCCCTAATGTATCTGCCTTGACAGCCATCCCTGGCCGGGTGTTCCACATACCCACCACACTCTGTGTTTGAAAAAAAACACTTACCTCTGTCATCCCCTTTATACTTTGCTCCAGTTACCTTAAAATTACAGTCTCTCATATTAAACTGGGGAGAAGCCTCTGGCTGTCCACACTATCAATGTCTCTTATCATCTTGTACACTTCTATCAAGTCATCTCTCATTCTCCTTCACACCAAAGAAAAAAAGCCCCAGCTCACTTAATCTTTCCTGAGAGTACATGCTCTCTAATCCAGGCAGAATCCTGGTAGAGCTCCTCTGTGTCCTCCTACAATGAGGCAACCAGCAATTAACACAATATTCTAGGTGTGGTCTAACAGAGTTTTATATAGCTGCAATATTACCCTGTGGCTCTTGAACTCAGTCCAGTTAATGAGATCCAACACACCATTCACCTTATTAATCACTCAAAAAGAGCAAGAAAAAGATGTAGAGAAAGTGAAATAATTGAAGAGGATGGCTATCTAGAATATGTCGCCTGAGGAATCATTGTCTGCTGGCACCGTATTGAACGGAACGATGATGTTATCCATCATCTACCTCAACTCTACAACTTTTGGACTCACTTTCAAGGACTGTACAACTCACATTCTCAATAATATTTACTTATTTATTCATTTATATTTTTGTTGTATTTACATAGTTTGCCTTCATTTCTACCCCGGTTACATCAGCCCCGGTCTTTGTGTGCAGTTTTCCATTGATTCTATTGTATTTCTTGGTTCTACTGTGATGCTGACAGGAAAATGAATCTCAAGATAGCATATGGTGACAGAAACTTTGATACTTTGATAATAAATTTACTTTGAACTTTTAAGTTTTGGTTTAACCAGGCCCTCTGACTTGGGTTTCAGGAGAGAGTTTAGAGGGCAGGACACTGAAGATATGTCTGCCAGTGGTGATCTCAGAGACTTATCAGGCCGGAGTTGTAACTGAGAATGAGAGGGCAGGGTTCCTGGAAATGAGGTGGAGATCATGGAATATTGGTGGGAAACTTGCAGGAAAAAAATCACAAGTTTTTGAATCACCAGTTTCAGGAACAGTTATTGCCCTACAATCATTGGGCTCCTGGACCAGTGTGAATGGCTTCACTCACCTCAGAACTCAGCTAACTCCACAGCATATAGGCTCATCTTCAGGGAATCTGTCTTTGTTTTACATGGATTCTATTGTATTTATTTATTTTCCTGTGGGTTCCTGCAAGTAAATGAATCTCAGGGTTCTATCTGTTATACATACTTTGATAATAAATTTACTTTGCAACTTTTTTTAAATTTTGTTTGCACCATGTGACATATTTACTTTCTTTCATTTCCAGGTAGTCAATTTTGTGCAGTTTCCGAACTGGTCCAATATTTTCCACACCTGTATTATTTCCATTTGACATGAAGAAGAAACGGGATTGATGCGATGGACTGGTGGCATCTCCTTTGGTGAGATGGTTGCGGGAGGTTCCCACTGAGCGTTGGATGGGTACCTTAGCTGACAGAAGTGCACCTTCGTTCTCAGAGTGGAAGCCCCTTCTTGTCGTCCCTAACTTGCAATGAATCCACATCGCACCAGGACTTTACATCAGCTCAGAGAAGGCAATGAGTTTAGCTTGGAACTGATGGTGGAATAAGGAGAAAGCAGTGATTTATACCAACTTCATGGTGTAAAAAAGTACTTTGGGTTCTTACAGGACTACCTGTATCTAAACGAGGTCATAAACTTGGCAGCAATGAGATGTCGGTTCTACGCTTTATTTAGAATGATGCAACACAGAAGGCGGCCATTCGGCCCAAGGTAGCCCTGCTGGACATTACACAACATAGCACACATTGAGTTTGAAGGCACAGACAAACTTGCAGGTGAAGACACATTGGGAAGGCTCTGTTTTTGCAGGGGTTTCCAAAACGCTCAGCTGTCTCAGTCTGGCCAATGTAACCCATTTGGCATTAAGCTGAGATCTCAAAGATAACTCAGCCATAAAGATCACTACTGTAGAAAGCCATTCTGTATAGGAGAATCCGAAGATCCGGGTTTCTCACCTCACTTAGATAGTCCTGGAATTTTTCATGCCTCTCTCCTAACCAATCCTGTAGATATCCAATATGAACCAGTTATTATTCTTTTTGTATATTATAGTCAATGTTGAAATAATGAATGGGTCACATTGATAAATCTGCATCAATGTGTCAGAACAATAATTTGCAAAGGCATGTCCTATGATCTAAACTATACCAATGTAATTATGTCTTTAAATGGAGTTATAGCTGATATTTAACCCAGTATAATATTCACATTCTGATTAACTGTTCATTCTTCTTGTCTGAGGGAGTGCGCACTAATTGGCTAATATGTTTCTCACAATGAAAAGTCATTTCATTGGCTGAACAGGGTCCTAAGGTAATGGAAGCACTTTATCATTGGCTGTTTCTGCACCTAGCTCATTGGTTTGTTACCTCACCTCTAAGTCATGTGATCAGTAGGAATGTGCAATGGCTTCCTGCTGTGCTGAGAAAGTGTGGCATTGTCAATGGTGTCTTGCAGATGAAACATTAAAGCAAGATTGTCTCTGCTCTCTCAAGTGTTTGCAGAAGATTCTACAGCAGTATTTTGGAGTGAAACAGAAGTTCTTCCTGGTATCTTTCCTTTTCCATATTATATGTCTAAATCATGAATGGTCACATCAGTTAAAATGCAGCAAAGAAATGGAACCTCAGTCATAAAGGCACATTCTACAGCTATTAAAATACCAGTGCAAGTATGTCTTAATTTAATCTGACAATCAACATCACCAAAATCAAATTCCCGGAGGCCTTAAAACTCGTAACAAAGAATATCCTGAGATGTGAAAGGTGCTACATGAATTCAACTTCCTTCTTACAAAACAGTGTTGACCTGATCAGATCTTTTGGGCACAACGTCCATGAGGAAACCAGCTTATGGTGAACAAATAGGGTTTCACCCTCATTTCCCTGACCTTAACCTTCCCTTTCTTAGCTACATTCTTCACCCCTCTACTAATGTGTTTCATCTCCAGGAACAGATGTCCATTACTTTGACATTGACAAATGCCCTTTCAGCTACCCTGTTGCCCAACCACCAGAAACCCCTCCCTAAACTTCACCAGCTTTCCTTCAAGCCTCCTCAAAGTCCATCCCAGCTTTTGGACCCCTGCCCCAGTTTGTGTCAAATGCGTGATATTGACTACTGGTAAAGGATTTTACTGTGTCAAATGTCCTGTGTCAAGGAATGTTGATGTGTCTACTCTAAACCACTGTGGGGGGTGGGGGGTCACATCTGATGGGAATGATAGACAGTATTCCAAGGAATATACATTTTTTAATAAATTTCTGGATTTTATAACTATTCCTGGTCTCATTTTCCTGTGTTTTTGCCCATTCCATGTGACTTCACATTGTCCCCTAGATAGACAAGGTTGAATAATACAATCCCACCTGGCTTCTCTAACACTGCATCAGAATTTGTCTGGTTTACACACTATGGCCTTAAGAATTCTGTGGCTGATCCAAACATAAAGATGCTTAAAGGCCAACTTCCTTTTGCAAAGATCCTGTGTTTCCTAGGAGAGACTATAAGATGTAGGCATACAATCAGGCCATTCGGCCCATCGGCTCCATCATTCAATCATGGCTGATTTATTATTCCTTCTCAACTCCATTCTCCTGCTTTCTCCCCATAACCTTTGACAACCTTACTAATCAGCAACCTATTAACTTCCACTTTAAAAACACCCAATGATTTGGTCTTCACTGCCTTCTGTGGGAATGAATTACGTAGATTCACCACCGATTAGCAGAAATTCTTCTTCATCTCAGTCTTTAAAAAATATCCCTTTATTCTGAGGCAGTGCCCTCAGTTGCTAGACTCTTATGCTGTTGGAAACATCCTCTCTATGTCCATTCCATCCAGGTCTCTCCGTATTCAGTGAGTTTCAATGAGATCACCCCCTCGACCTTCTGAGCTCCATGGAGTACAGACTTAGAGACATCAAAAGTTCCTCAGATAATACTCTTGTGTTCCTAGGATCACTCTAGTGAACCTCCTAGAACTAGGAGTGTATGCAAAGGGAGACCAGAACAGGGATGGATCAGGGACAACTGGCCAAATCTCAGGATTGGCTGTAGAATTGTATTGAACTGCTGCTGCTAAGTTAGCAAATGTCACGTCACATGCCGATGATAATAAACCTGATTCTTCTGATTCTGAGAATCCAAAGTTCTGGAGCAAAATGATCCTGGACAAATACAGTTCTTTGTTGTACAAACAGTTGCATTTCAAATTTTCTCCATAACATCCACACCAGCTTTGGAGTACTTACCGTAAATGTATGAACCATTATGATAACCCTCCTCTCGATAAGAATACACACACACACGGAGTTATCAAGGGATCCAGCAAGGAAAAAGGCTCTTCAGCCCAACCAATCCATGCTCACCATCAAACACACACGTACATTATAATACTCATCTTTTTGTGACAGCAGACCAGTTCAGGAAATGAAAATTACTGTAAGTTACAATGCAAAATAAATACTGTGGTAGTGTTCGTGGGTTCATGGACAATTCTGAAATATGACAGCGGAGGGGAAGAAGCTACTCCTGAAATGCTGAGTGGGTGGCTTCAGGCTCCTGTACCTCCTCCTTGATACAGCAATGAGAAGAGGGCATGTCCTGGGCAGTGAGGGTCCTTAGTGATGGATGCTGCCTTCTTGAGGCATCACCTTTTGAAGATGTCCTTGATGGTGGGGAGAGTTATGCCCGTGTTGGAGCTGGCCAAGTCTATAGCCTAGAATGCATGAGAATTGGCTTGTTGCCTGATTAATAGACTGCTTCCAATCAAAATCCTGCAGGAAGACACACATATATTCAAGAACTGGGGCGGCATGGTAACATAATGATGCCATAATGATATTACAGTGCCAGTGATCCAGGTTTAATTCTCACCGCTGTCCGTAGGGAATTTGTACATTCTCTCTGTGACCCTGTGGGTTGCCTCTGGGAGCTCCGGTTTTCTCCCACATTCCAAAGATGTACGGGTTAACATGTTCACATGGGTGCAATTGGGCTGCGTGGGTTTGTTAGGCTGGTGGGGCCTGTAACTGTGCTGTATCTCTAAAATGATAAAACTGATGCAAATTAAACAAATGGTTAAGAAACATTAAAAGCCAATTTAAAATACAGAAAACAAATTAATGAGATCTAACGAACACAACTAAGAACAGTATTGATACTCTCATGGGAATTCCTCCTTTGTTTCCATGTTTCTTTACAACATAGAAGACATTTGGCCCATCGAGTTTATGCTAGCCCACACAGCAATTCTGACCGTGTGCACTCTACCCAATAATGCTATGGGGGACAACTGAGACTGCAGATGCTGGAATCTGGAGCAACACACAACATGCTGGAGGAACTCAATGGGTCAAGCAGCATCTGTGGTGGGAGAGGAATTGTCAACGTCTGGAGTTGAAGCATTGACCATTTTTCCACTCTACCCCTCCCCCAACCCCTCAGATGCTGCTCAAGTCTCTGAGTTCCTCCAGCAGGTTGTCTGTTGCTCTAATAACACTACAGGAATGGATATAAGATGCAGGAACAGAGTTAGGCCATTTTACACATAGAGGCTGGTGCACCATCCGATCATGTCTCATCCTGAGAATACGTACACATCGCTGGAAGAACTCAGCAGGTCAGGCAGCAACCGTGAGAAAAGAGTAGCCAACGTTTCAGGCCGAGACCCTTCATCAGGAATGGGGGGGGGGGGAAGAGAGGGCCGAAGCCCAGTAATAGAGATGGGGAGGGGGTAGGGCCTAGAGGCGCCTCTCGTCCATGTCTCATCCTGGTTTTCTGAATTATTCTTCTGCCTTTGCCCTTACCGATCAGGAGCCTAACAAACTCTGCCTGTATCTGTCACGTGTACATCGAATCGTACAGTGAAATCAGTGAGGATTGTGCTGGAGGGCAGTCCACAAGTGTCACCACATTTCCAGTGCCAGCGCTAACCGTATGTCTTTGGAACAGGAGGGAAACGGGAACACTCAGAGGAAACCCACGCAGTCATGGGGATGAAGTACAAACTACTGACAATGTCAGGGATTGAACCCCAGTCACGAGCACTTTACAAACCATATGCTACTGTGCCTTAAATACAAGCAATGACTTGACCCCCACAACCCTCTGAGGCAATGAATTCCTCAGATTCACCATCCTCTGGAATTCCCCCTCACCTCTGTTCTAAAGGGGTGGAGTACGTGGGCCCATCCTGGGGTGGGACAGCAGACAAACTTGGCAGTGTGTGGCTGAAATACCACGTGAACTGGGATGTCTCTGCCTCAGGTCGTTACAAGGAATCCATTATCAAAGCACAGCCAGCAGTGAGGAATTTTGTGTGTGTGAGCAGGAAATTCCCATCAAACCCCCTATCTTCCCTGACAATTGTGGAGGTGAATGCAGGCAGATCCACGTGGAAGAACTGGTCTTTGCAGAGACCTTGTTCTCAGCCTGCCTCTTCTTCAAGCTGGACGATGGACGATGGTCTATGGTAGGTTGCTTTGGAAGTGCTGCAGCCAATCCTAATGGTGTAGGAAGGAGGAAGGGAGTCATTGAGTCATGGAGCAATACAACATGTTCTCCCCGTGTCAATCTGTTATTCTGCCTAGTTCCATCGACTCGCACCCTTGCCATTGTCCTCCACACCCCTCCCATCCATGAACTTGTCGAAACTCCTCTTAAATGTTGAAGCTGAACCCACATCCACCAGCAGTTCATTCTATACTCGCTCCACCCTCTGAGTGAAGAAGTTCCTCCTCAGCCTCCCTAAAAGCTTTCACCTTTCACCCTTAACCCATAACCTCTAGTTCTAGTCTCACCCAACCTCAGTGGGAAAAGCCTGCTTCTATTTACCCCATCTATATACCTCATAATTTGCATGTTACTATTAAATCTGCCTTCATTCTCCTACGCTCCAAGGAATAAAGTCCTAAACTATTTAACCTTTCCCTATAACTCGGGTCCTCAAGACCCAACAAAATCTTTGTAAATGTTCTTAGCAACCTTTCAATCTTAACCCCATTCCTCTTCCTTCTCTCCATAATCTTAGACCCTCTTACTAATTAAAAAAGATCAAGCTCCAACTTGAATTGTTACAAGGATTTACCCCTTATTAATAGCGATCAGTTAAGCACAGAGAGTATCTGAATTTACTGAGAAGTACATTTATTGGCTCAGTTCACAAGCACGCGTATTTACACAACCGAATACCAGTGTGCACACCTACTGACCCTCCACGAAGAGTCAAAGAATAGAAAAGGTAATTCAAACGGAATTTGCACTGGCCAGGTGTGTCCCATGTTCCTGATCTAGTCTCCACATGCCTAACGTGGGTTTATTTACTTCAGTGATCTGCGATGGTTTGTCTCCAGCAAGTTGTCACTGACTTGCATTCAAAGCTCCTTTCTTTTAAACAGTTCCTTATTGGAAAATGTTTCATTTCAATCCCATTGGCTCGAGGCCATCTGGCTGACCTGCGTCAGTTCTCATTGGCTGTAGCCCAGGGCTACAAGCAGTATTGTTCTATAGCCTTCGCCTTCATCTTCATGCCTTAGGTGACGACATTTGTTCTATTCAATCCTGACTGGCTTAAACCACTCAAATCTGGTCACCATACACTGGGGTTGATGAGATCACTGATTGCTCCTTCAAGTCTGCTATTTTACACAATAAACAGCTTATCCAGAGCAGACTCATCGGGCCAAATGGACAAATCACACTCTTATGTCTTATGGTCTTCGGAGCAAAGGAGAATGAATCAAGTCAAGACTAGTCAAGTGTATTGTCATTTAGCTATATACATGTATAAACAAATATAATTATATAATGTATAGAGAAAAGAGACAACATTTCTCTGAACCAGGATGTAAAGCACAGTAATACACACAACACACATAACACATAATAATTTATGAAGGTAAGGATAAGATCTACAAAGGATTCATGCATAATTAATTAACTAAAATGCATAACTAAATATTGGAAAGTATGGAACAGATTAAACAGCGACACTTCGAATACGGTGCGGCTGGGAGTTCAGAAGCCTAACGGCCTGGGGGAAGAAACTGTTTCTCATCCTGACCGTTCTTGCTTTTATGCTTTGGAGTCTCCTTCCTGATGGTAGAAAGTTGAAGAGGATGCTGGATGAGCAGGTGGGATCCTTAATAATACTACGGGACCTGCGAACACAGCACTCGTGATAAACCTCTCCGATGGATAGTAGGGAGACACCCTGTGATCCTCTCAGCTGTTCTCACAGTCCTTGTAGGGATGCTTGGCTGCTCCCATGCTAGGTGTAGATGTAACTTGTCAGGATGCTCTCGATGGTGTTCCTGTAAAAGTTAAAATGGGGGATCCTTGCTTGCCCCCATCTTCTTAGGAGGTGGAGGCACTGCTGTGCCTTCTTGTTCAGGGAGGTGATATTGAGGAACAGACGAGGTCGTCCATGATGTGAACTCACGGGAACTTGGTGCTCTTAAAGTCTCTATGGAGGAGCCATGTATTTTCAGAAGGGGTTGGTTTGTCCGCACCTTCCTGAACTCCACAGTGATTTCCTTTGTCTCCTCCACGTTCAGGCTTAGGCCATCCATTTCCTCTCTGTACTCTGACTCACCGTTGTTGTTGATGAGGCCAACCGCTGTTGTGTCATCCGCAAACTTGATGACACGGTTTGAGCTGGATCCTGCGACGGTCGTGCGTCAGCAGTGTGAACAGCAGCGAGCTGAGCACACAGCCCCGGGGAGCCCCAGTGCCCAGCATAATGGGGCCAGAAACGGTGCTGCCCACGCGGACTGACTGTGGCCTTACCGTTTCAGAAAGGTGACTTGATCGAGGCATAAACAGAATGGACATCCAGCACCCTTTTCCCAGACTGGAAATGGCTAATATGTGAGGAAATACTTTTACGGTGATTGGAGGGAAGTATCGGGGGGGATGTTGAAGGTAGGATTTTTTACACAGGGTGTGGTGAGTGCATAAAATAAACTAGCAGGGTGGCTTTAGAGACAGATACATTAGGGACATTTAAGACAATCTTGTACGTGATGAAAGATAACTGGAGGGCTATGTGGGAGGGAAGAGTTAGATTGATCTTAGAGTAGGTTATAAGGTCAGCACAACATTGTGGGCCGAAGAGCTCCTACTGTTCTATGTTCAACCAGAAAGTGGAGAGCTCTGGAACTCGGACTGAGAGGATAATGGAGTTGAAAATGCCGTTCAAAATGTATCTGGATGAATATTTGATGTATGGTAAACTGAATTGAGAAATGGGACGTGGATGGGTCCCAAAGACTGCCCATCGCCCTCCTCCTTGGCCTGGTTCCTATCACTTGCAACCCACACATTTCACCCACCAGGCCACCCCACCACCTTGACAATGGTTCACATTATCAACACACAAAATTGTAGGAAGAACTCAGCAGGTCAGGCAGCATCCAGGAAGAGAAATGAACAGGCAACAGACAGGCCTAAACCCTTCATCAGAAATTCTCAGTCTGAAACATCAACAGGGATAGTGGTAAGGCAGATGCATTTGGGGCATTTAAAAGACTCTTAGCTAGGCACATGGATGACAGAAAAATGGAGGGCTATGTGAGGGGGAAGGGTTAGATTGATCTTACATTAGGTTATCAGGTTGGGCCAAAGGGCCTGTACTGTTCTACAGTATGTACTATGGACTTATGGTCTTTTGATGCAAGGTTTCAACCCAAAGCATCACGGTTCCCTTCTCTTCCCCTGATGGTGCTCCAGCTGCTTAGTTCCCCCAACAGGCTGTGGGGATTAGTTTCAAGGGCCCCTTTTGGTCAGAATGTTCATGATAGACTGAATGGCCTCCTTTGGCGCTGGAGATGTATATTTGCCAATGCAGCATTGAGGGAACACGCCACAGCAAGAAGCCAGCTTTCAGATGAGAAATTACACTGGAGCGCTTTCTGTAGGCCTAACTCTGAAGAAGAACAAACTAGCCACTCCACGCGACCACACTAATATTTATCCCTCATTCAACATCTCTGACAAAGGTCATTTCATTGGCATTGGTGGAAGCAGAAATTGACTTGTGTTTCTTACAATCTGACAGCTGGTACACTTCACTGATTCTCAAGCACTTTGGAAAGCCCCAAGGATTTGAAGGGAATCATAGAAATTCAAGTCTTCTTTTCTCTATTTCTGAATTAAATACAGCTCTAATTAAAGACTGAAAAGTCCCTGAGGATATAAGGAATGGGTACATTTATTATCAGAATGTCTACCTTCTGGATCTTATGAAGTAATGAAAGACATTTTTTTTAAGTTGAACTTTTGATTAGCACAAATTGCAGGGTAAATGGATAAATATTTCACTTGTGGTATAAACCCCAAGAAACTATGCTATGTTCAATTTATTTTTAATAAAATCCTTTAAAAAAAGACTGTGGGTGGTAGGTTACATTTCTAAGGACAATGTTGAGTAGCTTTATTCTTAACATGTATATCAAAACGTACAGTGAAAAGTGTCATTTGAGTCAAAGACCAACACAGTCCAATGATGTGCTAGGAGTAGCCCACAAGAGTCACTACATTTCTGGTGCCAACATAGCATGCTCAGAACTTATTAACCCTAACCTGAATGTTCTTTTTGAATGTGGGAGGAAATCAGCACCCCCCACATGGTCACAGAGAGGACGTAAAAACTTCTTACAGACAGCCCTGGGAAATGAATCAAGACTGCTGGCAGTGTAAAGCATTATAACAACCACTACACTGCCACTACCATGCACACCTAGGCTGACCCCTAGGCTGCCATTCCTACGGTAACACAAATCCTGGAGCCGATCGCCCGCTGACTCCTCAACCAAAGGCCTGATCTTTTTTCCTGAACACTTCGTAAGTTCTGGTGCAGGGATTTAAGTACAAAAATCTATCAAGGGTCCTTGACCTGAAATGTTAACTATTCTGTCTTCCACCCGTGCTGCCTGACTTGCTTAGTTTTTCAAGTATATTTTGATTTTATATCACATTTCCAGCATCTGCAGTTCTTTTAGCTTTCCACTTCTGGGCCAATGTTGAGGAAGTGCCATGTTGGTTGAGAACATTGAACACTACTGCACCACACAGGCCCTTCGGCCCACGATATTGTGCCAACCTTTTAAAGTAAGATCAGTCTTACTAATTCCTCCATAGCCCTCCATTTTTCTTTCATCCATGTGCCTATCTAAAAGTCTCTTAAACATCCCTAATGTATCAGCCTCTAGCACCACCATCCTGGCAGGACGTTCCATGCACCCACCACTCTCTGTGTAAAAAACCTACTTCTGATAGCCCCCTATACTTCCCTCCAGTCACCTTATAATTATGCCTGCTATTATTAACCATTTCCACCCTGGGAACAAGTCTCTGTCTCTCCACTCTATCTATGCCTCTTATCTTCTTATACATCTCTATCAGGTCACTGCTATCAATGTGAATGATTGTATGATACAGGGTGACTGACACAGGAGACTGCAGAAACCTAGAGCAAGAACCATCTGCAGATAAACTCAGCAGGTGGGGCAGCATCTGTGGAGGGAGAGGTACTGTCAATGTTTCAGGTGGAAACCCTGCATTGGCCCCAAAGGTTCCTACAGCCATCCATTGTCTGTACTAGTTGGTTTTGGTCTTACCAAAGACCCAATGGTCTTTTGTGACACAAAATGTCCAGGGTTCTTCTCCCTCCACAGGTGCTTCTCGACCTGCCGAGTTCTTCCAGCAGATTGTTTTTTTCTCCGGTTTCCATCACCTGCGGTTTCTTGTGTCTGCGGCTCTTTCGTGCAAATCATTCAGGAAATGCATCCTAAAAAGCACACACGCATACTCTCGCTGCAAGTCCTATGAGTGGGCATTTAGGTCCAGCACAGAACATACAGAGCATTGCAAAAAAGGACAAAGTCCAATTTCTAGTTACCAAGATATACAGATTTCTGCACATGTACAGTTGAGAGCATTCTGATTAGTTACATCTCCGTCTGGTATGGAGGCGAAAATGCTCAAGATCACAAGAGGCTGCAGGCTCCATCCCACCCCACTATCGAGGACATCCTCCAGAGGTGGTACCTCAAGCACCATCATTAAGGACCCTCACTGTTTGGGGTATGCCCTCTTCTTGTTACTATCTTCATGGAGGAGGAACAGAAACCTGAAGGTACACACTCGACATTTAAGGAACAGCTTCTTCCCCTCCATCATCAGAAATTCCCAAGAACCCAGGAACACTACCTCGTTATTCCTCTTTTTGCCTCATTATCAATTTTTTGTTATTTGCAGTAATTTTATTCCGATGCACTGTACATCTGCTGTAAAACAAGCCATTTTGTGTCCTCTAGGGAGGCATGGTAGCTTAGCAACCAGCATAACACTTTACAGCATCAGTGATCATTGTTCGGGTTTAAGTCCCACTACTGTGTGTAAGGAGTGTTACATACCCCATGGGTATCTTGTGACTGTCTTATGACCATGATGTAATTGAGTATCTGGTGAGTATGATGTAATGGTCTTGTGATGATGGGGTAACGTAATTTTTCGCCAGTGTGAGGTCTCGTGATGACCTGTTCTCAACAGGTATAAAACTGGAAAGCCTGCTGTGAGGCAGGAGTTTTCGTGTTGAGACATTGTTTAAGTCATCAGTTACTCCATTATGCTGCATATTTGGTCTCATGATGCAGTTTTGTTTTAAAGTGGAGTTTTACTTTCTATCTTAAGTCTCAAAGGCTATTGCCGACAGTTTCACTTAATGCTGCCAGTTTTGGTTTTCTACCTTTGCAATTCAGTTGGAGAGTGAAGCATTTACCGAAGTACAGGAACCCGAAGGATCGAGTGAAGTTGGTGTCGTCGGCTGTTTAATACAGGATCGACCTTATTGGATCTTCGTTCAGGAAATAGTAACCTGCATCCGAGATAACCCCTGCATGTGAGAGCAGAAGGGGTTGAGAGCAGTGTTATTCTCCAAGGAAAAAGTCAGTTCCTTTAAGCCATTTTTAAATTTCCTTCATTGTGAGTCTTTCAGGCATATTTCGGCTGGGATTAGCGGTAACATCACGTCATCAAGAAATTTGTTACTTCAGGAAAGTCTCCCCTAATTTTACTGGATAAATCATTTGGACTTTCACATTTACCACTTTAAGAACTGTGTTCTCATTTATTGCTTTAAGAACTGTTCGAGTTGCCATACAGCAGTTAACTTCTGGTTAAGTTAGTCATTTGTTTACTTTTCATTTTTGTTGAGCAGGGTTGAATAAATGCTTATTGGCTTATTAAAAAAACCTGTCTCAATTCTATATTCATTGTTGCTGGAGACGTACCCTAACAGGAGTTGGTACGTTCTCCCCATGGCTGTGTTGGTTGTTGACGCAAATGACGCATTTCACTTTACAGTACTGTGCAAAAGTTTTAGTCACAGATAAGGCATCCAGTAAAGGTGTTTTCAAAAATAATGAAATGAAAAGTTTCTATATATCAGAAATTTACTATAAAGTACAGTAAACAGTAAAAAAATTAAATAAAATCAGTATTTGGTGTGACCTTTAAATTGGAATCAATTCTCTTAGGTACAATGTTGTGCAGTTTTATAAGAAAATCAGCTGGCGGGTTGCTCCAAACATCTTGGAGAATGTGCCACAGTTCTTCTGCAGACTTTGGCTGTCTTGCTTTCTTCTGTCTCTCCAGGAAATCCCACACAGCCTCGATGACATTGAGATCAGGGTTCTGTGATGGTCATACCATCTGAAACCATTTTAAAAATCCAGCGTGCCTAAGACTTTTGCACTGCACTGTATGTTTTGATGTTTCAATGTACAGTATGCGTGACAAATAAAGCTAATCTGTTTATCTTCTATCCTTTAAATTTGATAATAATTCTGTTTCTGATTCTGAATCCGGGTTTGTTTTTCGATGCAGAGTAAACTGAAAACACAGTGGAGACCTGGTGAAGGGTCTCGGGCCAAGGTGGCCACTGTTTATTTCTCTCCATATATGCTGCCTAACCTGCTGAGCTGCCCCAGCATTTGGTGTGGGTTACACCTAGGCTTTAGCCAAGGAAAGTGTCATGTTCTGTAACTTCAAAACATTAAACTATTTCAAAGAAAGATACAGGAGTCCAAAATGTGGATCTAACTTTGTGTTTACGCTTCAGCAAGGCATGCAGACATACAAGATTACTCAAATATTTTTGACATATTGAATGCACAACAGAGGGCTTTACACTAAAAGATACAGGACATCAAAAATAACTCAAGCAGCACACTAGTTGGAATCTAGATATCTAAATGAAGTTTCACGCTGCTTCTGAACATAAAGGTGGCAGGGAAGAGAAATATGCACAGTCAAAATTATGACAGAGAAAGTATTCAGGATAGTCTAAGGGTAGATAAATCTCCTGGACCAGAGGGAATGCACCCTCGTGTTCTGAAGGAAGTAGCAGTGGAGATCACAGAGGCATTAGCAACGATCTTTCAAAAGTCGATAGATTCTGGCCTGGTTCCGGAGGACTGGAAGATTGCAAATATCACTCTGTTATTTAAGAAGGGGGCAAGGAAGCAAAAAGGAAATTATAGACCTGTTAGCATGACATCGGCGGTTGGAAAGTTGTTGGAGTCGATTGTCAAGGATGAGGTTACAGAATACCTGGAGGCATATGACAAGATAGGCAGAACTCAGCATGATTTCCTTAAAGGAAAATCCTGCCTGACAAACCTAGTGCAATTTTTTGAGGAAATTACAAGTAGGCTAGACAAGGGAGATGCAGTGGATGTTGTGTATTTGGATTTTCAGAAGGCCTTTGACAAGGTGCCACACATGAGGCTGCTAAACAAGATAAGAGCCCATGGAATTACGGGAAAGTTACATACGTGGATAGAGTGTTGGTTGATTGGCAGGAAACAGAGAGTGGGAATAAAGGGATCCCATTCTGGTTGGCTGCCAGTTACCAGTGGTGTTCCACAGGAGTCCATGTTGGGGCTGCTTCTTTTTACGTTGTATATCAACGATTTGGAGTATGGAATAGATTGCTTTGTGGCTAAGTTTGCTGATGATACAAAGATATGTGGAGGGGCCGGTAGTGCTGAGGAAACAGAGAGTCTGCAGAGAGACTTGGATAGATTGGGGGAATGGGCAAAGAAGTAGCAAATGAATTACAATGTTGGAAAGTATACGGTCATGCACTTTGGTAGAAGAAATAAACAGGCAGACTATTATTTAAATGGGGGAAGAATTCAAAGTTCTGAGATGCAACAGGACTTGGGAGTCCTCGTGCAGGATACCCTTAAGGTTAACCTCCAGGTTGAGTTGGTGATGAAGATGGCGAATGCAATGTTGGCATTCATTTCTAGAGGAATAGAGTATAGGAGCAGGGATGTGATGTTGAGGCTCTATAAGGCACTGGTAAGACCTCACTTGTAATACTGTGTGCAGTTTTGAGCTCCTTATTTAAGAAAGGATGTGCTGACATTGGAGACGGTTCAGAGAAGATTCACTAGAATGATTCTGGGAATGAGAGGGTTAACACATGAGGAACGTTTGACCGCTCTTGGACTGTACTCCTTGGAGTTTGGAAGAATGAGGGGGGACCTCATCGAAACATTTCAAATGTTGAAAGGCATGGACAGAGTGGATGTGGCAAAGTCATTTCCCATGGTGGGGAGTCTAGTACGAGAGGACATAACTTGAGGATTACAGGGCGCCTACTCAGAACAGAGATGCAAAAAAAAAATTTTAGCCAGAGGGTGGTGAATCTATGGAATTTGTTGCCATGGGCGGCTGTGAAGGCCAAGTCATTGGGTGTATTTAAGGCAGAGATTGATAGGTATCTGAGTAGTCAGGGCATCAAAGGTTATGGAGAGAAGGTGGGGTAATGGGACTAAAGGGGAGATTGGATCAGCTCATGATGAAATGGTGGAGCAGACTCGATGGGCCAAATGGCCGACTTCTGCTCCTTTGTCTTATGGTCTTATGGTCAATAATACACCCTGTGACCTATGCTGTTCAGAGAAAGCAAATCAAATCAAAAATTACAAAGTGGATTTTCAATGGATTAATTTTTAAACATAGCTTAGTGAACCCCATACAGGGTTTGTATCTGATCACTTTGTATCAGATTCCATTAATATGTGCACTACAGATTTAATTCTCAGTTGTCAGATTAAGAGCAACTTAATGATAACCAGGACAACACTGGATGTGCTCTTTCCAAATGTAAGAATTGTGAGACCTGGCTTACATTTCAGCTTAACTCTCAGTTATTTTTAGTTCCCATGGACAAATTCCCAGAAACAAAGGAGTGTTTTTAGTAACTTGCAGTAATTACTCTGAGTGCTTTAGCAGCAAAAGAAGTATTTGTTGTTTTAAGTGCCTGGGAAAATGGTCAGTTCTGAGGCAGCAAAATGGTTAGTGTTTGCTTTATACATCTAGCCCTTCCCACTCAATGTAACCCACCCTCTCCTCCCCTCTCCACCTTACACTCCACTTGCTACTGTGCCCTGCACAGTAGGCAACATGGTAGCATAATGCTTTACAGCATCAGTGACATGAGTTCAATTTGTGCTCTTGCTTGTAAGGAGTTTGTGCTTTCTCCCTGTGATTTCCTCCGGGTGCTCTGGTTTCCTCCCACATTCCACAGATGTAGGGGTTGGGGTTTGTAGTTTGTGGCCATGCTATTCTGGCACTGGAAGCTCAGCAATGCTTATGAGCAGCTTCCAGCACACCCTCGGGCTGTGTTGGTCATTGACATGAAAGTCACATCGCACTGTATGTTTCAATGTACGTGACAAGTAAAACTAATCTTTAAATTTAATTTGCTGGACATTTTACTGATATGGTAAGATCCAACTCAAGGGTAGTTGGTGACTGAAAGATTAGCTTCATTTATTACATCGAAACACTGAAACAAACACTGATTTGCATCAAATCAAATCAGTGAGAAATGTGCTGGCAGCCCACTAGTCTTGCCATGCTTCCTGTGCCAACATAGTATGCCCACAACTCACTCACTCTAACCAGTACAACTTTGGAATGTGGGAGGAAACCAAGGCACCCAGGGGAGGCTCACAGGGAGAACGTGCAAACTCCCTACAGACAGTGGCGGGAATTGAACCCTGGTCTTAAAGCTGGCACTGGAAGGTGTTGCGCAAACAGCTAGACTACTGTGCCAACCTGTAATTGGTTTATGATTGTCACATTACCGAGATACTGTGAAAAGCTCCGTTTGCGTGTTACAGTTACTGAGAAGGTGCAGAGCAGGCAGACAGATAAAGTGACATCACCAGCGAGCTGCTGGATAGCAGATGAGCTCCGCGGCATGGGATTATTGCACACCGCGTTGTCTTCTGCTCCAGCCACCCGGGGGGGGGGGGAGGCACTGTCGGAAATGCTGCACAAGGAAATAAAACTGCAAAAGTTACGCTGGTATTGGTACAAGACTAAATGTGGCACCCTACAGGCCAGCTCTCCCTCCGATTGTGCATTCAAATGTTCAATTGCTAAAAAATAAACCCCAGTCTGAGATTGACTCAGCACGCGATGAAGGACATCGTGATGGAAACGTGGAATGTGGATCCAAGGCACCAACCCCGAAGCAGTTTCAACTTTTATTGGACTGACAGAATTCCCACAATCTCTGGCACGACTAACAATGGAGGTCTACATTAATAAGTACTGCTGTGTGAATGCTTCAGTAGTGACGACCCATTGTTCAGCTCAGGTAGAGTCCTTAACTGAGACGAGCAGCCCCTTCTATTTACCGAGGGTGTTCACTGCTATTGTGATTGGTACTGCGTACATTGCTCCCCCCCCCCCCCCCCCACTGAAGACAGGAACCATAGAACCATCGAACATTACAGCACAGAAACGGGCTTTTTGGCCCTTCTTGGCTGCACCAAACCATTTTTCTGCCTAGTCCCACTGACCTGCACCTGGGCCATATCCCTCCATACACCTCTCATCCATGTACCTGTCCAAGTTTTTCTTAAATGTTAAAAGTGAGCCCGCATTTACCACTTCATCTGGCAGCTCATTCCACACTCCCACCACTGTGTGAAGAAGCCCCCCCAATGTTCCCTTTAAACTTTTCCCCCTTCACCCTTAACCCATGTCCTCTGGTTTTTTTCTCCCCTAGCCTCAGTTGAAAAAGCCTGCTTGCATTCACTCTATCTATACACATCATAATTTTACACACCTCTATCAAATCACCCCTCATTCTTCTACGCTCCAGGGAATAAAGTCCTAACCTATTCAACCTTTCTCTGTAACTCAGTTTCTCAAGTCCTGGCAACATTCTTGTAAACCTTCTCTGTACTCTTTCAACCTTATTAATATCCTTCCTGTAACTCGGTGACCAAAACTGCACACAGTACTTCAAATTCGGCCTCACCAATGCCTTATACAATCTCACCATAACATTCCAACTCTTACATTGATTTATAAAGGCCAGTGTACCAAAAGCTCTCTTCACTACCGTATCTACCTGTGATGCCTCTTTTAGGGAATTGTGTATCTCTATTCCCAGATCCCTCTGTTCTACTGCACACCTCAGTGCCCTACCATTTACCTTGTATGTTCTACCTTGGTTTGTCCTTCCAAAGTGCAATACCTCACACGAGGCACATGTGGCAGGGCATTAAGACCAAAATGACCGTAAGTCCACCCTACGCATCAACAACAGTGACATTCTCTTCCTGATAGGCTGAGTGTCTTTTACGCTGGGTTTGATGCAAGGAATAATGTAGCAACAAAGAAGCCCCCCCCCCCCACTTCCCCTCAGGGAGCAGACACTTTGTCTGGTCACAGCTGATGTGAGGAAGACCCTAGCCAGGGTCAGCCCACATAAAACGTACTGATAACATACCTGGTTGGGTGCTGAGGAACTGTGCAGCCCATTTTCTAACGGACATCTTCAACATTTCTCAGGAACAGTCCATTGTCACATCAGGCTTCAAGGCAGCCACCATCATCTCAGTGCCCAAGAGAGCAACAGTAACCTGCCTCAACGACCTCCATCCAGTGGCATTGACCTCAACAGTAATGAAGAGCTTTGAGCAGCCGGTTATGGATCATATTAAATCCCATCTTCCTGCTAGTTTGGACCCTTTCCAGTTTGTTTATCGCTCAGATCAGTCCACTGGTGATGCCACAGCCTCTACCCTCCTCTCCATCCTGTCCCACCTGGAAAATGATGCTTCATATGCCAGGATGCTGTTTATTGACTTCAGCTTGGCATTTAATATGATCATCCCTCGGAAGCTGCTGGGTAAACTGTCCTCATTGGTCCTCAGCACCTCTGTCTCTCTGTAACTGGATCTTGGACTTCTTGACAGTCAGTCCGTGTTGGTAAAAACATCTCTAGTTCCACCACACTGGGCACCGGCGCTCCCCAGGGCTGTGCCCAGCCTGCGGCTGATGCACGACTGCACTGCTGGACCCAGTTCAAACCGTGTCATCAAGTTCGCTGATGTCACAACAGTGAGTGGCCTTGTAAACAATGACAGTGAGATAGTATGCAGAGTGCCAAGTAGAATGACGCGGGCACAACAACCTGAGTGTCAGTGTGAACCCGAGGTTGATATGCTCAGGATGTGCTCAACATTGACATCAAGTCTCTGGGGTTGAGAGTGTGAACAGCTTAAAGTTCCTCAACATTTCACGTGGTCTGAACATACTGGCTGTGTGGTGAAAAAGACACAACAGAACCTCTTTCACCTCGGACGGATGAAGACAAGTGTGTAAAAAGGGCCCAAAGGATCATCAGGGACCTGAATCACCCCAACCACAAATTGTTCCAGCTTCTAACATCTGGGAAACGGTACCGCAGCAAAAGAGCCAGGACCAACAGGCTCCGGGACAGCTTCTTCCACCAGGCCAGACTGCTTAATTTATGCTGACACAACTGTATTTCTATGTTATATTTACTATCCTGTTGTACATAATTTTTATTATAAATTACTATAAATTGCACATTTAGACAGAGACGTAATGTAAAGATTTTTACTCCTCCTGTATGTGAAGGATGAAAGTAATAAATTTCAATTCAATTCAAAGATTCAAATGTCAAATTTAATGTCAGAGAAATGTATACAATATACATCCTGAAATGTTTTTTCTTTGCAAACATCCACAAAAACAGAGAAGTGCCCCAAAGAATAAACGACAGTTAAATGTGAGAACCCCAAAGTCCCTCTCCCCAGTTCCCCCCTCCTGTGTGTAAGCAGCAGCAAGCAATAACCCCCTCCCCCCAGCAGCATAAAAAAGTCACATCAGTACTGTCACCGAGCCCAAGCGTGTGCTAAACAATAGCAAAGACACAGACCAAAGTTACCCCAAAGGCTTCGCATTTCATCCGGCATTCGACAAACCACAGGTTCTCTCTCTCTCCCTGGTAAGGGAGAAGGAGGTGTCCACCATTTTCACAGCGGGCAGGTGACATAACAACAATCCACTGGTTTATGATGTTAAGAGTCCATTTTATCGCTTTTTTCAAGTTCTGTGTCTGAAGATCGCAAAGGCCTCGTGTCTTTGGGCCCACAGTGAAAGGTTTTCTGGCTTCCCCAATGATGACACACGAGTCTCCTGCCATGACACGGACCCTCGATCCGCCCCTTTCCACAGCCCAGAGATCTCAGGCTTCCGAACCCGATTGAGACTCTCAGGCCGAACCTTTAATATGTTGAATAATGGCCAGTCGTGGAACCCCAAGAATGGGTCCCACTCCCTCAAAGAACCAAAGCCTGTGTTTAACTCCATGTCAGGGTCTTCAAAAGAACCCTGAAAGGGAAAATTAAAGGTGGAAATAGAGCTGTTTGCAAAGATGCAAGCAAAGGAGTCGCAGTCTAGCACCATTATCCTCCTAAGCTCCACCTCCAAAGACTGAAGAGCAGATTGTGGACTTTAAGAAGGTGCAGGCTGACCACTCATTGCACATACATGGCTCCTCTGTGGAGAGAGTTAGGAGCAACAAGTTTTTGGGAGTGCAGATAATAGACAATCTCAATCAGTCTCTCAAATCTACAACTTCAGTCAAAAAGCACAACAGCATCCCCACTTCCTGAGGAGACTGAGGCTCACCACCCCCTTTTCTCCCCCCCCCACCCTATTCAAATAAATTTTACAGGAGCACCAGTTAGAGAGCCCTGACTGGCTGCATCACCATCTGGTATGGGAATAGCAAGCACTTGACCACAAGTCCCTACAAAGAATTGTGAGGACTGCTGAGAGAATCACTGGGGATCTCTCTTCCACCCATCAGAAACATTTGTCAGGACGGCCCTTAGCATTGTCAATGATTCCTCCTGTCCATCCAACTATCTCTCCTACCATCAGGCAGGAGCTGGTGTAAGAACTGTTGGGATGGGAACCAGCTTCTTCCCCAGACCGTAAGACCACTGAACTCCCAGTCACCATCCAGTCTCATCACGTCTGAAGCACCAGAAGCTTTATACTGTTTACTTCTTAACTTGTGTCGTAAATGCACCTTATTTATTTGTGGTATTATTACTCTGTGTCCTGTGAGTGAGATATATGTACTGTGTGGTACACTTAGGTCCAGAGTAACGTTGATTCATTTAGCAGTATACATGTGTAAGGTTGAATGGCAATAAACTGAACTGAACTTGATCTAATCATACAGGAGTTGTGCACTTCAATTGTTAAGGGACAGAAGGCTCTGGACCAAGGCTGTGAGAGCACCCGATACATTTTGAAATCCTCACATTCCTGGTGTACACATCAGTTAATGGTTGGGCTTAATGGCATTGGCTTCTCTTTGCTTATATTTGCTTCTTCTGTTGTTTTTGAGTGAATTTTGGATATTCAGTGTTAATAATGACAAACACCGTAAGGAGTTCAGTACTGTTATGAATCTTCATGTCAGCCATTGTTTTCAATGCTGAACTCAGTCAAGTTGAACTATAGGAGAAGATTCACTGATGGAACTAGTCCTACGCACGCATCTCTCAAAACAACCAAACACAACCCAGATAGAAAGCATTTGTCATCGTTAGGGCAGCCTCACTGAGAGCAACATATGTTTATTTTCCTCTCACCGATCTTTTATAAATATACAGCAAAGCTTATTATTTCACGTTCACATTCTTATGTTATATATGAGATACAATAATAGTACTAGTTAGAAATTATGGCATTTTAAATAATCTTTTTAAAAGATTAACATTAATAATTCTCTAAAATGTTTCATTTATTTCAATACATGCTGTTATTTATCTATGTATGCACATTTTATTCCATATCTGTACTTTAATTTCTAATTTTATTTTTATATAATTCTTAATTCTTTGTATTGTTGCATGTTGCTTTTTTTGTTGCATGGCATGGCCTGACCAAAACACCACTGCAAATTTCTCGTGCATCTACAGTAAATGTTTACAGGGAATAAAGTTGATCATTGATCTGCCTCTGTTATACTTATTAGATTAGATTAGATTAGATCCAACTTTTGTCATTGTGCAGATACAAAGCCAATGAAATGCAATTGGCATCTAACCAGAAGGTCAAAAGAATAGTGTTATTTACAAAATAACTGTGAATAAAAAGCAAGTGCTACAGCACACAAATATAAAAGTATTGAAACAGTACAGTATGGGTGCAATACTGTTTAGCGCTGTGATATGAGGTTCAGCAGGGTCACAGCCTCAGGGATGAAGCTCTTCCTGTGCCTGCTGGTGCGGGAGCGGAGGTTCCTGTAGCACCTACCGGATGGGAGGAGAGTAAAAAGTCCATGGTTAGGGTGAGATGCATCCTTGATAATGCTTTTCGTCCTGCCCAGGCAGCGTTTATGGTAAATGTTCTCAATTGTGGGCAATTGGGTGTCAATAATCCGCTGGGTAGTTTTCACCACCCGACGGAGTGCTTTGCGATCCGATACGGGACAATTGCCATACCACACTGAGATGCAGTTGGTGAGTATGCTCTCAGTAGTACAGCGGTAAAAGTCCGTTAGTATCCTGAGCTTTCTTGATGCTCTGCAGGAAATAAAGGTGCTGTTGCATTTTTTTGATCAGGATGGAGAAGTTCAGGGACCAGGTGAGATCATCGGAAATGTGGACACCAAGGAATTTGAAGCTTGATACACCCTCCACTACAGCTCCGTCGATGTAGATGGGGATGTGAGTGTGGCTCCTAGCATGCCTGAAGTCCGCAATGATCTCCTTGGTCTTCTGGGTGTTAAGAGTCAGGTTGTTGTTGGCACACCACACGGCCAGGTGCTGGACCTCATCCCTGTAGGCCATCTCGTCATCCCCTCTGATCAGGCCAACAACCGTGGTGTCATCTGCGAACTTGATTATGGAGTTGGAACCATGTATAGAAACGTAGTCATAGGTGAAAAGGGAGTACAGAAGAGGGCTCAGCACACAGCCTTGAGGCACGCCGGTGTTCAGGATGAGAATGCAGGAGGAGAGGTTGTCTAACTTAATAGATTGGGGTCTGTTAGTCAGAAAGTCCAAGGTCCAATTGCAGAGGGACGAGCTGATACCAAGCTGGCGAAGTTTGCCATTCAGCTTGGAGGGGATCACAGTATTGAATGCCGAACTAAAGTCAATGAACAGCATTCTGACATAAGAGTTGGGGCTGTCCAGGTGGGTCAGGGCAGAGTGAAGTGCCGTGGAGATGACGTCCTCTGTTGACCTGCTGGTGCGATAGAGTAAAACAATATCAGGTATTAAGAGTAAAACAAAGTTTTACACTTTATTATACATGTAAATAAGCAACAGGACACAAAATTATTGTTACAAAAAATCCATAAGTATTGCTACTAACTCATTAATCAATGATAACCTCCACTCAAAATTATCATGCCATGCAAGAGAATTTTTCAGAAGATTATCACCAATTTGGGCAAAGGTTTGCCACCCCTGATATACATTCATTAAATATTGATCTGGACATTTGTCAAATGTTAATCTAGGCACCACCTCTCAGGCAGTGCGTTCCAGGTTGGGTAAAAAAAAAACACCTTGCTCATATCCACACTAAACCTTATCCTCCTTATTTTAAACCTATTTCAACAACCAACCAGCTGGAGGAACTCAGTGGGTTGACACAGCTATTCCGTACCAAACTATTATTCTACCTGGTCCCATCGACCTGCATCTAGTCCATAACACTCAGCACCCCTCCCATCCACGTACTTCCCAAACTTCTATTAAATGTTGAAATTGACCCTGCGTCCACACTTCCACTGGCAGTTCATTCCGCACTCTCAGCACCCTCTGAGTGAAGAAGCTCTCTCTTAGATTCTCCTTAAGTATTTCACCTCTCACCTTTAACCTATTCTAGTCTCACCCACCCTTAGTGGGAAAAGCCTGTTTGTATTTCCCCTATCTTTACTCATAATTTTGTATATCTTGATCAAATCTTGCCTCACTCTGTTACACGCCAGGGCATAAAGTCCTAACCTATTTAACCTTTCCCTATAACTTGGGTCCCCAAGTCCTGGCAACATTCTTGTAAATTTTCTCTGCACTCTTTCAATTTTATTGACATCTTTCCCGTAGGTGGGTGACCAGAACAGCATGCAATATTCCAAATTAGGCCTCACCAACATGCTATACAACTTCAACATAACATCCCAATTCCTGTACGCAATACTTTTATTTATGGAGACCAATGGGTCTAAAGATCTCCTTATGACCCTGTCTACCTCTGACACCACTTTGTGTTCCAGATTCTGACTTACTTGCAACTAGAATGTCTATCAGAAATATATCAAACATTCACCGTCAAGGTGGACAAAATGGTTCTGTGTGCTGAAGGAGCAGGAAGAGATGGGTTACTTTTGGGTTACCTAGGAGATGTGAAACATACAACAGTACAGCACAGAAATGGGCCCTTAGGCCCACGATGTCTATACACACCATGATGCCAATTTAAACTGCACACGGTCATATCACTCCCCTCCCTGTCTGTTCATGCATTTGTTTAAATGACTCTGAAACAATTGATGTCACATCCATCTCTACCACTTCCCCTGCCAGCACATTCCAGGCAACCTCCACTCACTGCGTAAAAAAAAATTCCTCGTTCTAAGGAGAATAAAATTTCATTCCTCCTGAGTATATGCTAAACTGTGAAACACAAAATTGCAGTTTGTCAGACAAAATGGTGTTCCTCTGGGATGTGGGAATATCATGAGAAAATAGAAGATGACCAGAGCACAGTTATGTTTTGAGAACATAGTGTAAGAAGCAGTCAGAATCGGGTTTAATATCACTAGCATATGTCTTGAAATTTGTGGCAGCAGTACAGTGCAATACATAACAATAATAACAACTATAAATTATGATGAGTATATATAAATTAAATAAGTAGAGCAAAAAAGAGAGCAGAAATTGTGGTCATGGGTCCATTGTCTATTCATAAATCTGATGGCAGAGGAGAAAAAGCTATTACTGAAATATTGAGCATGTGTCTTCAGGCTCCTGCACCTCCTCCTTGATGGTAGCAATGAGAAGAGGGCATGTCCTGGATGATGGAGGGTGTTCCTTAATGATGAATGTCACCTTTGTAAGGCATCACCTTTTGAAGGTGTCCTCGGTGCTGGGGCAGCTAGTGCCCATGGCAGAGCTAGCTGAGTTTACAACTTTCTGCAGCTTTTTCCAATCCTGTGCAGTCACCTCTCTCTACCAGATGGTGCTGCAACCAGCTAGAATGCACTCCACGGTACATCCATAGAAATGTGCGAGAGTCTTTGGTAACATACCAAGTCTCCTCAAATTCCTAATGAAGTGTTGCAACTGTTGACCCTTCTTTGTAATTGCATCAAATGTTGGTCCCAGGGTAGATCTTCAGAGATGTTGACTGCCAGGAACTTGAAACCACTAACTCTTTCCACATCTTGATCCCTCAATGAGGACACCTCTGTGTTTCCTCGTCTTACCCTTTCTGAAGTCCACAATCAATTCTTTGGACTTAAAGATGTTGAGTGCAAGGTTATTGTTGCAGCATTACTCAACCAGCTGATCTGTCTCATTCCTGTACACTTCCTCACCACCATCTGAAGTTCAGCCAACCAAAGTTCTGTTATTGACAAATTTATAGATGGCGTCTGAGCTGTGCCTAGCCACACAGTCATGGGTTTAGAGAGAGTACAGCAGTGGGCAAAGCACACATCCTTGAGGTGCACCAGTGTTGATTGTCAGTGAGGAGAACGTGTTGTTTCTGATCCACACAGACACTGGTCTCCTGATGAGGAAGTCAAAAATCCAGTTGCATGCAGAGGGAGGTACAGAAGTCCAGGTTTTGAAATTTGTTGATTAGAATTGAGGGTATGATTGTGTTGAATGCTAAGCTGCAATCAGTAAACAGCAGCTTAATGTAGGTATTGCTATTGCCCAGGTGATCCAAAGCCAAGTGGAGAACCAGTGTGACTTCATCTGCTGTAGAATTACTCTGGCAATAGGCAAATAGATTCTCCTAATCTGTCTAAGTCCTTCTGGAGCCTTTTCACTTTCTCAAAATGACCTGTGCCCTCGACCTATTTTCATCATCTGCAAACTTTGCAACAAAGCCGTCAATTCCATCATCCAGATCATTGACATATAACGTAAAAAGAATTGGTCCCAATACAGACTGCTGTGGACAGCACTAGTCACCAGCAGCCAGCCAGAAAAGGCTCCCTTTATTCCCACTCTTTGCCTCCTGCCAATCAGCCACTGCTTTATCCATGCTGGAATCTTTTCTGTAATACCATGGGTTCATAACTTGTTAAGTAGCCTCATGTGTGGCACCTTGTCAAAGCTTTCTGAAAATCCAAATACACAACATCAACTGATTCTCCTTTGTCTATCTTGCTTGTTACTTCTTCGAAGAATTTCAGGAGAGTTGTCAGGCAAGATTTGCCCTTGAGGAAACCATGCTGACTACAGCTTATTTTATTATGTGCTTCCAAATATTGCAAGACCTCATCCTTAATAATCTACTTCAACATCTTCCCAACCACTGAAACCAGAGAATCTGGCCTATAGTTTCCTTTCTTCTGCCTCTCTCCCTTCTTGAAACATGGAGAGACATTTGCAAATTTCCATTCTTCAGAAATCATTCCAGAATCTAGTGATTCTTAAAAGATAATTACTAATGCCTCCACGATCTCTTCAGCCACCTCTTTCAGAAATCTGGGGTCTGTGCACCATCTGGTCCAAGTGACTTATTTACCTTCAGACCTTTCAGTTTCCCGAAAAACCTTCTCTCTAGTTATGGTAACTTCACACACTTCATGCCCCCAACACCTGGAACTTCTACCATACTGCTAGTGTCTTCCATAGTGATGACTGATGCAAAGTACTTATTCAGTTCATTAGCCATTTCATTGTCCCCCATTACTATCTCTCCGGCATTGTTTTCCAGCAGTCCGATATCTACTCTCATTTCTCTTTTACACTTCATGTATCTGAAAAGACTTTCAGTATCCTCTTTAATATTATTGGCCAGCTTACTTTTGTATTCCATCTCTACCTTCTTAATGACTTTTTTAGTTGCCTTCTGTTGCTTTTTAAAAGCTTCCCAATCCCCTAGCTTCCCACTAATCTTTGCTCTATTATTTGCCCTCTCTTTGGCTTTTATGTGGCTTTGACTTCTCTTGTCAGCCATTTGAACCAAAAAAAATCCGTAATAGTACAAAGTGAAATTACTGGTACTACAACACTGAATGACTTTTATTCTTAATTACATAATTTTTGTTTGTGTCGTTCTAAAATGTTCCCAGATCTCAGGTTTCCTATCCTTTCTCTTTTTGGCAGCGTTATCTGCAATTCTTCTTTCATCTCAACTAACTTTAACTTCTCTTGTTAACCACAGCTGGAGAGCTTTTCCTGTTGGGCTTCTGTGCCTCAGAGGGACGTATATTGTTAGAGACAATTGTGTTAGGGTAACAGCTGTACACAGGAAGTGAGATCAGAACCCTATGAAGCTCATCTGGAGAAGAGATTCACTAGAACTACTGACGCAATGGATTTTTCACAGATATTACGTATGGCTCACTAATTATGGTTTTGTAGTTGAATAAAGCAGTGGTGCATTGGCTGGAGCCACTGCCTCATAGATCCAGAAACCCGGGTTCAATCATGACCTCCCATACTGTCCGTGTGGAGTTTGCACGTTCCACCTGTGACCAGGGGATTTTCCACCAGCTGTGTCAGTTCCCTCCCACGTCATAAAGAGGTTAATTGGCCGCTTCAGATTAGTGTAGGTGAGGAGGTTAAAGCTGCCCAATGCATTACCAGCACCAGTCTGCCTGTCGAGGGTATGCAGTACGTACAGAAAAGAGCTGAGAAAACTCCAGCAATACTCCACCCACCCTGCTCATGGACTGCTTGTCCAACTCCTATCAGGGAAGAGGCTACGCAGCATCTGCACCGGGATCACCAGACTCACAAACAGTTACTTCCCACAAGCAGTAAGACTTCCACCCATTAAACCACCCCTCCATAACCCCCACCACCAATACATTTTCATTTCCTGTCTGAATCACCTTGTGTACATATGCTCCTGTACCTAGCATCACTTTATGCACAGATAGTCTATGTATATAAACTATTTTATATATTTATATTTATTATGTTTCTCTATTAAGTTGTTTATGCTTATTGCATTTTTTAGGTAGCATTAGATCTGGAGTAATAATCATTTTGTAATGCATTGGGCAGTTTTAACTACCTCACCTATACTAATCTAAATAATCTTAAATCTTAAATCTTGAATTTTTATTTATTTGATTTTACATTAGTTAGAGATCCAGTGAGGAACAGACCTTTCCAGCCCAATGAGTCACACCACCCAGCGACCCACCTATTTAACACTAGGAACAGGATCTTCCAGCCCAACAACCCACATTGCCCAGTGACCCACCTCTTTAACACTAGGAACAGGATCTTCCAGCCCAATGAGCCACACCACCCAGTGACCCACCTACTTAACACTAGGAACAGGACCATCCAGCCCAACAACCCACATTGCCCAGTGACCCACCTACTTAACACTAGGAACAGGACCATCCAGCCCAATGAGCCACACCACCCAGTGACCCACCTACTTAACACTAGGAACAGGATCTTCCAGCCCAATGAGCCACACCACCCAGTGACCCACCTATTTAACACTAGGAACAGGACCATCCAGCCCAATGAGCCACACCACCCAGTGACCCACCTATTTAACACTAGGAACAGGATCTTCCAGCCCAGTGAGCCACACCACCCAGTGACCCACCTACTTAACACTAGGAACAGGACCATCCAGCCCAATGAGCCACACTACCCAGTGACCCACCTACTTAACACTAGGAACAGGACCATCCAGCCCAATGAGCCACACCACCCAGTGACCCACCTATTTAACACTAGGAACAGGACCATCCAGCCCAATGAGCCACACTACCCAGTGACCCACCTACTTAACACTAGGAACAGGACCATCCAGCCCAATGAGCCACACTACCCAGTGACCCACCTATTTAACACTAGGAACAGGATCTTCCAGCCCAATGAGTCACACCACTCAGTGACCCACCTATTTAACACTAGGAACAGGATCTTTCAGCCCAATGAGCCACACTACCTAGCGACCCACCTATTTAACACTAGGAACAGGATCTTTCAGCCCAATGAGCCACACTACCCAGTGACCCACCTATTTAACACTAGGAACAGGATCTTCCAGCCCAACAACCCACATTGCCCAGTGACCCACCTCTTTAACACTAGGAACAGGATCTTCCAGCCCAACAACCCACATTGCCCAGTGACCCACCTCTTTAACACTAGGAACAGGATCTTCCAGCCCAATGAGCCACACTACCTAGCGACCCACCTACTTAACACTAGTCTAATCACAGGATCTTGAATCTTGAATCTTGAAAGTGATGGGTAAAAAAATGGAAGGAGTGGATGGATATTGTGGAGAATAAAATGAGATTGAATTTCAAAGTTCAAAGTAAATGTATTATCAAAGTATATATATGCCCATATACAACCATGAGATTAGCTTCTTTTTGTGGGCACACTCAGTCAATCCCAAGAACCATAATAGAATCAATGAAAAATTGCACCCCAGCAGGTCAGACTAACAACCAATGAGCAAAAGACAACGAACTGTGCAAATTCAAAAGAGAAAAATAATAATAATAGTAAATAAATAGGCAATAAATATCAAGAACATGAGATGAGGAGTCCTTGATAGTGAGTCCATAGGTTGTGGGAACAGTTCAGTGATAGGCCAAGTGAAATTGAATGAAGTTATTCCCATTGGTTCAGGAGCGTGATGGCTGAAGCTTAATAACTGTTGCTGAACCTGGTGGTGAGTCCTGAGGCTCCTGTACCTTCTTCCTCGTGGCCCCAGTGAGAAGAGAGCATGACCTGAGTGGTGGATGTCCCTGCGAATGATGCCACTTTCTTGCATCTACGCTCCATGTAGATATGCTCAGTGGTGGGGAGGGCTTTACCCGTGATGGACTGGTCCATGTCCATGACTTTTTGTAGGATTTTCCATTCAAGGGCTGTGATGACCGGTATGGAAGTATTCCTCACTGCACATCTAGTGAAGATTGTCGAAGTCTTAGATGTCATACCAAATCTTCACTAACTTCTAAGGACTTAGTGTCGGTTAGCGCTAAAGATTGCTTGATAGTTCACATGTACTCCTTTGATTGGCTGTTTGACTAAAAGATTAGATGTATGCTTCACTACACAGATACAGTAAATTAACCCTTTCATTCCTGGAACCATCCCTTTGAACTTCCTCTGAACCCTCTCCAATGCAAACACATTCTTTCTTAGATAAGAGATCCAAAGCCCTATCACTCTGCTTCCCATCCCCCTGCCAAATTAGTTCAAACCCTCCCCAACCTGACCAAGCTTTACTTTTGACAATATTAGAACAAGCTGCCAGATTAAGATTAGTTTAATTTGTCACATGACCATCACTTCTTTAAAATATACGCCATTTGCATCAACGACCAACGCAGTCCGAAGAAGTGCTGGAGGCAGGCTGCAAGTGTCACCATGCTTCTGGCAACAATGCAAAACACCCACAACTCACCAACCCTAACCCGTATGTCATTGGAAACCAGAGCACCCAGAGGAAACTACACGGTTAGAACAAACTCCTTACAAGCAGCAGAGGGAATTGAACTCCAATCAGTGCTAACTGCTATGAGACAGTTCTACCAGAGGAGGCGGTGGAAGCAGATAAAATGACAATATTTAGGATGCACTTGGACTTGGATAGGAAAGGTGTAGAGGGAATACAGGCCTAATGTAGGCAAATGGATTTAGTGTAGATGGTTGACGTAAATGAAGAGGGCAATAAGAGCCTATTTCTGTGTTGTACAATTTATACAGTCAATTCTGTTCAGTCACCAATACCCTCTGAACAGCACAGAATTTTCACTGACTCAGTGGGTGTTTGGCTGTTTCACCAAAATTCACACAGCAGAACCACAGATGTTGGGCCCAATGCCTAACTGTTAACCAGGTTGATAATGGGACCCTGCTCTTCTCAAGTTGCCTGACACTTTGGAAACATCAAGGGAAATTTCTTCACTCAAGGTGTTGTGCAAGTGCAGAATCAGCTGCCAGCAGAAGTGATAGATAAGGTTGCAACTGTAACATTTAAGACAACTTTGGATAGGTACATGGACGGGAGAGGTATGGAGAGTTATTGTCCAGGTGCGGGTAGGTTGGACTAGGCATAAGATTGGACTGAATGGGCTGAAAGGCTTGTTTCTATGCTGCAGTAATTTATGTCTTGATGGATCACAAGGGAGCTGATTGCCAATGAAGAACCTCGGGAAGTCTTGAGAATATAATTGGCATGGTTAGTAACTTTCCGGCTGACACCAAAATTGATGGTGTACCGGAGAGTCAAGAACGTTACCTCGGATTACAACAAGATTGAGATCAGCTTGGAAATTAGACCAAGCAATTGCAGATGGAATTTAACTCAGACAGGTAAAAAAAAAAATTGCATTTTGGTGAATTAAACGAGGGCAGAACTTACACAGTAAATGTCTGGGCCCTGTACACTGTTGTGGAATAGAGAGACCAAGGGCTACAATGTACAGTTCCCTGAAAGTGGTGACAAGGTATATAGGGAGGTGAGGTGATCAGGGATGGTGAAGACGATGTTTGGCACACATGCCAATACTGGTGAGGGCAATGAGTACAAGAGCTGGTCACATTGGTGATACCGCACTTGGAGTTTTGTGTTCAGTTCTGGTCTCCTAACTAGTGTGAAATCAAGCTGGCTGGGATGTAGAAAAGACTCATAAGGATGTTACCAGAAATGGAAGGCTTGAGTTATAGACACTGAATAAGCTGAGGCTTTATTCCCTGGACACAGGAGGGTGACGTTTATAAAATCATGAGGGGGGTGGGTAAGATGGATGGTCAAAGGTGGGGTTAGGTTAACACTCCTATGCTTGCTTGTATTTTTATATAATCACCTCTAGATGTATATTTAATTGTTGAATGAATTTTCCAGTCATTATGGTACAGTTGCTTCTGCATTTTTCTGGAAACTTCTTAGTTTTCTGTACAGGTATCACTCCACTTGACAATATATAGGTCAATTGTTTTCACTGGAATGCCATTATCTCTCATCTGAGTATGAGCTGACCATGACTTCTTTTTCCTTGTCTGTCTTTCTTTGTTCTTCATTCTTGAAACATTTACAAAATAGCCATCACCACCAAGTTTTATTCCTCATTCTTGATTTCTGAGGAACCTCTGAATCTCAGAAGGATCAGCATCCAGAAATAGTTTTTCCAGGGAAGGGGAGTCTAAAACCAAAGGATATGGGTTTAAGATGTGAGGGGAAAAGGCTTAAAGGGAACCTAAGGGACAACTTCTGCAACAGACAGAGTGGTAGAGATAAGCACAATTACAATGTAAAAGTCATTTATACAGGTACTTGAGAAGGAAGAGACAGAGGCTTATGGGCCAGGTGTAGGCAAAAGAGAGGCAGTATGGTCAGCATGGACGAACAGGGCTGAAGGGCCTGTTTCTATGCTGTGTAAGTCTGTGACTCTAACTGAACACAGAAATATGTGAAGATTTCAAAAGGGGAGATGAAAGGAAAATGATTCTCAGGATAGTATTGTATATGGAGACATATAGGTACTTGGACAATAAATTTACTTTGAGGCTTGAAAGGGTGATTCCATGATTTACAGATGTTTTACTTTGGAACTTTCACTATAATTACATTAATATAGGGTATATTTCTTCAATTTACAAAGCATCATCTGCTTTAATGAATAGCACATTTGGCTGACCCTTTCAATTCATGATTTTCACCTAATGGAATATTTTTCAAAGAAAATTGCTTTCAAGAAACTTGCTTTCATGAAATCTACTATTTTTTAATGGTTCTTAATTGTACATATGGCTTTTCTGTGTTCTATCGCTGCACAGCAGTGAACCATCTGATCGGCCTGTCAGAGTTCTCTTTGGGAACTAGTTGACTTGATCAGCATTTCTGATCTGGCTATTGTTCACGATTGCACTTAATAAAAAAAAAATCAACAAATAATGAATGATGTGAAGCGGAAGTTGAAATTCAGCACCTTGGACAGAGCAGTACTACCAACGAACTTGACTGGGAGCACCAGCCACATGATAGATGTTAAGAGTTGATGGTGCTGTAGCCAAGTCTGTGGACAATACAAAGATAGGTGGAAGGGTAGGTAGTGTTCAGGAAGCAGCGAATATGCAGAGAGACTTGGACAGATTAGGAGAATGGGCAAAGATATTGTGGGTGGCATATAATGTTGGGGAGTGTATGATCATGCATTTTGGTAGAAGGAATAAAGACATAGACTACTTTCTAAACAGGGAGAAAATTCAGAAATCAGAGGTGCAAAGTGACTTGGGAATCCCACTGCAGGATTCTCTAAAGGTCAACTTGTAGGTTGAGTAGGTAGTTAGGAAGGGAAATAAAATATTAGCATTCATTTTGAGAGGACTAGAATATAAAAGCAAGGATAAAATGCTGAGGGTTTATAAGGCATTTGTTAATCTTCATGTGGATAATTGTGGGCAGGTTTGGGCTCCATACCTAGGAAAGGATGTTCTGGTATTGGAGTGGGTTGGTCCAGATGAGGGTCACAAGAATGATCCTCAAATGAAAGGATTAACGTACGACAAGTGGCTCAGGTCCTGTAATCACCAGAGTTTAGATGTATAAAATCTACTGAATATTGAAAGTGTGATAGATAGAGTGGACATGAAGAGGATATCTCTATTTGTGGGAGTCTAGGACTACAGGACACAGTCTCAGAATATAAGGATGTCCCTTTACAATAGGGATGAAATTCTTTACCTAGAATGTAGTGAATCTGTGGAATTCATTGCCACAGACAACTATGGAGGCCACGTTATTCGGTTATATTTAAGGTAAAGGTTGATCTGCTCTCTCTACACACATGACTGTGACTATGTATAGCTCAAATGCCATTTATAAGTATGTTGATGATACAACCATTGTTGGTAGAATCTCTGATGGAGGTGAGAGGGCGTATAGGAGCAAGATATACCAGCTAGTTGGATGGTGTTGCAGCAACAACCTTGCACTCAGCGTCAGTAAGACCAAAGAGCTGATTGTGGACTTTAGGAAGTGTAAGACAAGGGAATATGAACCAATCCTCATGGAGGGATCAGAATTGGAGAGAGTGAGAAATGCGATGTTCCTAGGTCTCAAGATCTCTAAGGATCTAACCTGGTCCCAGCATATCAATGCAGCAACAAAGAAGGCAAGACAGGAGCTATATTTCATTGGGGGTTTGAGGAGATTTGGTTTTTCACCTAAAACACTCAAAACCTTCTATAGATGTACCGTGTCGAGCATTCTGACAGGTGGCATCATTGTGTGGTATGGGTGGGGGGTGGGGGGGGCAGTAGGCTATTGCACAGGATCAAAAGAAGCCACAGAAAGTTGTTAAGTTAGTTTGCTCCATCTTGGGTACTAGCCTCTGTAGTATCTAAGACATTTTCAAGGAGCGGTGCCTCAGGAAGGCGACTCCATTATTAAGGACCTCTTTCACCCAGAACATGCTCTCTTCTCATTGTTGCCATCAGAAAGGAGGTACAGAAGCCTGAAGACACAGACTGTATGATTCAGGAACAGCTTCTTCCCTGGTGTCACCCGTTTCCTAAATGGACATTGAACTCATGAACATTACCTCAGTTTTTTATATTATTTGTTTTTGCACTATTTTTAATTTAAATATTCAATATACATACATACTTATTGAAATTGACTATTTATTTTTCTATATTATCATTGTACTGCTGCCACTAAGTTAACAAATTTCATGACATATGCCAGTGATATTAAACCTGATTCTGATTCTGATTCGAATAGGTTCTTGATTAGTAAGGACATCAAAGGTTATGGGGAGAAGGCAGGAAAACTGCGACTAGGAGGGTTAATAATTCAGCTATGATTGAATGGTATAGTAGATTCAATGGGCCAAATGGTCCGATTCTTTTCCTGTGTCTTACAGTCTTACCAGAGGAGGTTTGGGCTCCAAGTCTATGCTCATCCCAGCACCAGAATGAACTTCTCAAAGGGAAGCTGCAGGAAGCTGATTACTTGAAAGCACTCAAGTCAGTCTACGGGAAAGCAATAATGAAAAAAGATTAAACCATGACAAATTAAGTGTGAACAGCAGGAACTGACAGATACATGGCAGGCAGTCATCGGTCTGTGTTATAATCTAGCTGAGGTCGATTCCAACGTGACCCAGTTACAGCCAAGTTTATCTCCTTCTAGACTTCCATCAAGCATGACTTTCTCATTTGAAAACTAGTGTTTTAAAGTACTAAATTTTTAAAAGATAATTTTTAAATTAAAATTTATAAAATATTAATAAATAAAACATTTAATTTAGTCTCCTGGGACAACAGTAAAAACTCTGAACTGATTCTATGACTTACTGATTCACTTACAAGGTCTCTTGTCAACTTATGTTCTCAGTATTATTTATTTTTTATTTGCACAGATTGTCTTCTTCTGCACATTGGTCATTTGTCAGACATTGTTTATGTACTATTCCTTTATTTTAGACCATAAGACACAAAAGACATTAGATATACCCAATGACTTAACCTGTATTTTTCCTCTAAATGATTTCTCCTGTAAGTGTCTGTAAGCAAAAGAATCTCAAGGTTTACCCTGGCCACAGAGGAACCATGTTTCATTTAGCTATATGTATGAGTAGGGTTGAATGACAATTAAACTTGAACTTGAACCATATGGTAGCATACATATATTGATAATGCATTTACTTTAAAATTTGATCTGGAAATGCAAGGTGCTACAGTTTCAGCAAAAAGATAGTTTAGTATCCTACAGTAGTGCTAGAAAGTTTGTGAACCCTTTAGAATTTTCTCTATTTCTGCATAAATATGGGCTAAAATGTGACCAGATCTTCACACAAGTCCTAAAACTAGATAAAGAGAACCCAATTAGGTGAATAACACAAAACATTATACTTGTTCATTTATTTATTGGGGAAAAAATGATTCAATATAACATGTATTTGTTGGAAAATATATGTGAACCTTTTCTTTCTGTAACTGGTGTGACCCCCCTTGTACAACATTGACTTCAACCAAACGTTTCCGGTAACTGTTGATCAGTTCTGCACATTGGTTTGGATGAATTTTAGGTCATTCCTCCTTACAAAACTGCTTCAACTCAAGGATGATTAGTGGGCTTTCTTGTATGAACTGCTTGCTTGAGGTCCTTCCACGACAGTTCTATAGGATTAAGGTCAGGACTTTGATTTGTCCATTCTAAAACACAAATTTTGTTCTTTTTAAACCATTCTTTTGTTGAACACTGTGTGTCAGACAGAGTGGTAAGCAGCACTGGGGCTCCACAGGGGACTGTCCTGTCTCCCTTTCTCTTCACCATCTACACCTCAGACTTCAACTACTGCACAGAGTCTTGCCATCTTCAGAAGTTTTCTGATGACTCTGCCATAGTTGGATGCATCAGCAAGGGAGACGAGGCTGAGTACAGGGCTACGGTGAGCAGAATCATCTGCAGCTTAATGTGAAAAAGACTAAGGAGCTGGTGGTGGACCTGAGGAGGGCTAAGGCACCGGTGACCCCTATTTCCATCCAAGGGGTCAGTGTGGACATAGTGGAGGATTACAGATACCTGGGGATACGAATTGACAATAAACTGGACTGGTCAAAGAACACTGAGGCTGTCTACAAGAAGGTTCAGAGCCATCTCTACTTCCTGAGGAGACTGCTGGACGATGCTGAGGATGTTCTATGAGTCTGTGGTGGCCAGTGCTATCATGTTTGCTGTTGTGTGCTGGGGCAGCAGGCTGAGGGTAGCAGACACCAACAGAATCAACAAACTCATTCGTAAGGCCAGTGATGTTGTGGGTGTGGAACTGGACTCTCTGACGGTGGTGTCTGAAAAGAGGATGCTGTCCAAGTTGCATGCCATCTTGGACAATGTCTCCCATCCACTCCATAATGTACTGGTTAGGCACAGGAGTACATTCAGCCGGAGACTCATTCCACCGAGATGTAACACTGAGCGTCATAGGAAGTCATTCCTGCCTGTGACCATCAAACTTTACAACTCCTCCCTCGGAGTGTCAGACACCCTGAGCCAATAGGCTGGTCCTGGACTAATTTCCACTTGGCATTATTTACTTATTATTATTTAATTATTTGTGGCTTTATATTGCTATATTTCTACACTATTCTTGGTTGGTGTGGCTGTAACGAAACCCAATTTTCCTTGGGATCAATAAAGTATGTCTGTCTGTCTGTTTACTCTTGTCTTTTGGATCATTGTCTTGTTGCATTATCCAACTTCTTTTAAGCTTCAGGTGGAGGTTTGTTACCCTGACATTCTCCTGTAAATGGTCTTGATACAATTTTGAATTCATTGTTCCCGCGATAAATGCAAGCTGTCCAGTCCCTGATGCAGGAAAGCAGCCCCAAACCATAAGGCTACACAGTTGGGATGAGGTTTTGGTGTTAGTGTGCAGTGCCCATTTTCCTCCAAACTTGGCAATGTGCATTTCTGCCAAAAAGTTCAACTTTTGTCTCATCTGCCCACAGAACATTGTCCCAGAAGCATTGTAAAACATCCAAGTGGTCTTTGCAAACTTGAGATGTGCAGCAGTGTTTTTGTTTGGAGAGCAGTGGTTTCCTCCATGGTGTCCTTCCATAAACATCATTCTTGTTCGGTGTTTTCCTTAAAGTGGACGCATGAACAGAGAATTAAGCAAGTTCTAGAGATTTTTGCAGGTCTTTTGCTGTTACCCTTGTGTTCTTTTTCACCTCTTTCAGCATTGCATGTTGTGCTCTTGGTGTGATCTTTGCAGAATGCCCACTCCTCAGGAGAGTAGCAACAGTACTGAGTTTCCTCCATTTGTAGACAATTTCTCGTGCTGTGGACTGATGAACAGTCAGGCCTTTAGAAATGTTTTTGTAGCCTTTTCCAGCTTCATACACCTCCACAATTCTTCTAAGGTTCTCTGAAAGTTTTGATCAAGGCATGGTGCACATAAACAGATCTTTCTTGAGAAGAGCAGGCTCTGTCAGTAACCTGACTTTGTGTGTCTCTTTTATAGGGTGGGGCATTTCTACACCCACACCTCCAATCTCATCTCATTGTTTGGAACACCTGACTCCAAACAACTTTTGTAGAAGCCATTACTCCAGAATGTCACATACTTCTTCCAACAAGTACATGTAATATTGGATCACTGTTCTCTATAAATAAATGAACAAGTGTAAAGGTTTTTGAGTTATTTATTTAATTAGGTTCCTCTTATCTGGTTTTAGGACATGTGGAGATCTGATCGCATTTTAGTTCGTATTTATGCAGTAATAGAGAAAATTCTAAAGAGTTCACAAACTTTCTAGCACCACTGTAGAAGCACACAGAAACAAGAGATAGTGGCTCAGGCCTTCAAGATGATTTCAGTTAAATCAGAGCAGATATAATTTACTGAAATGCCTCCTTGTTTGAAAGATATGATCTATAAGGAGAAGTTGAAAAAACTTGGGTTATTTTCTCTGGCATGTCAGAGGCAGAGGGGAGATCTGATAGAAGCTTATAAAAATTTAAGAGGCATAGATAGGGTAGATAATCAGAATATTTTTCTCTAGGTGGAAACACTCTTATTTCCTTGTGTTCTTGTTTAAAGGACTGAATACTTTGCACCTGTTCTCAGAGATGTGAAGAATGATGATATAATGAAGAAAGAAGAATGTAAAACACTGGATAAATTAACATGTTGACGCACAATTTATGTTAGTTTAAGCTTATGTTACTTACATTGATCATGTTTGTAATTTACTCTGCTGCTTCTGAAAAAGTGAGTTTTCATGACAAATACGTTCAGTTGTTGCTTTATTAGGTGCACCTGTACCCTTGCTCATTAATGCAAATATCTAAACAGCCAATCACGTGGCAACAACTCAATACATAAAAGCATGCAGACATGGTCAAGAGGTTCAGTTGTTGTTCAGACTAATTATCAGAATAGAAAAGAATGTGATCAAAGTGACTTTGACCATGGGATGATTGATGGTGCCAGATGGGTATCTCAAAAGGTATCACTGAAACTGCTGATCTCCTGGGATTTTCACACACAACGGTCTTTATGGTTTACAGAGAATTATGCAATAAACAAGAATATCCAGTGAGCTGCGGTTCTGTGGGCAAAATCACCTTATTATTGAGAGAGGTCAGAGAAGAATGGCTAGACTGTTTCAAGCTGACAGTAAAGTGACAGTAACTCAGATAACCACACGTTACAACAGTGGTGTGCAGAAGAGCATCTCTGGATACACAACACATCAAACGTTGAAGCAAAAGGGCTAGAGAAGCAACGGATCACGAACATACACTCAGTGACCACTTTATTCATACAGGAGGTACCAAATAAAGTGGCCACAACTGTTTCTCTGGGTATGAGTGCCCATGACAATTCACTAGAACGTGAACTTGCTAAATTTTGGAGACCACGTTACGAGTGTATGAGATGTTGATGAGATCACACTTGGAGTGCTCCATCCAATTCTGGTCATCAAGCTATAGAAAGAATGTTATTAAGCTGAAAAGGGTGCAGTAAAAATACATGAAGATACTTCCTTTTTCCTGTTAACCCTTTCTTTCTTTCTTTCTGTCTCCCTATTTATTTTTCATTCTTTCTTACCATACTTACACAAGTACAGAATATTACATCTATCCATGCTCGATTGGGATCATCTCTTCTCTACACTCTCAGTACAGATAAAGGGTGTTGACCCAAATTGTTGACTGTCCATTTCCCTCCACAGGTGCTCCCTGACCAGCTAATTTTCCCTCCAGCAGCTCTTTCGTTTGTAGTCTCTTACGTCTCTATTTTGTGAGGAGTTGAGATCATCGAGCTTTACATGCACGGGGCTCAGCAGGTGTTACATTCTGGGACTTCTGCCAACATCTTCCGCCAGTTACATCAGACCCAAAGAAACTGGTCCAAGACGGCCAGAAATAGTGCATTGTAAAGTTTCCTCAAAGATTATAACGATCTATGCCGTATTCAATTAAAAGCTGGCTATCACTCATTGCAAAGAAATGCAGAAAGGCAGTAGACTTCTTGGTTACAATAACAGGAAGTGTTAGTTCTGTACAAAACCCAGGGACCTGAGCCTGAGAAGTAAAGCCAGGAACTACATTTCCCCAGGCGTCTGAGTTACTGTTGTCAGGTTGTATCTCCATAGGTAACTCTCTCACAACTGAGTTGGAGACTGTGAAAGTCAGCCATTGTTCGAGAATGTGAATGGATTTGGAGAGGATGTTTCCTGTAAAAGTTCAGGTTTAATTTAGCAAGCACATAAAGGTAGCAAAAAATATATATAGTCCAAGACCCTGAGTCAATGAATGTGGCGGCAGTCTGTAGTCGAACACAATATGGCTCGCCTTCTGTCAGGTGAACACTTGAGGGCAGTACTGATTTCAGTTTGAACGCTGTGCCACAACGGCCTGGCACTCCAATGGAGAATACCGACACCACTGCCTCTCTCCTGGGCATCTGTAAACAGGCCACACCGCTGCTTGAAGCGTAGTCCTCGCTATGTCCAAGGCCACACAGCTCCCCCGCCGTCTGCCCTGCTGTCACACCAATAAAACAGTCAATCGGACTTGCAGCATTCCACATTAACCATATCTAACAGGACCAGAAGGCACAGTCTTAGAATACAAGGACCTCCCCCACCCCTTTAGAATAGAGATGAAGAGAAATTTCTTTAGCCAGAGGGTAGTGAATCTGTGGAATTCATTGCCACCGAGCTGTGGAGACCAACTCATTGGGTATATTTAAAGTGGAGGTGGTTACGTTCTTGATTAGTAAGGGTGTCAAAGGTTACAGGGAGAAGGCAGGAGAATGGGGTTGAGAGGGATAATAAATCAGCCATGATCGAATGGTGGAGCAGACTAGATGGGTTGAATGGCCTAATTCTGCTGATTTCCTTCACTCGGATTCAAGGATCAAGTATTGTTTAGTACCTAACTTTTGGAATCATGATTAAAACATCATTAAAAAAGATTAGTTTTGTTTGTTGCACGCACAGTGGAAGTTATGTTTGTGTCAACCGTCAATACAGTCCGAGGATCACCACAGCTGCCACACTTTGCATAGCAGGGGGATTAAGGGTTATGGGAAAAAGGTGAGTCTATGGTCAGATCAGCCTTGATCTTATTGAATGGTGGAACAGGCTCAGCGACTCCTGCTCCAGTTTTTTATGTTGTTATGTTTCAGCACCAGCATAGCAAGCACACAACTTACTAATCCTAACTCGTACATCTTTTGGAATGTGGAAGGAAACTGGAGCACCCAGAGGAAACCCACGAGGTCATGGGGAGTATATACAATACAAACTCCTTCAAGACAGTGGTGGGAATTGAACCCCGATCCCACACTGCAAGGCATTACGCTGACCATTATGCTGCCGTGTCACCCAACAACAATCACAGGTTACAGCATTAACATTACAGTAATCCATCTCTGCAGATTAGTAATTGGTTCGTTAGTGTCACCTAATGACAATGAAAAACAGTGAACAACTTTGTTTTGTAACCCATACATACAAATCATTTCAAAACATCAGTACTTTAAGGTGGTACAAGGGAAATGCAATGGCAGAATATAGAATAAAGTGTTACAGTTACAGAGAAAGTGCAGTGAAGTTAAACAATAACATGGGTGGGCCATGACCAGGTAGATTGAGATATCAAACACAAAGTACACTGCAGATGCTGTGGTCAAATCAAGACGTACAAAAAAGCTGGATGAACTCAGCAGGTCGGGCAGCATCCGTTGAAAGAAGCAGTCAACGTTTCAGGTCGAGATCCTTCGTCAGGACCCAAATCAGACTTCGTCAGATTGAGATATCAATTGATCAACCTTATCGTACTAAGGGACAGTTCGATACTCTTATAAAAGTGGGATATTGAAGTGAGCTGTCCTTTATGCTTTCAGGCCTTGTATCTCCTGATCAATCAAATGGGGTAGACGAGAGAACGTCTGGGGTGGGAGATGCCTTTGGTTACATTAACCGGTTTACCTTGCCACTGAGAAGTAGAAACACAATCCATGAAAGGACAGTTGGCTTGGTTGATAAACTGGACAGTGTCCACAACTCTGTAAGTTCTTGTGGCCCTGGGCAGAACAGTTGCCGTACTAATCTGTTATGCATCTGGAAGAATCGGTGAGGATCGATGAGGACGTGACAAAGAGCATGTTCCAGTGCTGTACCCTTTTATTCTATAGTCTACGCTGCCTGACCTTAGACTGTCTGCAGCTATTTCTGTTGTTTATTTATTTATTATTTAGAGATTGAACCTGGTTCCAGGCCCTTCCAGCCCCATGAGCCTGTGCCACCCAATTACACCCATGAGACCGATTAACCTACTAATCAGCCGGCTGGTGGCGCAATGGCAAAAGCACGGACTCCGGAGCGAAGGTTCCCGAGATCGAATCCAAGTCGGGCCGCCCCCGAGCACACCTCCCATCCGTGCCGGGTTGACTGTTGAGCTAGCCACTTGGCCTCGTAAAAGAAAAAGGTCGAGTCAGGAACACTTATATCGTGACTCAGTTAATCTGAAAGGAGACCAATCCTGACACCATGCTCCAGACAAGAATGGCTGACTGTCTGGTACGACATGCTAAAAAAAAACACTAATCCGTATGGCTTTGGAGGAAACCGGAGGACCCAGAGGAAACCCACACAGTCACAGGGAGAATGTACAAACTCCTTGTACAAACAGTGGCAGAAATGAACCCGGGCCACTGGTGCTGTAATACTAACCACCACGTGACCATGCATACCATTGCAGTTCCCTACTATTTCAAATCTTAACATCCTGATGCACTGAACAGCCCTAAGAGGCTCCCAGGAGAGAAAATAAAGCTTTCCATATATCCGCATCATTAGTTTATTAGGAAAAAAACACTTTCCATTCTCCTCAAGACCAGGCTCTTCAATTTTACAGACAATTCCACTTGGAATGATCTGCCAAAGGAAGTGGTTGAGGCAGGTACAGTAACAACTTCTTAAAGACAGTTGGACAGGTACAGAGATTGGAGAGGCTTAGTTAGAATGTTATGTTCCCAATCGGACCAACTTGGATGAGGCAATTCGACATGGATGATTTGGGCCAAAGGGCTTGTTTCTGTGCTGTATGATTCTGCTTTCTCAATGGCCACCCTCCCCCACCCAAAATTAAGATGAAAATTAAGTGTCTGCTTCGGAAAGATTTTTCCTTTTGATCACTCGCACTAAATAGAAACTGTTGAGGAATTGAGAAACCTTGGATCACGTTCTCAGATCCCAGAAGTAGCAATGGTTTAGCATGTATCTAGGGCCTGGTGAGTCTGTTCCTGGACTAAGGTGCACTCCAAGCCTACTTGTCTAAAGGAGGATATACTTATCATTGAGGGAGTGGAACAAAAATCCCTGGATCCTGGAACAGCAGGCTGGCTGTATATTGAGACAATGGATAGATTAAGCCTGCAATCCCTGATCTTTAAAGGATTTCATTAAAACGTACAAAACTCTGTCAGGACTTCACAGTGAGAATGAAAGGAAGATGTTTCACCTAGTCGAGAACCGGTCATTATCAGAATAGAGGGGAGGCTTTAGGAATGGGACATGGAGAAAGTTAGTCATTCATGTTAAGGTGAATCGTTGGCAGCTTTCTACTGTGAAGTATCAATCAATTTAATTCAAAACAGAAATCAATCTATCCGGGGCCCGATGTATTGATGCAATCACAAAGAAGGCATGCCAGCACTGTATTCATTTGGGAGATTCATTACGTTACCAAGGACTCTTACAAATTTCTATAGATGTACTGTGGAGAACATTCTGACAGGCTGCATCACTGTCTGGTACGAAGGCTCCAATTCCCAGGACAGCAAAAGATTGCAGAGGGTTGTAGGCTCAGCCAGTTCCATCAAAGGCACAACCCTCCCCAACCATTGAGGACACGTTCAGGAAGCAGTGCCTCAGTAAGGCAGCATCCATCACAAAGGACCCGCACCAACAGGGACATGCCCTCTTATCATTACTGTCTTCAGGGAGGAGGTGCAGGAGCTTGAAAACCTGCACTGTACAGGAACTATACAATGGAACCAGAGATGGTACTGAGAAGCTTTACAAAGACGTTGTCAGAATTGGAGAGCTGAGGAAAGGTTGGCGTTGTTTCTTCCATGATCTAAAGGTGCTATGATTGATTCTTTGACTCAGAGCTGAGAGGCAGGCCTGGCACAGAGCGAGGTGGGGTGGAGGGGAACACAAACCTTTCCCATCGTATCGGCAGAATGTAATTTAGAGTCAGTTTGTCCTGGTGTTAGTTATCGAATAATGTTTAATAACAAGTCAGAGTTCCTTCCTGTTGAGACTGCCCTTTTTGTTTTTGTCATCCAAACAATGGGAAGTTTTTTTTCAAAGAATCATATAATACAATTCCAGGAAATAATTCAATAGGAACCCATCCAGCCAGGTCCAACCCCTGCTCTCAGAAAGAGCAATTCTATCATGTTGCGATGAAGTAGTGTAGAAGGTAAGGACAGAGAATTTTGCGCTGAAGTTATTTATATCGTCATCTTTCCTTCAACATGAGAATGACGTCAGGCGGGGTTGTGGTAGGGGATGGGGAAGGTGATGTAGTGATGTTAATGCCCCTGGGGATCTCTCGGCCTTGGGAAGTGACTGCACAGTCAACAACCTCAACAACTTGACGAGAAGGACTGGGTCTCACAGCAAGGAACCTGATGCCTTTCATGTTGCTGTGACCCTCCCTCCACTCTTACAGTACTCTGCAAAAGTCATTGGCACATATATAGCTAGAAAGCCCAAGACTTTTACACAGTACTGCAGTAATTTTATGTACTGCACTATACTGCTGCTGCTGCAAAAAATAAACAAATTTCATGACATACGTGAGAGATGATAAACCTGATTTTGATATGGGTCTCTGCTGTGGACTGAAAGTGGGAAGGGGTCAGGGAGTGGGAAGCACCAGAGAGACATTCTGTAAAGATCAATAAATTAATTGTTGAGAATCAAATGACTTTTGCCTGGTGTCTCAGGGTTGGCTACCCTGCACTATCTCCCACCACAGCATTCCTCTGCCACCTGTCCCACATCCCTCCCATAGCACCCCATCCTTGCTATTCCCAACATCCTTTGCTCCTGCCAGAATTGCATGCTCCATGTTGACTAATATATACAAACGTTGTATATACACCTAAGACTTTCGCACAGTACTGTATGGACATGGAGGACTAACAGGTCCTTATTGGCATTGTGTGAAATTTGGAACACCCTTCATCTGCAGACTCCCCTCAGAGTCTCGAGTGAGCCCACCATAGGGTGGCCACTCCAGACAAATGCTCCAAGTATCATTGGAAGGTCCAAGTCTCCCCATTACAACATGAGCTAAAGAAAGGGACATTATCGAAGACCAGTTCTTCCAAATTCAAGTGACTGAGACCCTATTCCAGGTGTAGGGAGCACTTTCTCAGGATAAGTGTGAAGGGGTTTTAAACAAAGTAGTTTCTTTGCACAAATGATTGAGAACTATTTGAAATGTCTACCCCAGAGAGCAGTTGTTGAGTATATTTAATCAGAAGGACTAAGATGTTACGTTGGAGAAATACAATATCATTGCCAAAGAATGGTAGATTTCTCAGAATTTAATTCCAACATGCTATGGTCAAGGAATTGAGCCATGATTGAATGGTAGTGCAGACTTGATGGGTTGAATAGCCTAACCCTACTTCTACTTCCTATAGACATCTGCGAAGTGGAATTAATTTGATAATCAGGACTGGCCTGTAGCCAGTTTGCACGTAGCAATGTGATAATGACCAGATAATTTATTAAATAAATCATTACTGTCTTGTCCTTTTTACTTTGTGTTCCACCCAGTGCTGACATTCACTGTGATCTACTCTGAAAGTATGTTCCTGGTCTTCTGCTGCTGTAGCCATTGATGTCAAGATTCGACATGTTGGGCGTTCAGAGATGTTTTTCTGTGCTCACCACAGTTTGACCTCTCCAGTTAACAAGGCGTTTTTGCTCACCCACAGAATTGCCACTCACTGGATTTTTTTTTATTTTTCACAGTTCTCTGCAAACTCTAGACAGTTGCGCAGATCCCAGGACACCAGAAATTTCTGAGATACTCAAACCACCCTGTCTGGCACCAACAATCATTCTACAGTCAAAGTCACTTAGATCACATTTTTTCCTGGTTCTACTGTTCGGTTTGAATACCTGAATCTCTTGACCATATCTGCATGCTTTCATACATTGAGTTGCTGCCACGTAAGTGGCTGATCTGATATTTGCATTACCAGCAGGTGTACAGGTGTACCTGATAAAAGTGGCCACTGAATGTATTTGTTCTTAATCCCTAAAGATAGTGGAGGTAGAGAATGCCACATGCATCTGAAACAGCTTAACCAATGAATCAAAGGACTCCATTATTTGCCTTGTTGACAGATGATATACATTGCTTGGGCGGATTCTCATATTATATTCATTTTGGACTAATGTTAGTGAAACCACAATTGGTTCACCACCTTTAAATCCTGGCACTGCTCACATTACTCACATTGTAAGGGTTTTCAAAAACATTAATAAACTCACAGAGGGGGACAAGAGCTTACTAGTTAAAAATAAGTACAAGGAAATATCTTAAGTAAATGAATGAGAAGATGGCACACTATGGGTGTAACAGGGTGAAGGAGAACTGCTGCTTCATCATTATTACTGGAACAATATTTGTTACCCAACAGCTCTGAGCACATTTTCATGGGAGGGACTGCAAAGATTCAAGAAGGCGACACACTCAAAGTGTTGGAGGAACTCAGCAAGGCAAGCAGCATCTATGGAGAGGAGTAAACAGTCGATGCTTTGGGCCGAGACTTTTTATCAGAACTGGAAAGGAAGGGGAAAGAAGCCAGGGTAAGGCAAGTAGAGGGAGAGGAGTAGGACCAGGCAGGTGATGGGCGAGACCAGGTGAGGTGGGGGGAAGGACGGATCAGGATGCCGAACTATTATTCTGCCTAGTCCCATTGATCTGTGCCTGGACCATAGTCCTCCATACCCCTCCCATCCATGTCCAAACGTCTCTTAAATTTTGAAATTGAACATGCATTTTCCATTTATGCTGGCAGCTCATTCCACACTCTGAGTGAAGCTCCCCTTCATGTACCCTTTAAACATTTCACCTTTCATCCTTAACCCAAGACTTGTAGTTCTAGTTTCACCCAAACTCAATAGAAAAAGCCTGCTGCCTTTACCCCTCTTAAGTTGAGAAGTGATAGCTGTATTGGCCTAGTGCCCTTCCCTTGGACAACATCGGTGGCGTGGAGAGGGGAGACTTGCAGCTTGGGCAACTGCCAGTCTTCCATACAACCTTGCCCAGGCCTCAGTCAACATCGAAATCGATGGACAGCCGAAGAAGGAGGTGAAAGAGGCAAGAGACTGAAGGAGGGATCTAAAGAAGGCCATGAATGATAGAAGAAAGGGAACGGAAAGACAGGGAGTGTAGGCTGTGGACGTTGGTCATGAAGTTTACTCAAGGCCATCTTTGGAGTACTCCAGGGATTGAGCAGAAAGGTGGAGGGGAGGTGAAAAAATTCACAGGACATCAGAGCTTGGTCCATTCCTGCTCACCATCTTATGTTGTTCCCTTTAAGAAAAACTGCCACAAGGTCACAATTCTCCAAAATTCAAAATTTTATTTGCATTCAAGAAAGACAAACCGAAAGTCATTGATTTAAGTGAGAGGTTATAACACTTGTTAGTCTTAAATAAACACACAATTATTAAGAATATCAAGCCTTGGTTAAAAGGGCAGGATTCTATTTGGTGATTTGAACTACTAAGAACCTGCTCAATTCCCCACGGATCCAATGGCAAATGTGAATAACACAGAACATGACTGTAGTGTTGCCTCCTCAGCACAATTTTGATATTACCTCATTTAGACATAATTCCTGTAACCAAAGGGTTGAAACTGCCTCAGTAATGTGCTGACATTAATTAGTGATTAAAACACATCAAATCTAACTCAAGCAAAAGTTCCACATAATAATAAATTCAAGGATAAAGCAATATTGAATATATGTTTTAATGTATATGTATCAGTGCATGAATTGACTTAAAATAAATGACTTAGTGTTTAATGCATAGGTGTAACAAAGGAAATTATAGCAAAGAGATTGCTTTGCAAACTGCTGCTGCCTTATAACATCCATACCAGGAGTGGTTTAACTTTAACACACGTCATTGCCACCTTAACAGATTTTTCCACAGAAAGGCCAAGCTAATCAGTCCTGTGCACTGCCCACTTCATTACGGCAGTAAACATAACTACTTCATACAGATAAGTAGTGGTGAAGGTGTGCTGAAGGCTGTACAAATAGATTATGGGCAAGAGTGAGCTGAAGCCTCTCTTGTATTGAAGTTTCCCAGATTTTCTATAAAGGCTAGATATCAAATTTGTTATTTGTACTTCATATAAATGGAGCTCCTCAAACTACAGTATATTTTGGTGAGAAGCAACTCTGATCAGTAATCAACCTTGCCATCATTAGCTAACATTGCTGACCAACCAACACTTCCTCTCTGCCTGTGAGAGATTCCAATCCAGGTCTTAGAAGCCTCAAGACTCCTCATGTTTCATTCCCAGGCTCAGCCATCCATGAGGGAACCTAGTTGTTGAGAGAAGTTCAGTCTGGTGATGTTACAGGTACGAAATTTTTTCAGCTGAGCTCCAGTCTGCCAGGAAATCTACACACAAGCACGTTCAACATGGTTTCCAAACAGTGACCAAAAAGGAGGGGGCAAGGGTTTGGGGTGGTCCCCAGAAGACTTTTCCACTGCCTCAGCCGAGATTCACCTAAGACAGTTGCAAGAGCTTCAACACTTCTCTAAGCAAAATCCACTAACCTCACATGCCCAGAATTCAGTTATTCTAAACTGAGAATCACTCACACAATGAATCAACTGGGGTGGGCGGGACAAACCACCTGGGAACCTTTTGATTGACTGGATCACCAGTAGATTTACTGGATTTATCCAAGAACACTAAACCCTTGGCATCTCTGACAGCACTAAAGCACACCAGGTTTCTTTAGAAGTTACTCTCTGACCCATTTTTCTACACAAAGGACTGTTGCTTCTAGACATGAAGATGACTGGAGGTAGGAGTCTTTAATTATCATTAAATTAGTGTTTCAGTTCGCATTCAGAAATACGATTGGCTTTGTTGGTATTATGATTTCTATTCGTTACTTTGCATAAAATAATCTTCCCTGCATAGCGGGAAACAAATTATTGTTGCCACAATAATAGTCAATTAAAAAGGACAGTGACCATACAGAATTGAATGACTTGGTGCCTACTCAACGTTCAAAATGCGTTCAATCTCTTCCAATCGTTTTAATGCTGCAGCACGTTTCTTTTCGATTTCTTTTATCTCTTTATTGGACTTTTTTTTTGTCCGTTTGTTGAGTCCATTTGGGGATTGTTTAGAGTCGCTGGGAACCTCTGTGTATGCCTCTGTCGCACCCGCAGTCCCAGAAACCTTTTTTGGTTCTTTTCCCTGTCCCTTCAGGTTCTTAGTCGAGGGTTCCTGCCCCAGCTGGTCTGCTTGAGCAACTGATGCCGGGTGCTGTGGTGGGCTGCCACCGCCTTGAGCTGCGAGCTTGCTGCGTACAATGCTCAGGTGGCGATGAATGTATTCCTCATCTGGTGCCAAGGCCAAGGTCTCAGCCAGACAAGCCTCAGCCTTGACAAGTTCCTTCTCTTCGAAATACACCACGCACAAGTTGTGCTTGCCCTGAACGTTGGTGGGGTCGATTTCCAGGATTCTCTTGAAGCACTGTTTGGCTCCCTTAATATCTTTCATTCGGTTCATCAGGATGTCCCCCTTCAGGATGAGGCCCTTAATGTGGTCGGGATGATGATGTAACAGCTCTGTCAGCACAGGGAGTGCTTCCAACTCCATCCCTGTCTGCGAGTACAACAAGGCTAGGTTAAACAAGGCACTGCGGAAGCCCGGCTGCACCTCAATGGATTTTTTCATCCATGCTTCAGCTTCAACGTTCTGCTTGCTATCCATGGCGAGCATGCCCAAGTTGAAGTATCCATTCGCATCCTTTGGCTCCATTTCTATGTAGCTTAAAAACCGCTTCTTGGCCTCTGGTCTGAGACTGGCCTCTCCTGTTAGAAAACACACAAAACAGATCAGGCACATTAACCCCCAAATCCCCCTCCCCTGCACAAAAAAATGAACAAAATGGATAAGGCACATTAACTCCCAAATCCCCCTTCCCGCACAAAATAAACAGAAGTTCGGGTGAAAAAACACAGAATATAAAAACTATAAGAATGATAAAAAGATTTTATGGTTCAAGTCCACATTGAAAATGCAGAACAAAAACCTGCAACCCCCGGTCGTGTTTCCATCCACTTTCTCCCTTGAAACATTGAAAACCTAACACAGACCCTTCGGCCCACAATGGTGTGCTGAACATGTACTGGGTAACTAGGGTTACCCATAGCCCTCTATGTTTTTTAAAGTTCCATGTACCTATCCAGGAGTCTCTTAAAAGACCCTATTGTATCCTCCTCCAGCACCATTGCCAACAACCCATTCCATACTCACCACTCTACGTAAAAAAACTTACCCCTGACATCTCCTCTGTACCTTAAAACAATGCCCTCTCGCATTAGCCATTTCAGCTCTGGGAAAAAGCCTCTGACTATCCACACAATCATCATCTTCTTATACACCTCTATCAGGTGACCTCTCATCCTCCGACACTCCAGGGAAAAAAGGGCCAGTTCACTCAACCTATTCTTGTAAGGGATACTCCCCAATCCAAGCAACATCCTCTGCATCCTTTCTATAGTTTCCACATCCTTCCTGTAGTGAGGCGACCAGAACTGAGCACAGTACTCCAAATGGGGTCTGACCAGGGTCCTACATAGCTTTACCATTACCTCTCGGCTCTTAAACTCATTCCTATGATTGATGAAGGCCAATGCTCTGTATGCCTTCTTAACCACAGAGTCAACCTGCACAGCTGCTTTGAGTGTCCTATGGACTTGGACCCCAAGATCCCTCTGATCCTCCACACTGCCAAGAGTCTTACCATTAATACTATATTCTGCCATCATATTTGACCTACCAACATGAAACACCACACTTATCTGGGTTGAACTCCATCTGCCACTTCTCAGCCCAGTTTTGCATCTTATCAGTGTCCCACTGTAACCTCTGACAGCCCTCCACACTATTCACAACACCCCCTACCTTTGTGTCATCAGCAAATTTACTAACCCATCCATCCACTTCGTCATTTATAAAAATCATGAAGAGAAGGGGTCCCAGAACAGATCCCTGAGGCACACCACTGATCACCGACCTCCATGTAGATTATGACCTGTCTACAACTACTCATTGCCTTTTGTGAACAAGCCAATTCTGGATCCACAAAGCAAGGTCCCCTTGGATCTCATGCCTCCTTACTTTCTCAATAAGCCTTGCATGGGGCACCTTATCAAAGGCTTTGCTGAAATCCATATACAATGGAATGCAAAAGTTTGGGCACCCCTGGTCAAAATTTATTTTACTGTGAATAGCTAAGCAAATAAATGACCTGGTTTCCAAAAGGCATAAAGTTAAAGATGACACATTTCTTTAATATTTTAAGCAAGATTACTTTTTTATTTCCATCTTTTACAGTTTCAAAATAACAGAAAAGGAAAACGGCCCGAAGCAAAAGCTTGGGCACTCTGCATGGTCAGTACTTACTAACACCACTTTTGGCAAGTATCACAGCTTGTAAACGCTTTCTGTAGCCAGCTAAGAGTCTTTCAATTCTCGTTTGGGGGATTTTCGCCCATTCTTCCTTGCAAAAGGCTTCCAGTTCTGTGAGATTCTTGGGCCATCTTGCATGCATTGCTCTTTTGAGGTCTATCCACAGATTTTCGATGATGTAAACATTGGTTGGGGGACTGTGAGAGCCATGGCAAAACCTTTGGCTTGCGCCTCTTGAGGTAGTCCATTGTGGATTTTGAGGTGTGTTTAGGATCATTATCCTGTTGTAGAAGCCATATTCTTTTCATCTTCAGCTTTTTTACAGATGGTGTGATGTTTGCTTCCAGAATTTACTGGTATTTAATTGAATTCATTCTTCCCTCTACCAGTGAAATGTTCCCTGTGCTGCTGGCTGCAACACAAGCCCAAAGCATGATCAATCCACCCCCGTGCTTAACAGTTGGAGAGGTGTTCTTTTCATGAAATTCTGCACCCGTTTTTCTCCAAACATTCCTTTCCTCATTGTGGCCAAAAAGTACTATTTTAACTTCATCAGCCCACAGGACTTGTTTCCAAAATGCATCAGGCTTGTTTAGATCTTCCTTAGCAAACTTCTGATGCTGAATTTTGTGGTGAGGACACAAGAAAGGTTTTTTTCTGATGACTCTTCCATGAAGGTCATATTTGTGCAGGCGTCACTGCACAGTAGAACAGTGCACCACCACTCCAGAGTCTGCTAAATCTTCCTGAAGGTCTTTTGCAGTCAAACAGGGGTTTGATTTGCCTTTCTAGCAATCATACGTCCAGTTCTCTCGGAAAGTTTTCTTGGTCTTCCACACCTCAACTTGACCTCCACCGTTCCTGTTAACTGTCATTTCTTAATTACATTACAAACTGAGGAAACGGCTAACTAAAATGCTTCGCTATCTCCTTATAGCCTTCTCCTGCTTTGTGGGCATCATTTATTTTAATTTTCAGAGTCCTAGGCAGCTGCTTAGAGAAGCCCATGGCTGCTGATTGGTGGGACAAGGTTTGAGGAGTCAGGGTATTTATAAAGCTTTGAAATTTGCATCACCTGGCCTTTCCTAACGATAGCTGTGAACAAGCCATAGCCCTAACAAGCTAATTAAGGTCTGAGACCATTGTAAAAGTTACCTGGGAGCTCAAACCTCTTGGGGTGCCCAAACTTTTGCATGGTGCTCCTTTCCTTCTTTTCACTCTAAAATTGTACAAAACAAAAGTAATACACTAATCTTGCTTAAAATGTTGAAAAAAAATGTTTCATCTTTAACTTTATGACTTCTGGAGATCAGTTCATCTTCTGCTCACTTAACTATTTTGACCAGGAAAATGGAAATTTTGACCAGGGGTGCCCAAACCTTTGCATGCCACTGTATAACTACATCTACTGCTCTACCTTCATCAATGTGCTTAGTCACATCCTCATAAAACTCAATCAGGCTCGTAAGACACGACCTGCCTTTGACAAAGCCATGCTGACTATTCCTAATTGTATTATGCCTCTCCAAATGTTCGTAAATCCTGCCTCTCAGGATCTTTTCCATCAACTTACCAACCACTGAAGTAACACTCACTGGTCTATGATTTCCTGTGCTATCTCTACTCCCTTCCTTGAATAAGGGAACAACATCTGCAACCCTCCAATCCTCCAGAACCTCTCCTGTCTCCATTGATGATGCAAAAATCATTGCCAGAGGCTCAGCAATCTCCTCCCTCGCCTTCCACAGTAGCCTGGGGTACATCTCATCCAGTCTGAGACTCATCCAACTTGATGCTTTCCAAAACCTCCAGCACATTCTCTTTCTTAATGTCTATATGCTCAAGCTTTTCAATCTGCTGTAAGACATCCCTACAATCACCAAGATCCTTTTCCATAGTGAACACTGAAGCAAAGTACTCATTAAGTATCACTGCTATCTCCTCTGGTTCCATACAGAATTTTCCACTTAAACACTTGATTGGTCCTATTCTCTCACATCTTATCCTCTTGCTCTTCACATACTTGTAGAATGCCTTGGGGTTTTCCTTAAACCCTGCTCCAATCCCTCAGCCACGCATTTATCCTCCACCTCATTCTATTCCTATACTCACTGTCGTGTGGCACAGGCAGTAATCCTGAGATTACTACCTTGGAGGACCTGCTTCTCAATTTCCTTCCTAACTCCCTGTAGTTTGTTTTCAGGACCTCCTCCCTTTTCCTACCTATGTCATTGGTACCAATATGTACCACGACCTCTGGCTGTTCACCTTCCCACTTCAGGATATCGTGGACACAATCAGAAATATCCTGGACCCTGGCACCTGGGAGGCAAACTACCATCCGTGTTTCCTTCCTGCGTCCACAGAATCACCTGTCTGCCCCCCCCCCCCCAATCTATAGAGTCCCCTATTACTGCTGCCTTCTTCCTTTCCTTACCCTTCTGAGCCACAGGGCCAGACTCTGTGCCAGAGGTGCGGCCGTCGTTGCTTCCCCCAGGTAGTTGTTCACCCCAACAGTACTCAGACAAGAGTACTTATTGTCAAGGGGAACAGCAGTAGGGGTATAGACCCTTGCCCTTCCCTCTCCTGAATGTTACAAACTTATATGTCTCTTGAGGCCCTGGTGTGACTACCTGCCGATAGCTCCTCTCTATCACCTTACTTTCCCTCACCAGACGAAGGTCATCGAGCTGTAGCTCCAGTTCCCTAACATGGTCCCTGAGGAGTTGCAGCTCGATGCACCTGGCGCCTATATGGCCATCCGGAAGGCTGGGAGTCTTCCAGACTTCCCACATTTGACACCCAGTACAGAACACAGACATACTTACTGTTTCTATTCTTCACAGGTAACTTACCTTGCCTTGACCCATTATCACCAAAGCCCCGTTGAGCCAAAGCCCTCCTACTCTGACTTCCTCAACTCTTTCGCCCATTCTGTAAAGCTGTCTTCTTTTTACTCTTCCCTCGATCACTTATTTTTATTTATTTAGAGATTAAACAGAGTAACAGGTCTTTCCAGCCCAACGAGACCATGCAGCCCAATTAACTGACTAACTCATAAGTCTTTGGAATGTGGGAGGAAACCGGAGCACCCGGAGGAAACCCACACAGTCACAGCGAGAATGTACAAACTCCTTACAGACAGTAATATAACTGAACCCGGGTTGCTAACTCTGTAATGGTGTTACACTAACCACTACACTACCGTGCCGTCCAACAAAAACAGTTATCTTGCAAAGTAAACTAGTTCTCCAAGATAGTCACATGATTGCAACCATGACTAAAGAAATTTAGTGAGAATTATCCCGGGAATGATTTCATGGCTCTGGGCCTGCGCTTGCTGGGGTAAGAAGAATGAGGAGGGATCTCACTGAAACCTATTGAATATTGAAAGGCCTAGGCAAAGCGGATGTGGAGGGGATGTTTCCTGTGATGGGGAACTCTACCAGAGGAATAGAAGGATGCCCCTTTAAAAGAGTGATAAGGAATTTCTTTAGCCAGAGAATGGTGGATCTGTGAAATTCATTGCCCCAGAGGCCTGTGGAGGCCAAGTCATTCAGTACATTTAAAGGTAAGATCAATAGGTTCTTGACTAATAAGGGGGTGGGTTATGAGGAGAAGGCAGAAGGATGAGACTGAGAGGGCTAATGAATCAGCCGTGATCGAATGGTGGAGTAGGCTCAATGGGCCAAAAGCCTAAATCTGCTTCTATGTCTTCTTGTCTTATGGTATGCCCCTTTGATGCTCACCAAATTTTAGTGATGTACCACAGAAAACGATCTTGCACCTTTTTGTTGATTTCCACTGCACTTTCACTATAACTGGATTGATCTCGGCTTGTAGCGGTAATTGTTCTGCACGTGACTACAAAAAACTGTGGAGAGTTGTGCATCATGGAAACTGGCCTTCCCTCCGTGGACTCTGTCTACAGAACTGGACTGATTCTACAACCTATAGACCCACTTTCAAGAACTCTACAATCTCATGTTCTCAGTACTTATTATTTATTATCATTATTTTGTGTGTTTTTTTCTTTTTTGTACATCCACAGTTAGTTGTCTTTTGCACATTGTCGTCCATCTTTGTTGTGTATGGTTTTCCATTGATTCTATTGTGTTCTTTTGGATTTTCTGTGAATGCCCTCAAGAAACTGAATCTCAGGGTAGTATATGGTGACATATTTATACATTCATAATAAATTTACTTTGAACTTTCTGCTGCCCCAGTAAAGCAGCCAACATAATCAAGGAACTCCCCTACCCTGGACATTTTTCTGTCTCATATCAGGCAGAAGATACAAAAGCCCGAAAGCACATACCAGTAGGCTCAAGGACAGATTCTACCCTGCTGCTATCAGACTATTAAACTGTTCCGAGTACAACAAGATGGTACCTTGCCCTCAAAAACAAAATCAGAAGGGGAAAGGATGAGCAGTTTCAAGTTTCTGGACATCAGCAACTCCGCGGATCTATCCTGGGCCCAACATATTGATGCAATTACAAAGAAGGCACAATTGTGGCTATATTTCATTAGGGATGGAGAGCATTCTAACTGGATGCATCACCATCTGGTATGGAGGGGCTGCTACACAGGATCGGAAAAAGCTGCAGAAATGTGTAAACTCAGCCAGCTCCATCATGGGTACTGGCCTCCCCAGCATCTCCAATGGTGATGGCTCAAAAAAGGCAGTCATTACAGAGCTCTATCACACATGACAGGCTCTATCCTTACTGCTTCCATCAGGGAGGAGGTACAGGAGCCTGAAGATGCACATGCAACATTTCAGCTTCTTCCCCTCCGCCATCAGAATTCTGAATGGACAATGAACCTGTGAAAACCAACTCAGTATTTTTTCTCCTTTCTTTTTTGCATTACTTATTTAATATATTGTTTTGTATATACATCTTATTGTAATTTTTAGTTCTTTTATTATGTATTGCAATTCACTGTCACCGTAAAACAAATTTCATAGAGCAGTGATATTAAACCCATTTCTGAAAATCTACCTGTTATGGCCTTGCAACTGTTTGTTTACCTGCATTGCACTTTTACTGTAACTGTAGCACTAGCTTCTGCATGTACTCATTATTTTCCTTTGTACTACTTCAATGCACTGTTGTGTTGAGATGATCTGTACGGATGGCATACACAAAGCTAAGAACATGTGATGATAGTAAACCAATTTGTCCTGTTTTCTCTAATTAATTTCTTAGCAGTTTCACATTATGGCAGCAACACACTCAAAATGCTGGCGCAACGCAGCAGGCCAGGCAGAATCTATAAGAAGATGTATGGTCAACATTTCGGGCTGAGACCCTTCATCAGGACTAACAGTTATGGCACGTTATTAGTTTAGGTCTCGTCCACAAGTCCAATCGTCTTCTCTGCAGTGGCACCTGGGGGTTGGAGCAAGATGGGATGGTGATGGTTCAGACAATCTTCGTAAACGTTCGTAAATGAGGTACCGTATGCCAGGTATGTAGTAGACCTACGAGCAATACACAGAAAGCAAGAGGAACTTCGTGGGTTAGGCAACATCTAGGTGGTGACCTGCTGCATTCCTCCAGTGATTTGGGTGCTGCTCCACATTCCAGCATCTGCAGTCTCTTGTATCTCCTCTTCCGTCTGCCTTGTTGCCTTCACTGCAGCTCAGTTTGGGCAGGTGTGAAATTCATTGCTTAGCAACCATTCAAGAGATGCAGATTGCTTTTATATCATTGGGTTAAAGGTTCTGCGAGAGCTGCTTGGAATCTCAGTTTGAATTTATGACTCTCTTCCTGAGTGATACAGGTGACAGCTGTGAACCATAATAATTATTAACCTCTCATCTTCATTTCCCCTGCAACTGATCACAGATGCATTCAGTGGCCACTTTATTCGGTACACGAGAGGAACCCCGTGTGGTCTTCTGTAGCTGTAGCCCACCCACTTCAAGGTTCAACATGTTGTGCATTCAGAAGTGCTCTTCTGCACACCACTCTTGTAATATGTGGCTATTTGAGTTACTATCACCTTCCGGTCAGCCTGAACCAGTCTGGTCATTCTCCTCTGACCACTTTCACTAACAAGGTGTTTTCACCCAGAGAACTGTTACTCACTAGATTTTTTTTTGTTTTTCACACCATTCTGTTAACTCTAGAGACTGTTGTGCATGAAAATCACAAGAAATCAGTTTAAGGTAATCATTTTTAAGGTAATCAAACCACCCCATATGGCACCAACAATCATTTCATGGTCAAAGTCACTTGAATCACATTTCTTCCCCATTCCAATGTTTAGTCTGAACACAACTACATCTGCATACTTCTTTGTATTGAGTTGTTACCACTTCACTGGCTGATTAGGTATTTGCATTAACGAGCAAGTGTACAGGTGTAGCTAATAAGTACACTGCAGTGGTACACATTATACCTCAGTGGTCAATAAAATGACCACTAAGTGTATTTGTCCATGTAATCAAAATTAAAATAAATGTATTATTAAAGTATGTTTATTTCACCATATACCATTTTGAGATTCATTTCCTTGCAGGCATTTACAGGAAAATAAAGAAAATAGAAGTTATGAATAAACTCCACATAAACAAAGACTGACAAAAAAAATGCGCAAAAGAAGACAAATTCCACAAAATATAAACAATCACATACATACAAATATAGATAAATAAATAATGTCGAGAATATGAGTTGTAGAGTCCTTGAAAGTGAGTCCATAGCTTGTGGAATCAGTTCAAATTTGAGGTGAGTGAAGTTACCCACACTGGTTCAGGAGCCTGATGGTGAAAGGGTTATAACTGTAGGATGTAAGGTAATAAAGTCAACTTTTATATTACAACACAGGAGATGGCTACTTGGCCCATCTACTCTATGCCAGGTCCAAGCAGAAGAATCCTATTGCTGCATTCTTTTTATTTCCTGTTCTATATTAATATCACTAACTCTCTGCTATAAATTCTCTCCCACAATCTCAATGGACCCCAAGGAGAACAGTTGAAAATATCCATAGGCTTACAACTGGCCTTTATGTGGCCTAAGCTAGGACTATTCCGAATGGAATGGGTTTAAGATATGCCGGCTTACTTACCAGATTCTTGCATCAGCAGACCAGAGTTAAACAGTGCTAGTTTATGGTTTGCACTAATTTCCAGAGCCTGGTTGAAATGCTTCAAGGCTTCAGATGGGTCTTTGAGCTCAATGTAAACTATTGCCAGGTTATACCAGAGGTCCGCGTTGGTCCTGTCCAGTTCCAAGGCCCTGATGTAGGCATCTCTGGCCTCCAGAGGTCTGTCCATCTTCAGGAGCAGCTCTCCCCTAAGAATTAAAGCTTCAAAAACTTAACAACTAGCCAGGACAAGGACTGCAACTTTAGAATTGCAGAACAAAGCATTAACTTTTCCTTCTGCTTTAAATAAAAGATATTTGCTCTATATCCTATCTACCATCATTGCAAGATATCTTGTCGTGGTTTTGGAAAACAAGAAATGCAAAGGTTGAAAAAACTTGACAGGTCAGGCAGCATCTATGAAGGAAGAAACAGTTAACATATCAGGTTGATGGCATTTCTCACCACAGATGCTGATTTAGAGCATTGCCTGCTTTCAGTTTATATGGCATTCTTTGAGAGTCAGTAATACATAAAGACAATAAAAGTTCCATGAACAGCAATACACACAAAATGTTGGAGGAACTTAGCAGGTCAGGCAGCATCTATGGACAGGAATAAACTCTCAGCGTCTTGGGCCAAGACCCTTCATCAGGACTGGAAAGGAAGGAGGACGAAGCCAAAATAAGGTGGTGGTGAGGAGGGAAAGGAGTGATAAGTGAAACTAGGGAGAAGGTGTGAGAGGAGGGGCGCAGGATGAAGTGAGAAGTTGGGAGGTGATAGGTGTAAAAGGTAAACGGCTGAAGAAGGAATCTGATCAGAGCTTAGAGTGGGAAGGAGGAGGGGCACCAGAGGGAGGTGACGGGTGGTTGGGGAGAAGAGAAAAGGTAAGAGGGGAGCCAGAATGGGAATACAGGAAAGGGGCAATTAATAGCAATGTGATAATCAGCAAATTTAGAGGTAATTTTGTCATTTGGTAATCACCAAATGTCTCCACTGAACTGAGACATTTTCAGTAATCTGCAAATCTAGTTTTTGCCTCTCATTCTAGGATGTAAGAATATGGACACTGTGAAATGCAGAGCAGGAGGACAAGCTCGACAAATCAGCTTATGCTCTCTGAGAAAAGGATCGGGGAAAAATTGGAAAAAGAACAAGTAGATTAAATCATCACTTTGTGAACTACTTCAGTCCGGGCTTCTTCCTGCCTGCCACTTTAATCCCTCATCCAATAACATTAGGAACATTAAAGCAACTCTAAGGTAGGCACATGGATGATAGAAAAATGGAGGGCTATGTAGGGTTATATTAATCTTAGAGTAGGTTTTAAGGGCGACATAACATCGTGGACTGAAGGGCTTTTATTGTGCTGTATGGTCGACGTTGTATATTCTATGCTCACTCCAACCTATTTGTCTGTGACCTCCTGTTCTGTTACAATGAGGCCAACACAAGCTCAAAAAACAGCACTTCACCATTCAGCTAGGCACACTGCAGACTTCTCTACTCTCTACAACTTTGGATAACTTGGATTTCATTGCCATGATGCAGGACCTCAGCCTGAATCTTCAACATTCCTTCCCCTTAGTCATAGATGCTGCTCGAAGAACTGAGTTCTCCAGCAGTGTGTTTGATGCTCCACATTCCAGCACCTGCAAACTCTTATCGCCTCAACTTCGTTTATCTATCTGTATCAGTCATCCACCTTTCTTCTTCAACCTTTTACCTCTTTGACCTATCACCTCCCAGATTCTGACTTCAACCCCCCTCTGCCACCCACTCACCTACCCCCTCACCCTGGTCTCACTTGCCAGTTGTACACCACCCCACCTTCATATGCTAGCTTCTCCGCCCTTTCTTTCCAGTCCTGATGAAGGGTTTTAGCCTGAAATAGCGACTGTTTTTTCCTCCCCATATATCTATTGACATCCAGTGTGGAGTAGGCCCTTCTGGCCCTTGGAGCCACACCACCCAGGAATCCTCTAATTTAATCCTAGCCTAAATCACAGGACAATTTACAATGACCAATTAACCTAGCACCCAGTACGTCTTTGGAACGTGGGAGGAAACCCACGCAGACACGGAGAATGTACAAACTCCTTACAGGCAGCAACAGGAATTGAACCTCAGTTGCTGGTACTGTAAAGCATTGTGCTAACCACTATGCCATTGGGCTGTCCCAGATGCTGCCTGACCTGCTGAGTTCCTCCAGACTTTTGCGTTTATTGATCATCTTTAAATTTGTTTTTCATTTAAAACTTTTTTCTCCTCTACACACCCCTACTCTTTCTCTCGGGCTGTAAATGTCTTCCTGCCTCTCTCTCTGGGCTGTAATTACCTCCAGCTCTTCATTTTGCAACTTCTATATTCTTTTGTCACTGTTCTTCTGTCTACATTCTCATCCTTTAACTGTTTCATTAGCTGAATAATCTTATTTATAACTTATCCCTTTGGGTCACCCTTTCCAGTGAGTCTGGAGTGCAGAGGTCTAATGTCCGCAAGTTCAGGCCAGAGAATGGAGATTGGAGATGGCCTGTCTGTGTATGTGAGTGGATGGATGGGTTGGGTAAAGGGGCTTGTTTTACTATTCATTTTGTTTTATTGCTGTTGTTGCTGCTTCTGTTGTTCTGATGAGAATTTGGGCATGTTATATTGGCACCAAAATATCTGGCGACATTTGTGGGCTGCTAATAGCACATCTTGGGTTGTATTTGTTTTTTTTTTGATGTACTCATGATAAATAAATGAATCTGAATCCTGTCAGAGACATTGCCTCGTCTACTCTCGCTGCAGCTTTACAAGATCTGGTCTCTTTTTCAATTCTGACAGTGGGTCTCCAGCCCCAAATACTGATTCAATTTCCCACAGATGCTGTCTGACCTGCTGCGTATTTCCAACATTTTTAGATTTCCCACACTTTTATTTTGAAATACCCTTCAGTTCTCTTTGGCCTACAGTATTCTGGCAAAGCCTTAGGCACATATATATATCTAGGGTGCCTAAGATTTTGGCACAGTGATGTATTTGTCAATGTGAAGCAGAAAGTGAGTTTGTAAATCTGGCGGGAGCAAAGGATGTTAGGAATGGTGAGGGTGGAGCACCATAGGAGAGATATGGGACAGGTGGCAAAGGAGGAGTGCTGGGGCAGGTGGCATGGGTGCAGACAGACCCAGCCTTGAGAGACAAGGCAAGGTCATTTGATTCCAAACAAAATGGTTTATTAATCATTACAGAATGTCTCTCTGGTGCTCCTTGCTCTCTCCCCTCTCCCTTCCCATTTCCCCAATCATGATTCCCCTCTCCCTGGCCCTTCCAACTCTCAGTTCACAACAGAGATCCATATCAGAATCAAGTTTACCATCACTCACATATGTCACAAAATTTATTTTTTTGTGGCAGCGATACAGTGCAATACGTAAAATTACTACAGTACTGTGCAAAAGTCTCAGGCTCCCTAGTTATATATATGTGCCTAAGACCTTTGCACAATACTGTATTCCACACCCCCACCCCCCACCACTTCCATGACCGTAAAACCTGTTTACTCAGTTCTGCAGGGAAGTTAATGATCTAAACCTCACTTCTTGTAAAATTCAAGAAAAAGGACTGGTAATTCAGGTTTCATTCATCTCCAGTTGTTTAGATCTTCTCCTGACACACCTTAACCTCTGTCTTCTCTTCAGCTGTATCGCTGCATCACTGACTCTCTTCTGGTCTCCACCTCACCAGACATACCATTTCCTTTCCTTTGTTTCTACTCAACTGAAACAGCCCCAATACCTGGCATATCCACTCCTCAGTTAAAGTAGCTCTCCAGCCCACACAGCAATTGATCAAATCTGATGTTTTATAATGAGAAATGTGATAAATTGTCATCAGCAAGGTAAATACATGGATAATCAGCAGAAAATACAAAGAATATATTTTTGAATTATTAAGAACTTCATATTGGTAAGTAGCTTTAGATTCCCAAGGAAGTTTTAAACAGTTTAAGTGGCGATTAGATTAAAAACACAAGAGCTTCTACAGATGCTGGAAGTCTTGAGCAACACACACAAAATGCTGGAGGGAATCAACAGGTCAGGCGTCATCTAAGGAGGGGAATAAACAACCAACGTGTCAGGACTGGAAAGGAAGGGGGACAAAAGCCAGAATAAGAAGGTGGGAGGGAGGGGAAGGAGTACAAGCTGACACAATAGGTGAAACCAGGTGAGAGGGAAGGTGGGTGGGTGGGGAAGGGGGTTGAAATAAGAAGCTGGGAGGTGATAAGTGTAAGAGGTAAAGAGCTGAAGAAGAAATCAGAGGAAGTGGACCATGGAAGAAAGGGGAGGAGGAGGGGAACCTCCCTTCCTGTGTTATACTACATTACAACAGTCCTGTGTCAGCTGAAGGAAGCTATTTGGGTATAAGACTTCCACTGAAGTTGTGGATTAAACATCACTGATAGAGGATCTAAGGGGAGAGGAGGTGGAATATTTACACAAAGGGTTGCTGAGGACTGGGATTTTCTTCCTGAATCAGATTCCACAAATAGCTTCAAAAGAGGAGTTGGGTCGGACAAGCAACGTTCAAAAGCAAGGGTGTGGGCACTATGGACAAGTGCCTCTTCAAATGTTCACACAGGCACAATTGCTTTACACTGTTGTACATACTTCTATGATTCAATACCTGTTGATGTAGGCCTGCTTAAAATCTGGTCTCATGCTGATTGCCTGGCGATATAATTGATCAGCCTCTTCCAACCGAGATTCATTTCCTCGAATCAGATTTGCAAGGTTAATGTAAACGTTTAGGTGATTGGGTGCGATGCGTGCTGCATACTTCTTCCCTGGTATAATCTTTCATGGAAAAAAATAAGCAAACAGATTCACAAATATGAATGCCAATTTAGAGTAAGTTCTATACAAATATGAATGCCAATTTAGAGTAAGTTCTATAAAAAGCAGTACTGAACAAGCATCAGGAAAAATATATGTTTTACTGGAATAAGTACAAGCTGTTAAACAGCATTCAATTTACTGAGATTGTGAAGGATGTCAAATGACATTATTTCCAAGTTTCATTACCACGGTAGCACAGTGCTTTACAGTGGTAGTTGTAAGATCAGTGTGCGATTCCTGCCAATGTCTGTAAGGAGTTTGTACATTCGCCCCGTGACCATATGGGTTACCTCCAGATGCTCCTGCTTCCGCCCACATTCCAAAAAGAGGCATATGGTTAGGGCTGGTGAGTTGTGGGGACGCTATGTTGATGCCCGAAGCCTGGCCAGCACAAACCTTGCTGATTTGATTTGAAGCTGATCTGACAACGCATTTTCTGTATGTTTAGATGTTCATGTTACAAATCAAGCTAATTTTGATCTTTAGCATTCACAGAAAATCATTCATTTGGTCTTTGTACTGCCTCCAGTTTCCTCAATGCCATATGCACATACTGGTTTCCTATCCCTCTCTGCACAAATGTGTGTTCTCTCTCTCTCTCTCTCACACACACACACATTGCATTTAACAAATTAACACTAAACTTCTTTACAAAGTAAGTTTGTGAAACTTCTTAAAGCATAAGTATTTTTATAGGGTCCACAATAATAAGGAAGTGACTTAGACAAATATCATTATTATTTAGGAAGGGTGGGATGGGGAAACTCAGCCATAACAAACTCACTCACTAAAAATCTGTCTACGGATAGCCACTGAACAATTCAATAAGTTTGCTAATCAGAACAAAAACAGCATGTTTTTATTCGTAGTAATACACGCAGAAAGCTGGAGGAACTCTAACAGGTCAGGCAGCGTCTACAGAAAAGAATAAACAGCTGATGTTTCGGGCCGAGACCCTTCTTCAGGACTGGGAAGGAAGGGGGTATTTGCCTGAATAAAAAGGAAGGAGGAGAGGAAAGAAGCTAGCTTTAAGGTGATAGGTGAAGCCAGGTGGGTGGGAAACATCAAGGGGATAGGTGAAGCCAGGTGGGTGGGAAACGTCAAGGGGTGGGGAACGAGGAATCTAATAGGAGAAGAGAGTGGACAATACGAGAAAGGGAAGGAGGAGGAAACCCAGGGGAAATAATAGGCAGGTGAGAAGAAGTGAAAGGTCAGAGTGGGGAATAGAGAAAGGGGGAGGAGGATTTGTTCACTGGAAGGAGAAATCAATATTCATGCCATGAGGTTGGAGGGTATCCAGATAGAAAATAGGGTGTTGCTCCTCCACCCTGGGGGAGGCCTCATCTTGGCACAAGAGGAGGTCATGGATTGACATGTCGGAATGGGAATTAAAATGTTTGACCAATGAAAAATCCTGATTTTGGCATTTGGTGCAGAGGTGCTCAATGAAGTGGTCCCCCAATTTATGATGGGTCTCACCAGACACAATAGACAACCCCAGCAGATTCGCAGGTGAAGTGCTGCCTCACCTGGAAGGACTGTTAGTCTTTATTCATTTAACCTCATGTAATAACATCTTAACCTCATGTAATATTTTGGGGAGATCACTAGGCTGACAAGGGACTATTGATGGTTATCATCAATGTACAGTTCTAGAAGGCATCTAATAAAGAAGCACATGAGTGATATTTAAAAACTGAAGTAGAGCTGGGATGGAAGTTAGCTGGAAACAGAAATAGAAGAACATGAAGTGCACAATGATTCTACTGGAATGATGGTTTTTATTTCACGGGACTACTGCATTCTGATGTGGTCATATCTGGAGAGAGAAATACTGGCAAATAAGATGCAGCAACACTCCATTAGAATGACACAGAGGCTTCAACAGTTAAGTTATGAAGACAGATTATCTACGTCATCTTCAATTCCAACGCAAATATACAGTTGAGGAATTTAATTGTGGTTTTAGAATTCCTGTAATTGTGTTCAGTTCTCATTATAGGAAAGAAGTGGAAGTTTTGGAGAGGCTGCAGAGGAGATTTACCAGAATTAGAGAGCACTAGGCAACCGGGTAACCTGTTGGGGCACCCTTTGAGAGAAAGGTAGTGCAGTCTGATATGATGTGCTTTGGAAATTAAAGCAGAATAACTCAGTTTATTAAAGAAGAAAGACGTGTAGCAAGGCAAATATAGCTCCTCGTTTAATAAAGGACACTTTTGATGGCAACATTTCTGGTTGATCTGCCACCCTTGTGCCTTTTGTTGTCATTCTGGAGGCGTGCAGTCTTTTCATCTGCCGTCTCTTCATGTCTTCTGCTGTTTGTTGTTCGTCTCTGATCCTGGAGTTGTGCGGCCCTGGCCTCATCCAATTCTTGTTCTCTTCCTCTCCTTGCCGCTTCCTGACGACGTTTGGCGTCATCTCTTGACCATAATGTTCTCCTTCTCTTTCCATGTGGCATAATTAGGCTGTCCATATTGTTTCTTACCTTGATGTTGGATAGAAGATACGAACCAAAGCCTCCAGGATGCTGATTATTCTTGATGATGTGGTTGGTGCTCTCCTAAATGGACGTGATATTGTCACCGTTGTCCTTTGACTGCAGCAAAGGGTTTGATCAGTATTTCGAAGTACATCGTTACAATTAGATTTAATTATCTTTTATTGATGGGTGGCAGTTAGATCTGTTGCAATCCTGCACATGCTGATGGTGATTAGCAGAATGTGACCGCTCGAAATAGAGCTGCCCTGCCCTTTTGCTCTGGTTGGTGTCGCTGCTGTGAGCATCGCGAGTCGCTTCTGAGGCTGGCTGTGCACATGTGTCGTGGTGTTGTGTCACGGTTTCCATTAAAGCTGGAATCAGGTTGTGGAAAGAGGGGCTTGTTGATTGATGAGTGAGCAATTTTATACGAATATATAACCCTGAACTTTGCATGCATTCTGTAAGTTAGTGTATTTTAAGTCGATTTAGTCAAAAAGTGCTGCTGTAATGCACCGTTTGGAGGTTACAAACAGAGCATGAGAGTTTTACTAGTATATAGATGTCTTATGAGGATAGGTTGAGCAAAATAGGGATTTTCTCTTTGGAGTGAAGGAGAATGAGAGGCAACTTGATTGGGTTGTTTCAGATGATGAGAGGCATATATGAAGTGCATATACAGAAACTTTTACCCAGGACAAAAATGGCTAATACAAGAGGGCATAATTTTAAGGTGACTGGAGGTGAGTACAGGGGGAATGTTAGAGGTAAGTTTTTTTTCACACAGCAAGTGGCGGATGCGTGGAACTCACTGCCGAAGGTGGTGGCAGAATCGGATAAATTAGTGGCATTTAAGAAAATCATTGATAAGCTCTTGGATGATAAGATTAATGAAGGACTATGTAAGAGAGAAGGATTAGATTGATCTCAGTGAAGGTTAAAAGGTCAGCACAACGTCATGGGTGTGTACTGTGCTGTACTATTACTGTATAATTAGGGAAAACAAAAATACTCAGTGCTAAAGTTAAAGTCACAGCATTCAGCAAGTGAATCAGGAAGAAACCTGGAATTCCTAAGCCAAAAAGCCAAGGGTGCTGGACAGATGGAACTTTTAACATATTCACTGATGGCTTTTGTTAAATAAACCAAACAAATGGGCGGACTAGAATGCAGAGTTCAGGTCAGCTCTAGTTATGTTTCAGGGCCCTATGACCTTGTGTTCCATAAGTTTAACAAAGATAATTTAAAATGGGCTTCCTGATGTCTTTTTTAAAGATAAAGATGAGCTTTACTTGTCACATGCACAGCAAAACAATGAAACATAGAGTGAAATATGTTGTTTGCTTCAAATCAAGTCGGTGAAGATTGTGCTGGGGGCATGCCACAAGAGCAGCCACACTTCTGCCACCAATATATTATTAAAAACAATTATTTATTGAGATGCAGCACAGAAGAGGATCTACCGGCCCTTTGAGCCATGCCACCCAACAACACCTGATTTAACCCTAGCCTAAACATGGACAAGTTAAAATGACCAATTAACCTACAAACTGGTATGTCATTGGACGGTGAGAAGAAACCTGAGCACCCAAAGGAAACCCACTCGTTCACCCTCCGTCTGTATTGACTGGTGCTGTAAAGCAATTGCAGTAACCACACTACCACACCACCCTGATCATCTTCAAAGTGCTATTATCATCCACTGCACAGTCGATCATAAAAAAATGAAAAATCTTTATACTTCTGAAATGAGTCATAATGACAGTATCAAATATTTAACTAATTGACATCAATATTGTTATTAATCAATTAAGAATTTATATGGTGGAGGTGTGGAGGGGTGTGTTAGTGAGGGGAGACGTTAATTATTCTTACAGCTTGATACACATTTATTTTATAGCTGTACTTTAACCTCTAACTTAATATTTTATATAATTCTTTATAATTCTTGAATGTTGTTTTCTGTTGCATGTCATACTTTGAACAACACACCCAATTCCTCATATGTGTAAATGTAGTAATCCAATGACAAACAAGAGAAAATCTGCAGATGCTAGAAATTCAAGCAACACACACAAAATCCTGGAGGAACTCAACAAGGCAGGCAGCATCTATGGAAAAGTGTACACTCAACGTTATGTCCTGCTGAAGGGTCTCAGCCCGAAATGTCGACTACTCTTTTCCATAGATGCTGCCTGGCCTGCTGAGTTCCTCCAGCATTTTGAGTGTGTTGACATGTAAATGTAGATGGTGATTAAAGTTGATCCTTGATCCAAGACAATCAACATCAGAATCAGAATCAGGTTTAATATCACCAGCATAAATTTGCAAGTAAAAGCTTGTGAACCCTTTGCAGTTACCTGGTTTCCCGCATTAGTTACTCATAAAATGTGGTCTGATCTTCAGCTAAATCACAATAATAGACAAACTCAATCTGCCTAAACTAATAACACAATTCTGCTTCTATTTAAACAATCACCGTCGAGGTTCAATAAAGAATGTGAACCTCTGGGGTAATGCCTTCTACAAAAGTTATTTGGAGTCAGGTGTTCCAGTCTATGAGATGTGATTGGAGGGGTGGGTTGTAGAGGTGTCCTGCCCTATAAAAAAAGATACACAAATTTAGGTTACTGACAGAGCCTGTGCTTTTCAAGAAAGATCTGTTTATGTGCACCAAGCCTTGATCAAAACAACTTTCAGAAGACCTTGGAAGAGGATTCGTAGAGATGCACGAAGCTGGGAAAAGCTACAAAAGCATTTCTAAAGACCTGGGTGTTCATCAGTCCATAGAAAGAGAAACAGTCTACAAATGGCGGAAATTCAATACTGTAGCTACTCTCCCTTGGAGTGGGTCACACCAAGAGCACAACATGCAATGCTGGAGGAGATGAGAAAGAACCTAAGGGTAATAGTAAAAGACCTGAAGAAACTTGTTAAAGTCTCTGTTCATGTGACCACAACAAGAAAAACATTGAACAAGAATGGTGTTCATGGAAGGACACCACGGAAGAAACCACTGCTCTGTTAAAAAGAAACATTGCTGCACATCTCGTTTACAAATGATCACCTGGATGTTCCACAACACTTCTGGGACAATGTTCTGTGGACAGATGAGACAAAAGTTGAACTTTTTGGCATACTGCTATGTTTGGAGGAAAATGGACAGAGCACACCCTCATCCCAACTGTGAAGCATGGTGGAAGGAGCATCATGGTTCGGAGCTGCTTTGCTGCCTCAGGACCCGGACCTGGACAGCTTGCAATCTTTGAGGGAGCAATGAATTGAAAATTGCATCAAGACATTTTACAGGAGAATATCATGGTAGCAGGTTGTCATCTGAAACTTAGTAGAAGTTGGACGATGCAACAAGACAATGATCAAAAACACAAGAATAAATCAACACCATTTTTTAAAGGAAGAAAATTTGTGTTTTGCAATGACCAAGTCAGCGTCCAGACCTTAACCCACTTGAGATGCTATGGCTTGACTTGAAGAGGGCTGTACATGCAAGGTATCCCAGAAATATTGATGAACTGAAACAGTTTTATATGAGGGAATGGTCTAAAATTCCTCTTAGCCTTTGTGCAAGTCTGGTCAACAACTACAGGAAATATTTGGTGGTTTTGAAATACAAGGGTTCACATACTTTTTCCAGCCTACACTGTGAATGATTAAACAATGTGTTCAATAAAGACATGAAAAGTACAATTGTTTGAGTGCTATTAGTTTAGGCAGATTATGTTTGTCTATTATTGTGACAGATGAAGATCAGACAACATTTTATGAGTAATTAGTGCAGAAAACCAGGTAATTAAAAGGGCTCACAAACTTTTTCTATCAACTGTATATCACAAAATTTTGTTAACTTTGCAGCAGCAGTACAATGCAATACATAATAGAGACAAAAACTGTGAATTGTGTTAAGTACACACACATATATATAATAGTTAAATTTAATAATTAGAGCAAAAAGTAGAAATAAAAGTTTAAAAAAGTGAGGTAGTGTTCATGGATTCAATATCCATTCAGAAATGGGATGGCAGAGGGGAAGAAGCCAATCCTGAATCGATGAGTGTCTGCTTTCAGGCTCCCGTACCTCCTTCCTGATGGTAGCAATGAGAGGGCATGTCATGGGTGATGGGAGTCCTTAATGATAGATGCTGTCTTTTTGAGGCATCTCTCCTTGAAAATGTCCTGTATACTACAGAGGTTGGTGTCCATTATGGAGCTGGCTAAGTTTGCAACTCTATGCAGCCTATTTCGATCCTGTGCAGAAGCAGCCAGTTAGAACGCTCTCCACTGTACATCTGTAGAAATTTTGATTGTTTTTGGTGACATACCAAATCTCCTCAAACTCCTAATAAAATATAGCCACTGTCATGTCTTCTTTGCAGCTGTATCAAATTATTGACACCCAGGAACTTGAAACCACTCACTCTTTCCACTTCTATCCCTCTATGAGGACTGGTGTGTGTTCCCTCATCTTATCCTTTCTGAAGGTTGTTGCTGAGACACCACTCAACTAGCTGGTATATCTTGCTCCTGTACACCTTTCTGTCACCATCTGAAATTCTGTCAACAAATGTATCGTCAGCAAATTTAGAGATGACATGTGAGCTGTGCCTAGCCACCCAGTCATGGGAGTAGAGAGAGCAAAGCAGTGGGCTAAATACACATCCCTGAAGTGAACAAGTGCGGATCACCAGCAGGGTGAAGGTGTTACTCCCAATCTTCAGACTGTGGCCTTCTGGTTAGGAAGTCAAGGATCCAGTTCCAGAGGGAGGTACAGAGGCCCAGGTTCTGGAGTTTTTGATCAGAACTGTAGGAATGATGGAGTTAAACGCTAGACTGTAGTCAATAAACAGCACCCTGACATAGATATTTGTATTGTCAAGGTGATCCAATGAGATCACATCCGCCATAGACCTATTGTGGTGATAAGCAAATTGCAGTGGGTCCTAGCCCTTGCTGAGACAAGAGATGATTCTAGTTATAATCAACCTCTCAAAGCACTTAATCACCGTAGATGTGAGCGCTACTGGACGATGGTCGTTAAGGCAGCTCACCCTGTTCTTCTTGGGCACTGGTACAATTGTCCTTTTGAAGCAGGTGGGAACTTCCAACTGAATCAATGAGAGTTTGAAAGTGTCTGACCATCCCACCATTTGGTTGGCACAGGTTTTCAGAGCCTTACCAGGAACTCCATCAGGGCTCGTCACTTTGTGAGGGTTCACCTTCTTGAAAGACAGCCTGACTTCGGCCTCTGAGACAGAGGTCACACGGTTATTGAATGCTGCAGGGATCCTCATAGCTTTAGTTTTATTCTCCCTTACAGAGTCAGCAAATAAGCACTGAGTTTGTCTGGAAGTGAAGCATCGATGCCATTCATGATGCCAGGTTTTGCTTTGTAAGAAGTAATGGCCTGCAAACACTGCCAGAGTTGACGTGTATCCGATGTCGCCTCCCACCTTACTCAGAAATGCTCCTTAGCTCTTGAAATAGCCCTCTGTAAGACATACCTAGTTTGCTTATATAGACCTGGGTCGCCAGACTTGAATGCCGCAGATCTAGCCCTCAGCAGACTACGAACTTCCTGGTTTATCCACGGCTTTTGATTTGTATATGTGCAGTAAGTTTTCGTATGCACACACACTCACCCACACAGGTTTAAATGAAGTCAGTGAGCACTGTGGTGTACTCGTTCCAACTCGAAGATGAACTCCTGAATACAGCTTGTATTGAGCAAAAATAGCTATACTCTATAGTCATGAGGGTAGTGAATACGAGAGGAGAACATCCTGTAATCTGTCTAACATGTATCAGTCTTTGGTTTGGCAGGTTCCTCACTGCCTAAATACTCAACATACCTGCGGCATAAGAGATTTGGCCAGCATGTAGGCATCTTCTGCTTCTTTGGTTTTGTTCAGGTTTTTATAAGTTCTTCCAACATTCATATGGGCACCAATGTCATCTTTAAGATAAAAATACAGAACAATAAACATTATATTAGCAAAATAAATCAATAGTTTGCAAGTGCTTACATTCATCCAAGTTAATGTGAATTAATAATAGGTTGGTTAGCGCCTTTAACATAACATGAAATTTTCAGTTTAAATATCCGTACCGCGGCTTCCAAGTTACTGCTATTTGAGACAGGCAAGCAAAACTAATAATCTAAAGCAGTTAACTTGAAACATGAGCAAATGCATTACTGACAGCAGTTAACTATCCAGTTCCCAAAGTAATGCAAAGAATAGAAGAAAAATAGTTAAACATGCAGTAAACATAATGCAGTGGCCATTTCATTAGGTACATATGTTCATTAACGCAAATATCTAATCAGCCAATCAAGTGGCAGCATCTCAGAGTATAACAGCATGCAGACGTAGTCAAGAGGTTCAGTTGTTGTTCAGATCAAACATCAGAATGGGTAAGAACTGTGATCTAAGTGACTGTGACATTTGAATGATTGGTGGTTTGAGTATCTCAAGAACTGATGATCTCCCGGGATTGTCATGTACAACAGTCTCTAGAGTTTACAGAGAGCGGTGCAAAAAACAACCAAAAAAGACATCGAGTGAGTGGCAGTTCTGTGGGTGAAAACGCCTTGTTAATGAGAGAGGTCGGAGCAGAAGGACTAAACTGGTCCAAGCTGACAGGAAGGCAACAGTAACTCAAATAACTACGCATTACAATAGTGGGGTACAGAAGAGCATTTCTGAACACACAACACATCAAACTTTGAAGTGGGTGGGCTACAGCAGCAGAAGACCATGAGCATACACATATTTTGTTCAGTAGGTACCTAATAAAGTGGCCACTGAGTGTATATCTTTAACTCATTCTGGACCAGCTTTCCAGGGTCACATTCTGCAGCATAACATAATTAGGCCCCAATGTCCACCCTCCCCACAGTGTGAAAGTGGATATGCCAAGATACCACATACTTGATCCAAACAAAGTTGTAAGCGATCCATTTCCAATCCCTTGCCAACAACCACAAAAAATGATACACCCAGGGAAGTTCCAAGAAGCATTTTGCAACTGAACTGAGAAGTCGTTACCTGGTTGAACTCTTGTGGCTTGCACAAAATACTTCAATGCCTTTCCGTAGTTATGCTCATTTTCCAAAGCATGTCCTACATTATTCCAAAGTTTTGCGTTATTTTTATTGACCTTTGAAAAGAATTGAATTTTCTCAGTTTTTGAGTAGACCTATTGAGGCTCACTAAATCTGAAAACAATTTCTTTGAAGTAAAACAATATCGTACTCACATTCTCACATGGTTACTCATGCAACCAAAGTACACACAGTTTGAATAATCTTGAGCAAACAAAATTACAACTTATTACAGAGTAAAAGGAACTGGAATTTGTACGATTGTAAACAAGAAAAAAATCTGCAGATGCTGGAAATCCAAACAACACACACAAAATGCTGGAGGAACTCAGCAGGCCAGGCAGCATCTATGGAAAAGAGTATAGTCAGCGTTTCGGGCCGAAACCCTTCAGCAGGACTCTAGTGCTTGGGTCAGGCCTCCTGATTTCTGCACTTGAACACAGTAAAATGGAAATCAGGAGCACAGTGGAGGTCAGCTGTGGTGCTAGCCTTTGAACAGAGTGGAGGCCTGGACTCTGGATGTCCTTCATTGCCCATCTATGCCCCTGGCTTTCAAGCATGGAGCACAAGCTTGGACACCAGATGTCCTTTGTCAACCATCCACATCACTGGCCTTTGAATGCAGAGTAGAGGTCTAGACTACGGATGTCCTTCGTCACCCATCCATGTTACAAGCTTTCAAATGTAGAGCAGAGACCTAGATTCTGGCCTGACCTCTAACTTCTCCACTTCACTGTCCCTAAACCCTAATCTAACCTCTAACTCCCCCATATTCTTGTCTCTGATCCTAACCTGACCACTAACTCCCTACTCTATCCCCAAAACCAACCCTATAAACTTATAAAAGACAACACAGCCTTGATAGAGATGGTGCCATCTTGACCAGCACTTTCTTATGTTGTGTTGGTTGTAATTTTTCAAAGACCTTTAGCTGAAGCAGGCTGTCGCAACACCATCAGAATATTCCAGAAGCAAGGCTTAAGGATTCGTACCTGAGACTCAACACTCAAAAGCAAACGGACTGCATAGAAACAAGCCCTTTGGCTCACAATGTTGCGCAAACTAATTAAATTATTAATCGAATAACCAACTAAAGTAATCCTTTCTGCCCACATCATATCCTTTCATTCCCTGCATGTTTACGTGCCCTCTTTAATAACTCTAATCTGCCTTCACCACCATGCCTGGCAGTGCACTTCAGGCACCCACCACTGTGTAAAAAAAAATTTGATCTCCTTCAATGCTTTCCCTCTGGTATTACACATTTCAACCCTGGGGGAAGAACGATAATAGCAGTCCACCCATGCCTCTCATAATCTTATGAACTCCATTGATCTCCTCTCAACCTCCACTACTCCTGAGAAAACAACTCACAGTTGTCCAATCTCTCCAGTCTCCTAATCCAGGCAGCATTCTGTTAAATCTCTTTCGTACTATCTTTAGAGCCTTCATGTTGAAGTTGTGACAAATTAGCATAAGAAATAGAATAAAGTATTGGAGAGACCAAATTTGGAGTATTGTGTACAGTTCTGGTCACCCAGCTACAGGAACAATATCAATAAGACTGAAAGAGTACAGAGAAATTTACAAGGATATTTCTGGACCAGAGTAACTGAATTATAGGGAAAGGTTGAATAAATTAGGGCTTTATTCCCTTGAGCATAGGAGAATAAAGGGAAATTTGACAGAGTTATACAAAATTATGAGGGGTATAGATAGGGTTAATGCAAGCAGGGCTTTTCCACTAGAACTAGAGGTCATCAGGTAAGGGTAAAAGGTGAACTATTTAAAGAGAATCTGAGGGAGAACTTCTTCACTCAGAGGATGGTGTGAGTGTGGAGCAATCTGTCAGTGGAAATGGTGAATGTAGGATTGATTGATTTGCACATTTAAGAGATTTGTTTGATAAGTACATGGATACAAAGGGTGTGGAGGGCTATGTTTCAGATGTGGGTTGATGTGTCTAGACTGAATAACGGTTCCCATGGACTGAATGGGCCAAAGAGCCTTTTTCTGTGCTATAATGCTCTCTGACTCTAACCTTCCTATAATGGGGTGACCAGCACTGAAGGCAAAATGTTCCAATATGGCCTGACAAGTTCATAAAACTGCAACATAACTTCTTGACATTTGAAGTCAATTCCTTAATTAATGAAAGCAGGCATGCCAAGGTCATCACTCCTTATGGAACATTGAGACAGCCTGGTTTCCATGATTGAATCAGCAGGGCTATAATACAAGTTCATTATCCAGTGAATTTGGTGACCCTTTCAGGATGTCTCAGACACTTTACAACCAGGAAGAACAGCAGTAAGAAGCACTATTGCATCATAGGAAACAAAGTTATAAAATTCCAACATTTAAGAAACACATTTATTTAGAGATACAGCACAGGAACAGACCACCCAATTAACCTACTATCACGTATGTCTTTGGAATGTAAGAGGAAAACAGAAAACCCAGAATAAACCCATGCAATCATGGAGAGTACATACAAACCCCTTACAGACAGAGGTAGGAATTGAACCCTGATCTTACAGATGCCGCCCCCTAATGGTTTATTAGAGTCAGGGACTGAACCCTGGTGGTGGTGCTTTTAACAGTATTACGCTAACCACTACGGCACCATTTAGACAGGGGGGAGCAGAGAGAGATGGACCACCTGCAGTTTAATAATCGGTATCATGGCTAGCAACACTGAAGGCTGCTTAGCGTGGGAGGGGGCCTGTTCCTGTACAATACTGTTATATGTACTAAAACAGCCAATTTATACACAACAAACTCATACAAGTGGCTTTGTAGTAATGGCCTTCTCACCCAATTTTAATTAACATCATCTATGGAAAAATATTTGCCAGGTCATCAAGGATAACTCCCATGCTGTGCTTCCAACTCTTTCAGTTGATGTAGTGGTTTAAAGCCTTGCTCCTTTCCAAACAAACACACCCTCAACCCTGGCACCTATTACAATTTCTTTCCTCTCCATCTGCCCATCAGTCATACACTCCTACTGGGTCATCCATCCCTCCCTTCCCATTCTGACGTTCAATAAGATTATGGCTGATCTTTTACCTCCACATCACTTCTTTGCACCAGCCCATATTTTCAGATTCATCCATTATTTAAACAGCAGAGTAAAATAAACACTTTTTAAAAGGAAAAACTCAAGAACCATTAGGACATCATTTCAAGAATTAGAAAATTTAAAAATCACAAGCTCGCACTCTTGCTACTGGACCTAGTTAATGGAAACACAAGAGACTGTAGACACTGGAATCTGGAGAACAAACAAGATGCTGGAGGAACATTGTTCTACTGAACACGGTGGGCATGCTAAATTGGCAACACTTGCAAGCTGCTCCCAGCACATCTTTGGCTGTGTTAGCTGATAATGCAAATAACACATTTCACTGTATGTGAGATAAATAAACCTAAATCTGAACTCTACAGGCCAGATAGCATCTCTGGGGGAGAATGAACAATTGATAATTTGCATCGAGACCCTCTGTCCAAATGAAGGGTCTCGACCTGGAACATCAGCTGTCCATTTTCCTCCACACATGCTGCCTGATGGGCTGAGTTCATCCAGCTTCTTGTTTGTAGGTCTAGTTCCTAGTTGCATTACAGGTAAACTGTGATTGTACCTTTAGACCAGACATGAATAGGGTGTACTCTGATTTCCAATCCCAATTTCGGTAAATTGTCTTACTGGTATGGGTGATAAGTAGAATCATCAAACCAATCCAAGAAAGCTTCCTTAGGTACCTAAATTTAAAAAAAATGAAACTGGTCAGTGAACTGTCACCATTCATCATCAAGCAGCCCCACCATCCAGGCTTCATCTCTTCTCACTGCCATCATTAGGAAGGGGTACAGGAGCCTTAGGTTCCACACCACAAGGTTCAGGAACAGTTATTACTCTTTAACCATCAGGCTCCTGAACCAGTGTGGATAACTTCACTCACCTCAACTCTGAATCGATCACCAAACACAACCTACGGACTCACTTTCAAGGACTCTACAACTCAAGTTCTCAGCATTATTTATTTATTTATTACAGTGAATTCTGGTTAATTGAGACACATTGGGACCAGTACATTTTGGCCCAATTAAGTAGCTGCTCCATTAGTTAGTTTCATAGATTAAAAAAGGTATAAAAAGGAAAACCTACTGTTTAACTGAGTAACAAATAGTTAAATGAAATACAGAACAAATTATAACACCACCAACACTGCTATAGTACTATAAAATGTATTGCCCCCTAATAGTTATCGACAGACCTCCAAGAGGATCACAACCTTGTTGCTGGGTTTAGAAGCTTCTATGCCTCAATGACCCGGAAAGCTATGTTGGCTGGAGTCAGGCCTTTATGCTTTGGCTCTTGGTAGGGTCACCCATCCCAAACAGGTCAAAGGGTAGAGGCCAGAATGAGAATGCTCCACCAGTTCTCCAGGTTCTGGGGTTCAGCTCAGGGCTAACAACCCTGACTGGTGAAAAAAAAATTATTACAGAAACAGCAATGAAGAATCCTTCTGCACTTGTATTTCTGTGTCTTCATCCAGGACGTGCATTACAGACAACAGTGAAAACCGAGCGGAAGCTACTGAATGATGAAAGAAGCCCTGAGCACTACCAGAGATGGAAGAACTTCACTCCTGCCCTAACTGCCAGCGGCAGAATGGGCAGTTAACAAGTAAGTTATCAGTAGAGGAATTCATCCAGTGTACGCTGCTGTATTCTTTAGATTGATTATAAATGAACAAAATCAGCACAGACAACTAGTGCAAATAATGAACTACCTTCATTGTCTTCTTGCATGAAGTAGTGTTGCTATCCAACAATTAACTTCCTGGCATCCTGTGCCTTCACTAGCTTAAGTTCAAATGTGTCATCTTCTTCATTTTCCTCATCTTCATATTTCCTGCCTTGGTGTTTTGATACAATGCTTTAGATGACAGCATCCTCCAAGTCTTCATTTCATTGCAACATTCAAGATGATTGTTAATACCTTCAAATTCTCTGCACTTTCAAATTTGTTGAAGTAGTGAGATCTTGCATTTTCACTCCCAGCTGTTTCTGGCATCTCCAAGCCTGAATGCTTGAAATCAGTGAGCAAAACAGTTTGAACTGAGTTTCTCAACAACTATTACTGACAAACTATACTACCTGTAATAGGATAATCCTTACACTCACTTCCTCGGTTGTTGAAGATTTTCTTCAAATGCTTCAAAAATATGGTTGACTAACTTTCCACAGTTACTATTTAAATTATTTATGATTCCCAAATCCGTTGGCTTCATGACCCAGCTTCTTAACCAGTTCCTCTGACTTTTATTAAATATTGTCCACTGGCACGCACACCTTGAGCTAAATACATTAACGTAACAGAAGCACACACAGTTGATGCAATTTACAAGCTGTTGGCACTAAACATAGCGTAGTGTCCAATGGCCACACAAGTGCACACAACTGACACTAGTTAGAAACTGTTCGGCAAGTCTCCTGTCCCAATTAAATAGCATGGTGTCCCAAATAAGTGGCTGCCCCAATTAACAGGTGACACAATTAACCGGAATCCACTATGTAATTTTTTTAATTTGCAGTTGGTCTTTGTTTGCACATCGGTTGTTTCTGTCTTTGTGCGTATCTACAGTGAATGCCTGCAAGAAAATGCATCTGAGTGGAGTATTTGGTGACATATATTTTGATAATAAAGTTACTTTGAAAACATACAGAATCAACGAAACAACAACTAAACACTCATCTTCATTATAGAGTCAATAAAGTAACTTCTGTAAGGGATTGAGAAGTGACCTTACAAAGGTGTACAAAATCATAAGGGACATAGTGCACACGGCCTTATTCCCAGGGAAGGGGAATTAAAAACTAGAGGGCACAGGTTTAAGGTGAGAGGGGAAAGATTTAACAGGGGACCCGAGGGGCAACTTCTTCACACAGCGGGTGGTGAGTGTGTAGAATGAGCTGCTACCAAAAGTTGAAGAGGAAGGTATATTCAAAAGCCATTTGGATAAGTACGTGGATAGAAGTTGTTTACAGGGATGTAGGCCAAACAGAGGTAATGGACAAGCTTGGTGGGCACCATGGTCGGCACGGATCAGCTGGGCTGAAGGGCTTGTTTCTGTGTTGTACTGCTCTCAGATTCTAACCACCTTTCAAGGTGGGTGTAAATCAGCCCATTGAAATGGCCTGAGAAGCAACATGGGCAAGGGGTTCTGCTCACTGCCTTGACTTTATTCATCTTTCAATCACCATCACTTTTGTGTGGGAACATTGGCAAGTGTAAACTGGGTTTAATAATGAAAAGTGAATATGAAGGTTGCCTCGTTCTCACATTACAGTACCGCAAAATCCTTCACTACCTGCAAGGTGCTCTAGCAATGCTGATGTCCGGAGAAGGCCCAAACAAATGCAAGCTCTGATTATTCCTAGGATCCAAATGTTGTCATTTAGCTAGTGCAGAGTCAAAGCCTCAAGATACGAAGACAAGCCAACTAAATAAATTCACTGATCAGCAGTATTAGTTTGAGGTGAAAAGGTACCCCAAACAGACAACATTGTGTGAATGTTTTTAAGCTTGCTTTTAAGCTGAATTTATAAGGCACCAAATATCTTTTAAATAACGTGGAGCATAAGGCAGTGATGGAAAGGACCAACTAATTTACTTCTGGTGATCCTGAATACAGGGGAAACGCTGTCCAGGGGCCGTTGATTTCTCCAAACAGTGCCATGGAACTTCATCACATCGAAAAGGCAATGTGTTTATGTTGGATCTCAAGAACAGTATCTCTTGGCACTGCACTGTTCCTTTCACATTGCACTGAATAAAAAACTTATAGTGTTTCACAAACACAAGAGATTCTGCAGATACTGGGAATCCTGAACAACACATACACATTCAACATGCTGGAGGAACCAGCTAGCCAGGCAGGATCTGCGGAGGGGAATAAACAGTCAACGTTCTGGGCCAAGATCCTTCTATTTCCTAATACATGTAAGTGTATGTGGTGAATATAAATTTCATCCTTTATTACATCTGGTCAGAAAAAAGGGCAGAAACCAGAATAATGTGGTGGGGGAAAAGGAGAGGAGCAATCTGAAAGATGATGGGAAAGCTGCGTAGCTGGGGGAGGAAATAAGAAGCTGGGTGGTGATAGGTGGAAGAGCTAAAGGGTTGAAGAATCAGGAATCTGATAGGACAATGTACCATGGAGAAAGGGAAAGATGAGGGAACCAGAGGAAGGTGATGGGCAGTTGAGAGGGGATCCAGAATGAGGAACAAGAGAGGAGTGGGAGAAGAAATTACCAGAAGTAAGAGAAATCAACATTCATGACATCAGGTTGGAGGCTACCCAGATAGACTGAAAGGATTCACTAATCCTTTACTGAAGGGTCCCAATTCTGGGAATGAAAGGGTTATCTTATGAGGAGCCTTTGATGGCTCTGGGTCTGTACTGGCTGGAGTTTAGAAGACTGGAGTGGGGGTGGGGGTGTAATCTCTTTGAAACCTACAGATATTGAAAGGCCTAGACAGAGTGGACGTGGACAGTATGTTCCCTACAGTGGGAGAGTCCAGGATCAGAGGAAACAGGCTCAGAATAGAAGTAAGTCCCTTTAGAACAGAGGTGAGGAGGAATTTATTTAGCCAGAAGGTAGTGTACCTGTGGAATTCATTGCCACAGATGACTGTGGTGGCCAAGTTATTAGGTAGGGTATATTTAAAGTGGAAGTTGATAGGTTCTTAATTAGTAAGGGCACCAAAGGTTACGGGGTAAAGGCCGGAGAATAGGGTTCAGAGAGATTTTAAAAATCAGCCAAAACAGATGGCTAATTTTACTCATGTCTTACTATATTACAAAGCGTTTCAGTCAATTTTGATGGAGTACTTGAAACAAAGACAGTAATGCGAATTAATGAGCCGAACCAAATTTCTAGTAAGGGATTCATTTCAGAACAAATGTGCGAATTGTGCACAGAGTAATTAGTAATTAGTGTTGCTGCCTTATAGCCCCAAGAACCCTGGGAGATATCTTTGGGATTTGTGTGAGTTTCCAGCCAATGCTCTGGTTCCCTCCCACATTCCATAAGCCCCTGAACATCATCCCTTGGTAGCGATAAGCATAGGGAGGCAACACGGCAAACCAATCAATGGGGGAGTTTATGATTCCTGTCTGAGAAAATAAATCATAGGGACACAGGCAAATAAGGAGAGGAAAATGAGAGTAATAAGATCATCCTGTTGGAAGTTGGTAGAGGCATATGGGACCAAATGGTATCCTATTGCTTTGTAGAGAATGAGTCATTCTTTGAACTGTATAATGAAGGGATTTGTCTGCGTCAGAGCAAAGTCATTCATTGCAGAAAACTTCCGTTATAATTGGAACACTGGGAATAATTAGGGTAAGCAGTGTAGTTGCCTTCTCGCTGCTGCCATTGGGAAGGTGGTACAGGAGCCTCCAGTCCCACACCACCAGGTTCAGGAACAGTTATTACCCTTCAACCATCAGGCTCCTGATCCATTGTGGATAATTTCATTCAGCTGAATATTGAACTGATTCTACAACCTACGGACTCACTTTCAAGGACTCTACAACTCATTACCTCAATATTATTTGTTTACCTATTTGTTTATTGTATTTAGACAGTTTGTCTTCTTTTGGTCAGTCTTTGTGTATGGTTTTTCATTAATTGTATTTGTTTGTTCCACTGTAAATACCTGCAAGAAAGTGAATCTCAGACATATGCATATAGATAATAACTTTACTTTGAACTTTGAATTGTGAGGGCAACAGGCAGAAAATGCTGGAGGAACTCAACAGGTCAGCATACCAGGCCACTGCCTCCCAATGCCTACCAACAGATGAGGTTTAAGAGCTTATGGAATGTGGGCGGTTCCTCCAGCATTTTGTATGTGTTGCTCTGGATTTTCAGCTTCTGCAGAATCTCTTGTGTTCAGGATAAAGTTAAGAAAAAGCAGGATAAGTAGAGGAGTTGGAGGAAATGGGGGCATAAGGATAGGCATACACCATAACATGGACTAGGCTTTAGCCCTCGAGTATATTTACCAATTCCAACTCTGTGCTAATAAATTCTATGCAACTCAACATTGTATGTACTTTAAAGTTAGTAATGTTAATAATTAACAAACAAGTTGGGTGTTTTTCCCAATTTTCTATTCAACTCAAGTTCAAAGCACTATCATAGACTGCAAGTCAACACGCTTGATAATCCACGGCTTTTCAGGATAATTACAGATGGCCAATACATGGGCTCAAAAACTGTTTGTTCTCTAAGTCAATCTAAAACAAGGCCTACACAAAGTACACTGCAGATGCTGTGGTCAAATAACCACGTACAAACAAGCTGGATGAACTCAGCAGGTCGGGCAGCATCCATTGAAAGGAGCAGTCAATGTTTTGGGCCAAGACCCTTCATCAGGACAAAACAAGGCCTAATTTGGAGTATTGTGTCCAGTTCTGGTGTTCTAACTACAGGAAAGTTATCAATAAGACTGAAAGAGTACAGCGACAATTTATGAGGACGCTGATGGGACTTGAGGACCTGAGTGATAAGGAAAGGCTGAATAGGTTAGAACTTTATTCCCTGGAGCATAGGAGAATGAGGGGAGATTTGTTAAGAGGTATACAAAGTTATGAGGGGCACAGATAGGGTAAATGCAAACAGGCTGCTTCCACTGAGGTGGAGTGAGACTAGAACTAGATGTTGTCAGTTAAGGGTGAAAGATAAAGTATTTAAGGGGAACTTGAGGTGGAACTCCTTCACTCAGTGGGTGGTATGAGAGTGGAATGAGCTGCCAGCAGAAGTGGTGGATGTGAGGTCGATTTCAACTTTTAAAAGAAGTTTGGATAGGTACATTGATGGGAGGGGTATGGAGTGAAATGGTCAGGATGCAGGTCGATGGGTCTAGACAGAATATTTTGGTATAGACTAGATAGGGCAAAGATAACATACTTGGCCCATCTAGTCTATGCCAAGATATTATTCTGCCTAGAATGTGCTTCCCAAAGCTAACACATGTTGGTAAACTCACTGCAGCTTTCCTTAGTGTAGATGTAGACTGTAGGTAAGTCAACCAGACAGAGAAATTTCAAAGTGATGAGGAAAACAAAACTATCATCAGGTCATCTTGGTCTTTGTCACCCAACTTGCAAAAGCATTTTGTGTTTTCCACCCATATTGCATCACTTTCGGAATAAGAATCTGGAATAAATTCATTCAAAGAAATAATAGTGAAAAAAAGAAGTGGCATTGGAAATTAGTAGCAAAACATAAGCACAAGAGGTTCTGCAGACACTGGAAATCTTGAGCACCACACACACAAAATGGTCAACAGATGCTGCCCGACTTGCTGAGTTCCTCCAGCATTGTCGGTATGTTGGACATTAGTGGGTTTGAAAGCATTGCAAAGAACATGATGATGTGCATTTCACAGCTTTGAAGGAGGTGGCCGTGAGATAGTGAATGCATGGGCTGTCATTTTCTCCAACTCCACAGCTTTCAGAACAACTCTCACAGATTGGAAGGCAGCATTGTTAACCACATTATAGAAGAAATAGGGAAAGATAGGAAATGGCACAATAGTTAACCTGATATCAAGAGGACAAGTGTGATAACAAGGTACTTAGAAAATAATGATGGGATTAAGCAAGGTCAACATGGATTTATGACTGAGAAATTATATCAGCAAATGAGTTGTTTTTGGACTTTATGACCATCTTTGATAAACCACCACACAAAAGGTTATTAAGTAAAATAGCATGCTATTGGGTAATATATCAGTATACTCTGAGGAGTGATGAACAGATAAAGTATGAAAAAGCAGGTGATTTTCAGGTTGAGAGGTTGTAACTAGGGAGTGCTCACACTCTGTGTTAGTGCTGTGGATGGCAGTGTCAAGTACAAAAAATTCAAATTTGCTGAGAAGAGAAAATTGTTCAGCAGTGTGAACTGCAAGCAGGATTTAGAGAAGCTTCACTGGTATGTAGTTAGGTATAATGAATGGTCAAGAACATATCAAATGAATCGATGAAAGCCTGCACCAAAAAGAATGGACAAACAACCAATGTGCAAAAGACAACAAACTGTGGAAATACAAAAATAAACAAGAAGAAATAATAATAATAAATAAATGAACAAATAAGCAATAAATATCGAGACCATTAGATGAAGAGTCCTTGAAAGATGAATCCATAGGTTGCGGGAACAGGAACAGTTCAGCGATGGGCCGAGTGAAGTTATCCTCTCTGGTTCAAGAACCTGATGATGGCAGGGTAATAACTCTTTCTGAATCTGGGGGTGTGGTTCTTGAGGCTCCTGTCCCTTCTTTCTGATGGCAGCAGCAAGAAGAGAGCACGGCCTGGATGGTAGGGCCTTGATGATGGATGCTGCTTTCCTGTGAGAGTACTTTGTGTTGATATGCTCACTAGTGGAGAGGGCTTTACCCACGAAGCACTGAAGTACTATATTTTGAAGGATTTTCCATTCAGGGGTATTAGCGTTTCTGTACCAGGCTGAGTTGTAACTAATCAATAAACTCTCCACCACATATTTAGAGAAGTTGTCAAAGTTCTAGATGATGTGCCAAATCTTTACAAACCTTTAAGAAAGTAGAGGCGCTGTTGTGCTTTCTTTGTAATGGCACTTTGTAATGGACCCAGTACAAATCCTCTGAAATGATAACACTGAGGAATTTAAAGTTGCTGATCATCTCCACCTCTGATTTCCCAACGAGGACTGGCTCATGGACCTACAGTCTCCTCCACCTAAAGTAAATAATCAGCTCCTTGGTCTTGCTGACATCAAGTGAGAGAGTGGCACCACTCAGCCAGATTTTCAATCTCCCTCCTATATGCTGATTCATCACCACCTTTGATTTGGCCAACAGTGGTGTTGTCAGCAAACTTGAATATGGCATTGGAGCTGTACTTAGCATCACAGTCATAAGTGTAAAGTGAGTAAATCTGGGGGCTAAGTATACACCTTATGGTGCACCTGTACTGATGGAGATTGTGGGGGAGATGTTGTTGCCAATCTAAACTGACTGGGGTCTGCAAATGAGGAAATCAAGGATCCAGTTGGACTTCTACCTCACAATCGACCTTACTGTTTACCTGTGTTGCAGTATCGGTGCAGCTGCAACACTTTATCTGGCATTCTGTTATTGTTTTCCTTGCTCAATACATCATGGAAAAGAACCACCACTCCACGAACTCTCTCTATACCTCTCACTGACTAATAAAGCAGCCAGCATAATTAAAGACTCCATCCACCCCAGACATTCTCTTCTCACCTCTTCCATCGGATAGAAGATACAAAAGCCCAAAAGCACATGCTACCAGGCTCAAGGACAGCTTCTATCCCACTGTTATCAGACCACTGTATGATGAAATGGACTTAAACCTCACAATCTAAATCATTATGATCTTGCACTTTATTGTTTACCTGCACTGCACTGCACTTTCTCTGTCGCTGTTATACTTTATTCTGCATTGTTATTGTTTTACCTTAATTAACCTCAGTGCATTGTAACACAAGCTTTTCAATGTATGTTAGTATAGGTGACAATAATAAACCAACTCCAATATATCGCTCAGGGAAGGAGATCTGATACATTTATTAGGATCTACAAGCAACTCCTAGGCCACAGCCATGTAGTTTCCTCATGAATACCCTCCGAAATGTGCCAGCAAACATATTGTTGTATCAAATCACAAAGGACTGATAAGTAATAAACTATACTGACCAATCGGCATCAACCTATGAACCAAATTTTGACCTTGCAAGTCATTCCCAGTTCAGCAAAGGTTACCAAGGTCCTTTTAACCCAATTTCCCTCGGGATCAATAAAGTATGTCTGTCTGTCTGTTAACACAGACTCATTCAATGGGGACATGAGTGATTCTGCAGGTGCTGGAAACCTGGAGTGACACACACAAACTGCTGGAGAAACTCAGCAAGTCAGGCAACATCCAGAGGGATATAATAATTAATCAAAGGGTCCTGATGTAGGCTGAAACATCGACCACTAATTTCCCTCCACTGATGCTGCCTCACCATCTTCAAAGAGCACAACTTCTTGGAGCACTGTTGCAGGAAAGTAGCATCTATGATCCAGGCTGATCACTATCCAGGCCATGCTCTCTTTTCACTGCTGGCATCAGGAAGAAGATACAGGAACCTCAGCATCCAACCCGCCAGGTCCAGGAACAGATATTACCCCTCAACCATCAGGCACTTGATCTCGAGGGGATAATTTAACTCACCCCATCATTACTTGGTCCCACAACCTATGGCCTCAACTTCAAGGACTCCTCATCTCATGTTCTCATTTTTATTGGTATTTATTTTTTTTTCTCATTTCTTTCCTTTGTATTTGCTGTTTGTTTTGGGGTACTTGGAGGAACATGATAAAATAGGCCAAAGTCAGCATGGCTTCCTTAAGGGGAAATCTTACCTGACAAATCTGTTGGAATTATTTTGAGGAAATAACAGGCTACTGTAAAAGATTGCAAAATGCTATTACAGTGACTGCGACCTGGTTTCAGTTCCCACTACTGTCTGTAAGGAGTTCTCCCAGTGACCACATGGATTTCCTCTGGGCCCCTTTCACATTCCAGAGTTGCATGGGTTAGTTGGTTAATTGGAGTATTGTGAGTGGTTTTGAGCCCTATATCTAAGATGTACTGGTATTGGAGAAGTTCAGAGGAGGTTCATGAGAATAATTAGAGGAGTGACAGGGTTAATGACAGCATTTGATGGTTCTTCATACTAGTACTCACCAGAGTTCAGAAAAATGAAGGGTATCTCATTGAAACTCACAGAATATTGAAAGACCTGGACAGCATGACGTGGTGAGGATGCATCCTATACCGGGAGAGTCTAGGACCAGAGAGTACAGCCTTAGAGGAGAAGGAAGTCCTTTTAAAACAGAGATCAGGAGAACTTCTTTACTCAGAGGGTGGCAAACCTGTGGAATGCATTGCCACAAACAGCTGTGGAGGGCACATCATTAAGTACATTTCAAGTAGAGGTTGATAGCTTCTTCATTAGTAAGGGGGGGGGTCAAAGGTTACAGGGAGAATGCAGGAGGATGGGATTTAGGGGGAAAATAAATCAACCATGATGGAATGGTGGAGCAGACTCAATGGGCCGAAAGGCCCAATTCTGCTCCTATGCCTGTTGTACATGGCAGAATAATAGCTTAGTACACACCAGATGGGCCAAATGGCATGTTTCTCTGATGTAGAGCTCTATGACTCTTGCAGCCTTATAATAATGTCCAGATCCAGATCACAAAAATGAATCGATTAATATTTGGGAAAGTGCGTGCACAATTTTTAGGTACTTCCTCTGCAGGGAGAAAAACAGATGATTGTGTTTTTATTTACCTTAGAACATTGTAAAGCACTTTCTAGCCTACGAAAGCTTTTGAAATATTGTTGGTGTACAGTCATAGGCATGCCATAAATTTGCACAACTTAATCTCTCAAAAAACCACAGATTGATAATACTCAGATAGCTTGTGTTTTATGATGCAGATTAGGGGATAATCATTAGCCAGAACACCAGAGAAGACACCCTTACTCTTTTTATGAGATAATGCCACAACCTTTATGCTGACCTGAATATTGCAGACAAATCACCTAACAATTGAGTATATTTTCACCTTTAAAGTTTAAGAAAACTGAAACAGTCCATCTAGAAGAATTCAAGATTATGATTAAAGAACTTCTTCTATCGAATGTCAACTTCACGTGCAGAGGGGAAGTGATGGTACAATGCTAGAAGGCTCACATAGAGCTTGCATGGATTTGCTGGGCCCCAAAGGTAATTTCCAAGTTATAAATAAAGGCCAATGTACCTGTCTGTTTGTTTTGAACATAAGTACTGTACTGTTACTTCCAATCTACCTCAGCATGGCCCCAGTACCTGCAAAACCTGCACTTTCTCTAACCGTATTCTAACACAGAACATACAGCACAGTGCAGGCTCGAAAGCCCACAATTTCCTGCTGACCTTTTAACCTACTCTAAGGTCAATCTAATCCTTTCCTCCCACATTGCCACCCAGTTTTATGTCCCTTTCTAAATGTCTCTTGAATGTCCCTAATCTATCTGTCTCCACCACCACCTCTGGTAATGTGTTCCACATACCTAACACTCTGTGTGAAATACCCATCTCTGACATTCCCCCTACTTTCCTCCAATCACCTTAAATTTATGACCCCTCATATCAGCCATTTTTGCCCCGGCAAAGGTCTCTGGCTGACCACTCAATCTACACCTCTTATCATCTTGTACAACTCTATCAAGTCCTTCTCATCCTTTTTTGCTCCAAGGGAAAAAGGCCTAACTCACTCAACCTATCCTCACAAGGCATACTCTCCAATCCAGGGAGTATCCTGGTAAATCTGATCTGTACTCGCTGTTTTTGCTTTTCACTTTGTACTGCATTATGTTTGGAATATGATGAAATCACAGGCCATGCACACCTTTAAACAATTAATCAGGCAAAACCAGACAAAAAGTACAGAAAGTCCTACTGGCCTGAATTGTCCTCTTCCAAACACAACATTGTGGAGTGCAAGAATCTGGGTTAAATGCTGAAAGCTCCCAGTCCACTAATATCTGTCCTTTTGGCAGCAGTTTTTAACACTTATTCATTTGGTTATTCCCAAGCTAAGAGGCTACCTGGAACCAAATGGATTTTTTTAAAAATCAGGACTTAAGAGACTGCAGATGCTGTAATCTGGAGGGTAAAAACAAACTGCTAAAGGAACTGAGTGGGTCAAGCAGCATCTGTGGTGGTAAAGTTTTGGTTTGAAACCCTGAGAGTATCACAGAGCTGAAGCAGGCCCCTTGTCCTACCTAGCCCACACCAAACTCAGTGCAGTGACCACAGCCTTCCAACCCAACCCCTCTCCCCATGCATCCATTCAAACCTCTCCCAAATGTTGCAGTCTGCAACCTGCTCCACACCCCCCTCCTGAGTGAGGCAGTTCTCCCCCCAGGCTCCTCCAAAACATTTCACCCTTCACCCCCAACCCACGACCTCTAGTTCCAATCACACCTAACCCCAGGGGGAAAAGCCAGCCTGCATCCACCCCTTCTATACCCTCACAATGCTGCTCACCTCCATCAAACCTTCCTTTACTCTCCCACACCTTGGGGAACAAACTCCTAATTTATTCAACCAACCACGAGGAAATCTGCAGATGCTGGAAATTCAAGCAACACACACACAAAATGCCGGTGGAACGCAGCAGGCCAGGCAGCATCTATAGGAAGAAGCACAGTTGACGTTTTGGGCCAAGACCCTTCGTCAAGACTCATTTATTCAATTTATCCTAATTTACTCAACCCTTTCCCACAATTCAGGTCCCAGCAAAATATCTGCAAATTTTCTCTGCACTCTATCTTTCCTGTAGGTGGGTGACCCGAACCACATGCAACACTTCATGCTGGTGGAGGGTCTTGACCCAAGACCTCAATCACTGCCCCCCCCCCCCCCCCCCGGCCCGTCTCCACAGATGCTGTCTGACCCTGCTCAGTTCCTTCAGCAGTTTCTTTTCCAGTAGCTTCATCAGTAACATCTTAGAATTTTATTATAGTAGTGTACCACGATTACAGTGCCAGCAAACAGGATTCAATTCCCACCACTCTCTGGAAGCAGACTGTATGTTCTCTGAGATCCTGTGAGTTTCCTATGGGTGCTCTGCATACCAGAAACATATAGGTTAGAGTTACGTTGGACAGGCTACATTGATGCTGGAAGCACAATGATCCTTATAGGCTGTGTCGCTCATTGACGCAAATGACACACGACACTGCATGTTTCAATATTATGCTGTACATTCTTAATCTTTTGTATTTTCCAATTTAAAAATTATTCAACTCTTCACTGACAAGGTAGAATTCAAACCCATGTCTTTACATCAACGACCCAGGCTTCAGGATGTTGGTCCATTAATTTTGTCACACCTATTTATTCACAGTAAGCTTGAATAAGTTCGGGCAGCTTCTTAAGTGTGAATGGCAATCTGACAGCCCCAGTTTACCCATGGGCCCCAGTTCCTTGCAAGATGATGTCTCTATTCATCAAGCTAATAATAGCAGAAGCCTCTGGCCCACCTCCTTGTCACAATTACCAGGAACATCTGTTGTCTAGACAAGTGACTTTCCTTCAAACTAGCAACTTGTGAACGCCACCACATTGACTCTAAACTCCAAAGGAAGCAGATGCCTCATCCCACGTAAACAGGAGAGAAAGCAATCTCTTGACTTCGACCAGGAACTAATACACAGCATAAAGTCACTGATGTACAACTAAAAAAAAACAGGAATGCTCACAGGGCAGAAATAAATTCTACCATCTGTTGCAACAACGTTAGAAGGACAACATGGTAACACAGTGATGACCGCAATGCTTTACAGTGCCAGCTGTAAGACTGGGATTCAGTTTCCGCTGCTAGTTGCACAGAGTTCTCCCTGTGGCCGTGCATTTCCAGAAAAGATTCAAAAGAATGTTGCTGGGACTGAAGACTTGAGTCTTGACTAGCGTCAGCATCAAATTTATTATCACTGCCATGTGTTGTAAAATTTGTTGTTTTGTGGCAACTGTACAGAGCAATGATAAAAAATTCTTATAAGAAATACAAAGTATAAATAGGCATCTGTTAGTCTCCAGAGACCATGGATTTGCGCCTTGGAAAGTTTCCAGGGCGCAGGCCTGGGCAGGGTTGTATGGAAGACCAGCAGTTGCCCATGCAGCAAGTCTTCCCTCTCCACGACACCAATGTTGTCCAAGGCAAGGTCAAGGGCCGATACAGCTTGGCACCGGTGTCGTTGCAGAGCAATGTGTGGTTAAGTGCCTTGCTCGAGGACACAACATGCTGCCTTAGCTGAGGCTTGAACTAGTGACCTTCAGATCACTAGACCAACGCCTTAGCCACTTGGCCACGTGCTTATATTTTGTATATGAAATACAAAATATAAACGTAGTGCAAAACAAAGAGCAAAATAATGAGGTAGTGTTCACAGACCATTCAGAAATTTGATGGTGGAGGGGAAGAGGCTGTTCCTAAAATATTGAATGTGGGTCTTCAAGCTCCTGTACCTCCTCACTGATGGTAATAATGAGAAGAGGGCATGTCCTGGATTGTGAGGGGCCTACAGGACAGATGCTGCCTTCCCGAGGCATCACCTTTTGAAGATGTCCTTGATGGTTGGGAGGCTAGTGCCCATGACTGAGCTGTCTGAGTTTATAATGTTCTGGATGCACTGGATTGACTGGGACAGTTTTCCCTACAGCATGGGTATAGGTTTATAAAATCAAAACAAAATCATGAGGGGCACTGATAAGGTGGATGGTCAGTCTTTTTCCCAGCATAGCAGAGTCTAAAACTAGAGGATATAGGTTTAAAGTGAGAAGGAAGAGATTTAAATGGGACCTGAGGAGCAAGTTTGTCCATAGAGGATGGTGGGTACATGGAACAAGCTGCCAGAGATGGGTACAATTACAATACTTGAAAGACATTCACGGATAGGAATGATTAGAACAAGAGTTTGCAACCTGGGCTCCATGGACCCTTTGTTTAATGGTATTGGTCTATGGCTTAAAAGGTTAGGAACCCTCAGATTAGAGGGATTTGAGTTAAATGCAGGTAAAATGATCTAGCTCATGAAGACACTTTTGTTGGCATGGACTAGTTAGCCTGATGGTCCTGTTTAAGGTCATTGAGACATCGAGCAAACAGCAAAGAGTAGGCCCTTCAGCCCATCTAGCTTGTGCCAAATTGTTAAACTGCCTCATCCCATTGAGCTACATCTGGACCATAGCCCTCCATATCCCTCCAATCCATATGCCCATCCAAACTTCCCTTAATTGTTTCAATTGAACCCACGTCCACCACTGTTGCTAACAACTTATTCTACACGCAGACCAACCTCTAAGTGAAGAAGTTTCCCCTCATGTTCCCCTAAAATATTTCTCCCTTCACCCCGAACCTGTGACCTCTAGTTCTAGTCTCACTCAATCTCGTGGGGAAAAAAACATGCTTGTAGTAACCTTATCTATACACCCCCATAATTTTATGCCTCTATCACATCTCCCCTCGTTCTCCTGTCATCAAGGGAATACATTTTCTGTGGTATGATGAATCTATAGCAACATAAAACTTATTTTGAGTGTAATCCATTTACATAGAGTAAGAAACAAGACACCAGTGAAGTCCAGGGGAAAATAACCAATTATTTTGGTTCCCAATATTGTCAATTCACTGTTCTTAATAAGCACAAAACATTAAGCCAGACTGCCGTCAAATTCTGAATTCACTTTAACATTTTTACTGAAATCACTGGATGTCTGCAAACCTGGTATCAGAAGTGACTCATTAACGATCATAAGGCTCGTGAATCACACACTGCTACCATTTGAAAGTCCATTTGGCTCATTGTTTCTCAGCTGGCTCTTTGAAAGCACTCTATGATTTCAATTCCCGCTGCTGTCTGCAAGAGGTTTTTATGTTTTTCCCTTGACTGCACAGGTTTCCTCTTGAGCGCTCCAGTTTCCTCCCACATTCCGAAGACACAAGGGTCAGGGTTAGTGAGTGGTGGGCATGCTGTGTTGGCACTAGAAACTTGACAACGCTTGCCGGCTGCCCTCAGCACAGTCCTCACTGATTTGATTTGAAGCAAGCGACACACTTCACTGTATGTTCCAATGTACATGTGACAAATAAATCTAATCTTTATCTTTTTTTTAATTGACTGGCTGCCCTAATCTCAGTGTTGGAAGGTGACTTGTCAGAACCACTTCTGTTTTTTCTCTCATAGTTCGACAGTTTTCTCTGCCTCAAATATTCAGAGAAAATTCGTTAATTTGTCGCTATCTGCTTTCTACACTGAGCCAATAATGCTGCAGTGGATTGGTTAAGTTTGAATTATACGAGGCAATGCTGATTTGTTAGATCACATGAAAAGGGCCAGTAACAAGGATCCCACCCACCCTGCTCATGGACTATTTATCTCACTCCTGTCAGGGAGAAGGCTACATAGCACCCACTCCAAGTCCACCAAACTGAAAAACAGTTTCTTTCCTCAAGCAGTAAGGCTCATTAACACCTCCACTCACTAACCCACCCCTCCACACCCCCAACCACCATAATTTATCATTTCCTATCAGAATCACCTTGCTTACAGACACTTCTGTACCTAGCACCACTTTGTGGCCATACAATCAATGTATATAAGAAATCTTATGTATTTATATTTATTGTATTTCTTTATTATTATTGGGTTATTGTGTTTTTTTCTTTTGCATCAGATCTGGAGTAACAATTATTTCATTCTCCTTTACTCTTGTGTACTGGAATTGACATTAAATAATCTTGATTCAGGAAAATTAAAAAAAAACATGACATTCCATTATGAATGCTGTGTGCATACATCTATTGATGCTTCTGGACACATCATCTGTGATGTTCCTGGAATCATCAGGTGTTTCAGGTCTTTCAACATCATACACCCTTCTCCAGGTGACCCAGCCGGGGCTGATCAGAATCCAGCTTGTGTCCAGATGGCTAGCTATATATGACTCCATGGCTCCCCTCTCTTGAGCCACAGCCATCTTGAGGCCCTCTCTGCCGCATCGGTAGATGGCTCTCCTCTTCCTCTCTCCCTCGATGCCCAAATTGCTGAAGGTTCTGGCTAAGGAACAGGCTGTGAATCCCCTACAATCAACTTCCACTGGGAGACACCTCGCTCTTCATCCAGCCTGCTGGCAGTTGCTGACCAGTCCTGCGTACTTACAGAGCTTCCTTTCAAAGGCCTCTTCCAAGCGATCTTCCCATGGGACTGTCAGCTCCAGCATCACCACCTGCTTCGTAGACTCAGACACAAGGACAATCTCTGGTCGCAGGGTGGTGGCTGCGATATAGTTGGGGATCTTCAGCTGCCGTTCGAGGTCCACCAACAGCTGCCAGTCCCTTGCAGAGGCCAGGATACCTGCAGATGTTCTTCTGGCGGGTATTGGCTGCTCCCCAGCTCTGACAAAGGCAATGGTCTGCTTGGAGGGTTGGGACAGCTTCGCCCACTCCATTCCTGCGCTGATGGTTTCGGCGATGGTCTTCAGGATCTGATCATGCCTCCATCGGTACCATCCCTCACCAAGTACCCTTGTGCAGCTGCTGAGGATGTGCTCCAGGGTTCCTCGCTTGGAATACTGTGGACACATTGATGACTCTGCTTTGCCCCATGTGTGCAGGTTTGATGGGCTTGGAAGCACATCGTACACTGCCTGGATGAGAAATTGGATGCGGTGTGGCTCAGCTTTCCAAAGCTCAGCCCAGGTCACTTACCTCTCCACCGCTTCTCCCATCTTGTCCAAGCTCCCTATTGCTTCATTCCCACCACCTTGCAGGTTCTCATCTCTTCCACTGCTGCTCTCACATCCTTCTGAACTAGGTGGCGCCTTTCCTTCCCTCTGGTGGTGTCCATTTAGGGAGTTGAAAAGGATCCTAGCCCAGCTCGGCCTCGTGTGACCGCTCCCACCAGCCTCCTGTGACACAGCCTTTCCTCTGCTTCCTGAACAGCTTCCTCTGCCCTCCACTTCCTGCCAGTCCTCAGTTGGACCCCTGCTCTAGCCACCTTCGGATCACTTGAGTCCCTGTACTGTACCACTACTCTGGCTCTTGTTACCTTGAATTCCTCCTCCAAGGATTTGAAGGGCAGTTGCAGTTTATAGTGGTGTCCATAGAGTGCAATGCTGCTCAGGCTCCTTGGCAGCCCCAGCCATCTTCTGAGGTGCTTACTGACCCTCCTCTCTAAGGTTTCGACCGTCGAGATCGGAACTGCATAGACGAGGAGGGGCCACAGGATTCTGAGAAGAATGCCATGCTGATACACCCAGGCTTTAAACTTTCCAGGAAGGCCAGACTTGTCCATGGATTGCAGCCAGCCATCCAACTCGGTGCAGGTCACCTGAATGGTTGCCGTGTCAACAACCTTACCCAAACTCTTGACTGGCTTTTCTGTGATGGTTGGGATGGCTGTACCTGCAATGCTGAACCAGAACTTGTTCTCCACCTTCCCTTTCCTCAGCACCATTGATCTTGATCTGGCTGGTTTGAAACGCACCCAGACCCACTCCACCAGCTTTTTGAGCCCCTGCAGAATCCACCGGCAGCCTGGGACTGATTCTGTGGTGGCTGTGAGGTCGTCCATGAATGCCCTGATGGGTGGTTGCCATTGAGCGGAATTCATTCTGGGCCCTCTGCACTCTGCTTCAGCGAACTTAGTGAGCATGTTCATGGCTAGGGAGAACAGTGTCACTGAGATAGTGCACCCTGTGATGATGCCAATCTCCACCTTGTGCCAGCTAGATGTAATTGCTCCTGAAGATACCCTCATTCTGAAGTTGCTGTAATAATCAGCGATAAGGTCTCTGATTCTGCTGGGGACGTGATGTTTGGTCAGTGTGAGCTGCACCAGCGTGTGCGGAATGGAGCCATATGCATTTGCCAGGTTGAGCCACAGCACTGACAGGTCGCCCTTGTTCTCTCTGGCCTCCCTGATGATCTGTGTCACCACACCAGTGTGCTCCAGACAGCCCGGCATCCCTGAAATGCCACCCTTCTGGACTGATGTATCGATATAGGTGTTCTCTGCTAGGTCGGTGCACAGCCGAATGGAAACGGTGCTGAAGAAGATCTTTGCCTCGACACACCGCAGGGAGATAATGCGGAATTGGTGGCATTTTCCTCCTTTGGGATCCACACCCCTTCAGCCACTCTCCGCTGTTCTGGGATCTTCCCCCTTCTCCAGAAGACTCGCAGGAACTTCCTCAGACACAGCAGGAGCTTGGGTCAGTTCTTGTACACTTTTTACAAAGTGCTGCTTGGTCCTAGAGCCGAGCTTGCCCTTGCTTTGCGGACGACCTCTCTGACTTCCTTTAGCTGCAGCTCTGACATGTCGAACTGCACATCCAATTTGGGGGGTCTATCAGGATGTTGCACTCTCCCAACTCTTGCTCTCTTTCAGGATCATTGTAAATCTTCTTCAGATGTTGGTCTACGTCTTCCTGTGAACAGGTCAATTTCCCGCTGTGCTTCTGCCCCAGCAACTCCTTGGTGAACTTGAAGGGGTTTGCAATAAAGGCAGCACGTTTTCCGGCCCTTTCACGATGTCGTCTCCGATGCCACTCTGCCCAGCAGAGAACCCTGATCTTTCGTAGTATGCACATCAGCTAGGCAAAGCCGATGCGCTCCTCTTCTCCTGCCTCCTTGTACTGGGACTTCAGCGCTTTCATCTCCTGCCTGATGTTGTGGATCCTCAATGCTCTTTGGCTCTTTGAGTAAGGCGTTCTAGAGCCTTTCTTCTCTTCTCTGAACCGTTCAGCTGCGATGCTGACAATGATTGTTGTCATCGCTTGTAACTTCCTATCGACCCCTCCCTTCGCCGTTGCCTCCAGAATTTGATTGACATCTTTGTCAAACTGTTTCCACAGTGACGTCATGTTAGCTGTTTGCCATTTGATCCGCCTCCTATTAGAATTGATGTTAGAGGGATCAGTTTGCAACACTTGGAGGTTTCGGGCACAATGGGGTGACTCCGGGCCTGGCACCTCCTTCGTCTCACCAGGTTGGACACCTGCGCATTGTGCTGCTCCTGCTCCCAACAGGCACTTCATCCTCACTTGGTGGATCTTCAAGCTGTGATTGTTCTTGCAGATTTTGCCACATGCACACTGCTTGCTCATAGTCATTCGTTCATTGCCTGGATCTGTTGCCATCGTATCCGTCCGACTGGGGTGCTCATCCTCACCCCCTCTTGAGCACTCCCGAGGGTATCTTTCCCTTGGAATCATTGTGGGGGTCCTCTTCTCAAGAGGACACAGATCGGGTTGCCAGCCCATTCTGCCCTGGTTGCCGTCTCTCCGAGCTGTCACTGACTCTCCAGTCGGCACCACTCTTTTCGTGGTTGTCACCTAGTCTTTCCTGGCTGTCACTGATAAACTCAGGGTGTAAGCTGTGTGCCTACATCTACTGATGCCTCTGGACACATCATCAGTGATGTTCCTGGAATCATCGGGTGTTTTCAGTATTTTCAGAAGGATATTTGAGGAGGAAAATTAAGCTGAGTCACATCCTGAGATTTCAGCCAAGAGATGCACAAGGGATAAGTGAATGTCATTTTGTCAAGCTGGAAGGTAGTAGCACTTATACAGTGAATTTATGCTATTTACTTCATAACCTTAAAATTGCCCTGAGTGCTTGGCAAAAAACCTTATCTTGAAATATTGTACTACCACACCATTGTAAAACAGGAATTAAGAGTAGCCAATTCACACATCAACAATATAATAACAACCAGATTATCTGTTTTGTTTTTGTTTCTAAAGTCGTTTGGGAGTTAAATGCTGGTCATATTGTTTTGCATAGTGAGAAAGTTTATCAAGGCCATAGATCAAATAGAAAGTTCGGCGAAACATGGGCAAAAAGAATTGGTATTGGTTCCAAGCTCAAGTTTAATTGTCATTGAACCAGACACAATATCCAAGAAATCAGCCAAACAAAACAGCGCTACTCTGTAGTGAAGGTGCAAAACACAATGCCAAGAGTCATACACAGCACACAGCAGATATAGCACATACAAGATAGAAAGCATATACAAGACAGCAGTAAATTACAGCCACACAAATAATATATAGTCCAAGTCCCTGAGTTGATGAATGTTGCAGCAGTCTGCAGTTGAACATATGCAATAAAGCTTGTCTTCTGCCAAGCAAACACTGGGGAGGCAGCACCAACTCCAGCATGCCAAGCCACACCGCCTCCAGCACTCCAGTGAAGCGCCCGACTCCGACACCTCTCCTGAGGTGGCTGCATACAGACGTCACTGCCGCTGGAGGCCCAGTTCTCGCTACAACCGAGGCCACACAGCTTTTTCACTGTTCGCCAAGGATTGGACTTGCAGCATTCCACAGCACCAATGTCCAATGAGGTCTTTTGATCACAAGAAAAGTGATTAAGATGATCACTCGCTGCTAGTACCTGTAGTACCTTAACTTCTTAATGTCCAGCAGAGCCTTGCAATCGTACAAAATACATTTAAAAGGCAATAATGCCTTTGGTTGACCCCATAGAAAGAACCCACTGCATCCGAGAGTGCCACCATCTTACTGGAAGGACAGTATTGTCACTGGTACCAAGATACTGTGAAAAGCTATTGTCTGTGTGGCACCTAGATCATTCCATAGATAGGTGAAAGAAGTTGTAAAGAGGAGAACAGAATGCAGAATATAGCGTAACAAATACAAAATGCTGGAGGAACTCAGCAGGTCAGGCAGCATCCATGGAAAGTTATAAAGAGTTGACATTTCAAGCCGAGACCCTTTACCCAGCATCTGCAGAATCTCTTGTGCTTACACCATATATGTCAAACTCAAGGCCCGCGGGCCAAATCCGGCCCGCGGTGGAATTATCTTTGGCCCGCGAGATAATATCTAATTACTATTAAAGCTGGCCCCTGTAATCGAAGCGCCTATGGCGTATGATATGGCTAATGCTGAGTTTATTCAGGTACCAGGTTTTCAAGGTTTTTAGTGTTTATTCGGCAGTCTTCTTCATAAGAAACGGAATTTGTAAAGTGAAACACTTTGTAGTTATAGCAGAGACTGAGACACATGAGAGCAGGCTGAAAAAATGGAGGCAACGAAAGTTGCGTTCACACGCGTCCGACTGATCCGGCCCGCATGAAGCTGCATTTTGCTCAATCCGGCCCGTGACCTAAAATGAGTTTGACACCCCTGGCTTACACGGATTATAGTGTTGCATTTAGGGAGAGAGTAATGTACAATGAAAATCAAGAAATAAAATGCAACGACGAATGAAGTACAATATACTAACCCCAACAAGTGCAAGGTGAAACATTTTGAGAAGACAAACAACAGTATGGCAGAGAAAATTGAACTCTGCCATTGATGGTCCCAAGCCCACTTGCAAAAGGAGCATGGTTGGGCATGGGGCGAGTAACTCCATCTGGTTAAAAACCCAGTGTCACAGAAATGCCAACAGAAGCTCTAAAGAACTCATCCCTGAGAGAGAAAGGATATACTAAGAAAACGGGCTACACTTAGAGACAATGTGAAAGATTGGCCCAGGACAGAGGACTTGGTGAGCTACTGTTGGCAGCCTATGCCCCTGTAGGGGTGATGGGGCTTAAGTTAAATAAGAGAAAATTGACAAGGATGTTGCCAGGACTTGAGGAAACTGAGATATAAGGAAAGGTGAATAAGTTAGAATTTTTTTCCTGGAGCACTGGAGAATGAGGGGATATTTGGTAGAAGTATACAAAATTATGAAGGGTATAGATAGGATAAATGCAAGCAGGCTTTTTCCACTGAGATTAGGTGAGATGACAAATGGGCAAAGGTTAAGTGTTAAAGGTGAAATATTTCAGGGGTACCCGAAGGAGAATTTATTCACAGAGGGTGGTGAGAGTGTGGATTGAGCTGGTAGCACAAGTAAGGATGTGGGTTCCACTGCAACATTTAAGGAAATTTTGGATAGGTACATGCATGGGAGGGGTATGGAGGGCTCTGGTCTGAGTGAGGGTTGATGGCAACAGACAGAATAACAGATCGACACAGACCAGAAGGGCCAAAGGACCCATTTCAAGTTCTATAGTGCTCTATGGCACTAAGGAACTTTGATGAAGAGGGTGACAGGTCAAAGTCTATAGTTTGCTGGAAGTGGAAACAAGTATCAAAATCAAAATCCGATTTAATATCACTGGCATATGTTGTGAAATTTGTTAACTTTATGGCAGCAGTACAATACATGATAAATAAAACATTGAATAAAAAACTGAGTTACAATAAGTATATATTTAAAAAACATCACTTGTTTGTCTTTACAGATTGCACATAGATTTGCAATGTTATGTTGCAAATTTACAAAATTTAGACTGCATGGAGTATTGTGTAAAGTCATGGTTGATACACTGTAGGAAAGACGTCACTAAGCTAGAGAGAATGCAAGAGATTTATTAGGACGTTGCTTAGATTAGGGCACTATTGTTATGGGACTAAATAGGAATAAAATATGTTTATTTTATCTCAAGTGAAGAATGCTAAGGGACTGACCGAATAGAAGTACACAGGATTATGAAGCACATAGATAGGGTAAGTAGTTGAACTGTTTTCCCATAGTAGTGGTATCAAAAAAAGGGCATGGATTTACAGTGAGATGGAGTTTTAAAAGGGATCTGAGGGGTAAACTTCTTGATATCTGGAACTTGCTGCCTGAGGAGGTGCAGTAATAAGATAGGATTTATTCATTTAAGAAGCATTTAGAAAAGATGATAAATAGATAAGGCATAAAAGATTTAGTGTAAATGGGCAAGATTAGCCAGGTCATGGTGGGCCAAAGAGCCTGTTTCTGTGCTGTACAATCATGACCAAGAGTAGCAAGCAAACTCTCCAACTCTCCAAACTAATGCCTGAAGACTGTAAGACATAGGGGCACAATTAAGCTATTTGGCTAATTCTTCTCAACTCCATTCTCTTGCCTTCTCTCAGTAACCTTTGATGTCCTGATTAATCAAGAATCTATCAATGTCTGCTTTAAAAATATCCAATGACTTAGGCTCCACAGCAGTTTATGGTGATGAATTCCACAGATTCACTATCCTCTAGTTGAAGAAATTCCACTTTATCTCTGTTCTAAATGGATGTCCCTCTATACGAAGACAGTGTTCTCCGGTCCTAAACTCTCCCACTATCTTCTCCACATCCACTCTATCTAGACCTTTTAATATTCAATAGGTTTCAATAAGATTTCCCTCATTCTTCTAGACTCCAGCAGTTATAGGCCCAGAGCCATCAAATACACCTCATATGTTAACTATTTCATTTCCAGGAACATTCTCATGAACTTCCTCTGGACTCTCTCCAATGCCAACACATCTGTTCTTAAATACGAGGCCCAAAACTGTTGTCAATACTCCAAGTGCAGTCTGATAAATGCCTTATAAAGCCTCTGCACTTATATCCTTGCTTTTATATTCTTGTCCTCTCAAAATGTCACAAGGGCCTTGGGGTTATCATCTCATCTGAAAGATGGCAACCATCTGGAACACAAAAGATTCTACACAGATGTTGGAAATCCAGAGTAGCACACACAAAATGCTAGAGGGACTCAGCAGGTCAGGCAAAGGAATAAATAGTTGATGTTTCAGGGCGAGACCCTTTATTAGGAATACGTGGTATACTCCCGGGATATTCCTCTGGGGGCAACAACCACGCTCAAGTGAGTTGAACGAGAGTGCCAACCCCTGTAAAACAGCTGATGCCTGTGCCAAGCTTGGAGAGGTGAAGTGAAAACAGCCTTCTGCAAATTGTTGGACCTTACAAGGCACCTTGAGATTCAGACAGTCAACCAAAAACAAGATTTTTAAAAAAGCATGAATAGAATGTGGGGTTAATCAGCTGCAGCACATCATGCTTGAGCCAGAACATTATGACCAATGGAAATCAAAATCATAAATAGAACACTAGAGATTCTACAGATGCTGCAAATCCAGAGTAACACAAACACAAAATGTGCAGGAACTCAGCAAGTCAGGCAACATCTACGGAGGGGAATAAGGAGTTGACATTTTAGGCCAAGACCCTTCATCAGGAATATTATTCCTCTCCATCGATGCTGCCTGACCCACTGAGTTCCTCCAGCATTTTGTGTGTGTTACTCTGGCTTTCCAGCATCTGCATAATCTGTTGTGTTTAGGACAATCATATAGTTTTTTTTCCAAAGAGCTGGCACGGATACAATGGGCGTAATGACTTCCTCTTTGCTACATCATTCTGTGAGCCAACAGACTCAATATTTTTTTTAAGTCCAATGAGAACCAGATGCTTCCTGAATGTCAGTGAATTACATTTGCTGTGTTTTACAGTTTATCTTTCAATGCAAATATACTCAGGTGCTATCAAAATCTTTTTGGACCTGACAGTAGTGCATGGTGCCAGGGTATTTACGAGTTGCAAAAATTGAGTAGTTACTATTCTTGTGTTTGATGTTGAGATAAGTCCTTGGATGCACTGGGAGACACTACCAGTGATGTAACCTGGGGTGTTTTGGGTCTTTCAACATTAGTCGACCCAGCCAGGATTGTTCAGGCCCTGGCATGTGTCCCAGCAGCACTGGTCCACAGGTCACACTTCTTGATCCATAGCCATCTGGAGGCTGATCTGGATGGCTCTTTGCAGCTCCTGTAATGCTAAGGAGAGAGTAGGTTCTGCACAGCCAGCAGCCAGCAAAACCTCTACAATCCACCTCTATAGGCTCGCATCGTATCCTCCACCCCTATCTCTAGCACTGCTCTACCAGCTCCAAGCATCTGGCTTTCTTAGACTCAAACGCCTCCTCAGTCCGGTCTTCCCAAAGGCACTGGCAGTTCTACCATGACTACCGGCTTCAGGATTTCTGACAGATTGACCATGTCAGACCTCAGTGATGATGATGATACAATGAAGTTCAATCAAACACCTATAGTAGTGGTCGCCAACCAGTCGATCTTTGAGACTTTCCCCAGTAGATCCCGAAAAAAAAAAGAAAAATAAATACACAAATACATTATGCCTGATAAACCTTCTGATACAAAAGCTAATTTTACCCCTAGAGTGCATATGTGAGTCGTTTTTAACCCACACTTAGTTGCTTGGACCTACCTGGAGAATACCTGAGGAGGAAGGTAAAGCTGCGCAAGCGCGAGTGACGTCAGTGGCGAGCGCGGGCTTTAAAAAGCGACCCACTTTCAGGAGCGGGCAGCGGAGTGCGCAGGAGCAGAGTGCTGGGCTTTGGCTCAGCGGGCTTCGGCACAAGAGGACTTCGGCAAGAAGCCTGCGTTTCATTTATTCTGACTAATCTGGGATCAGGTAATGGGGGAGACGGTTAGAGCAGTGGTGTGCTCCGTATGCAGTATGTGGGAGGTCAGGGTCAACACAGTTGTCCCTGATGACCACACCTGCAATAGGTGCATCCAGCTGCAACTCCTATCAGACCGAGTTAGGGAAATGGAGCAGGAGCTGGATGAACTACGGATCATTCGGGAGGCAGAGGCAGAGATAGATAAGAGTTATCGGGAGGCAGTCACACCGAAAAGACAGGAGGTAGGCAAATGGGTGACAGTCAAGAGAGGCAGGGGGAGCAGACAGAGAGAGAAGAGCACCCCTGTGGCCGTTCCCATCAAAAATAAGTATACCGTTTTGGATACTGTTGGTGGGGATGACCTACGAGGAACAAGCTGCAGTGGTCCTGTCTCTGGCACTGAGGTTGGACTCGCGACTAGGAAGGGGAGGAGGGAAGAGAAGAGAGCGGTAGTGATAGGAGATTCTATAGTCAGGGGGGCGGATAGGAGATTTTGTGGGGAAGATCGGGAGTCTCGGATGGTATGTTGCTTCCCTGGTGCCGGGGTCCAAGACATCTCAGATCGGGTGCAGGTTTTTCTCGAGAGGGAGGGCAAGAATCCAGATGTGGTCCATGTAGGGACCAATGACGTGGGTAGGATGAGTGAGGGGGTCCTGCGTAGGGAGTTCAGGGAGTTAGGTGCGAAGCTGAAGAGCAGGACCTCCAGGGTAACAATCTCAGGATTGCTACCTGTGCCACGTGCGAGTGAGGCAAGGAACAGGAGGATTATAAAGATTAATACGTGGCTGAGAGGATGGTGCAGGAGGGAGGGCTTCAGGTTTGTAGATAATTGGGCCTTGTTCCAGGGGAGCAGTACTAACATTCTTGCAGGGAAGTTTGCTAGAGCTTCTTGGGGGGGGGTTTAAACTAAATTTGCAGGGGGCGGGGATCCAGAATGTGAGGGAGGATAGCGAGAGGAAGAATAAAGGACAGGTGGGGACTACACGGTTCCGGAATATTAAGTGTGTAGTAGAGGAAGGTGGGGCGGAACAAGTGATAAGGAGGACTCGTGTACAGAGGGATGGTCTGACGGAACATGGAGTTAAATGTGTTGAAAGAATAAGTAAATGTAGGAAGGACAACAAAATTCTAGGGGCGTATAGCCTGATGGGAGTTCGGGGAGCTGGGTTAAGCACAATAGGCAGCGATTCAAACAGAGAGAGGAGAAATGGGTTAAAAATTCTATATCTGAATGCACGAAGTGTCAGGAATAAGGCGGATGAGCTTGAAGCCCAGGTGCGAATGGGTAACTATGATGTTGTTGGGATAACGGAGACATGGCTGCAGGGAGATCAGACCTGGGAAATGAATGTACAAGGGTATACGTGCTATCGTAGGGACAGAAATGTGGGCAGAGGGGGTGATGTGGGCAGAGGGGTTGGGGTGGCCCTGTTGGTGAGGAATGAGATTCAGTCCTTTGCAAGGGGGGACATAGGGTCAGGAGAAGTAGAGTCTGTGTGGATAGAACTGAGGAACAGTAAGGGCAAAAGGACCCAAATGGGTGTTGTCTACAGGCCACCAAACAGTAGCATGGATATTGGGTGCAAGTTGAATAGGAAGTTTACATTGGCATGTGGCAAAGGTAATGTTGCAGTAGTTATGGGGGATTTCAACATGCAGGTGAACTGGGAGAATCAGGTTGGTGCTGGACCACAGGATAGGGAGTTTGTAGAGTGCCTATGGGATGCATTCTTGGAACAACTTGTACGAGAGCCAACCAGGGACAAGACTATTCTGGATTTAGTGTTATGTAATGAACAGGATTTGATAAGCGATCTCGCAGTAAAGGAGCCATTAGGAGGTAGTGATCACAATATGATAAGCTTTTATCTGCAATTTGAGAAGGATAAGGGCAGCTCGGAGGTGTCAGTGTTGCAGATGAACAGGGGAAACTATGGAGCCATGAGGGAAGAGCTGGCCAAAGTTGACTGGACGGATAGCCTAGCAGAAAAGACAGTGGAACTGCAATGGCAGGTATTCTTGGGAATAATGGACAAGGTGCAAAATCAGTTCATCCCCCAGAGAAGGAAGGATTCAAAGGGGGGGGAAAGGGGCCTCAGTGGTTGACAAAGGAAGTCAGAGACTGCATAGCATTAAAAAAAAGGAAATATGACAGAGCTAAGGTGAGTGGGAGGACAGATGATTGGGAAGTTTTTAAGGAACAACAGAACTTAACTAAAAAGACAATACGGGGAGAAAAAATGAGGTACGAACGCAAGCTAGCCAGGAATATAAAGGAAGATAGCAAAAGCTTTTTTAGGTATGTGAAGAGAAAGAAGATAGTTAAGAACAATGTTGGGCCCTTGAAGAATGAATTGGGTGAAATTGTTATGGGAAACAGAGAAATGGCAGAAGAATTTAATGAGTACTTTAGATCTGTTTTCACTAAGGAAGACACAAGCAATCTCCCAGATGTATGGATGGGCGAAGGACATAGGGTAACAGAGGAAATGAAACAGATTGACATTCGGAAGGAAACGGTGATGAGAAGACTGATGGGACTGAAGGCTGACAAATCCCCAGGTCCAGATGGTCTGCACCCTAGGGTACTAAAGGAGGTGGCCCTGGAAATTGCGGATGCATTGGTAATCATTTTCCAATGTTCCTTAGATTCAGGATCAGTTCCTGAGGATTGGAGAATGGCTAATGTTATCCCACTTTTTAAGAAAGGAGGGAGGGAGAAAACAGAGAACTATCGACCTGTCAGCCTGACATCGGTGGTGCGAAAGATGCTAGAGTCCATTATTAAGGATGAAATAGTGGCATATCTAGATAGCAGTGATAGGATTGGGCCAAGCCAGCATGGATTTACCAAGGGTAAATCATGCTTGACTAATCTGTTGGAGTTTTTCGAGGATGTAACCAGGAAGTTAGACGTGGGAGATCCAGTGGATGTAGTGTACCTCGATTTTCAGAAGGCATTTGATAAGGTCCCACATAGAAGATTGGTGGGTAAAATCAAAGCTCAGGGCATCGGGGGGAAGGCATTGACATGGATAGAGAACTGGTTGGCAGACAGAAAGCAAAGGGTAGCGGTGAATGGGTGTTTCTCGGAATGGCAGGTGGTGACTAGTGGGGTGCCACAGGGCTCGGTATTGGGACCACAGCTGTTTACCATTTACGTTAACGATTTGGATGAAGGCATAGAAAATAACATCAGCAAATTTGCTGATGATACTAAGCTGGGTGGCAGTGTGACATGTGATGAGGATGTTAGGAGAATTCAGGGTGACTTGGATAGGCTGGGTGAGTGGGCAGATACTTGGCAGATGGCGTTTAATGTGAATAAGTGTGAGGTTATCCACTTTGGGAGTAAGAACAGGAAGGCAGATTATCTGAATGGTATAGAGTTGGGTAAGGGAGTAATACAAAGAGATCTCGGAGTCCTTGTTCATCAGTCACTGAAGGTGAATGAGCAAGTGCAGCAGGCAGTGAAGAAGGCTAATGGAATGTTGGCCTTTATTACAAAGGGAATTGAGTACAAGAGCAAGGAAATCCTCTTGCATTTGTACAGAGCCCTGGTGAGACCACACCTGGAGTATTGTGTACAGTTTTGGTCTCCAGGGTTAAGGAAGGACATCCTGGCTGTTGAGGAAGTGCAGCGTAGATTCACGAGGTTAATTCCTGGGATGTCTGGACTATCTTGTGCAGAGGTTAGAGAGACTGGGCTTGTACACGCTGGAATTAAGGAGATTGAGAGGGGATCTGATTGAAACGTAAGATTATTAAAGGATTGGACAAGATAGAGGCAGGAAATATGTTCCAGATGCTGGGAGAGTCCAGTACCAGAGGGCATGGTTTGAGAATAAGGGGTAGGTCATTTAGGACAGAGTTAAGGAAAAACTTCTTCTCCCAGAGAGTTGTGGGGGTCTGGAATGCACTGCCTCGGAAGGTAGTGGAGGCCAATTCTCTGGATGCTTTCAAGAAGGAGCTAGATAGGTATCTTATGGATAGGGGAATCAAGGGATATGGGGACAAGGCAGGAACCGGGTATTGATAGGAATTGATCAGCCATGATCTCAAAATGGCGGTGCAAGCTCGAAGGGCCGAATGGTCTACTTCTGCACCTATTGTCTATTGCTTTCCCTAGTTATTGTGTTTCTCTTTTCCCACTACCTAGCATCGTGCGTCACATGTGTGCTGACATCATGTGACTATTGCCGCTGTCTGTCAAATTTTCATGGAGCGTGGGAGAGCTTCGTTTATCTTAAACATAAACGAACAAGCGGGCAAACTGTCCAATGCCGAAAGAAAACAACACGTGTTAGTAAAAATGACTCACCTATGCATTCATGACTTAACTAAAATTTGATCAACTTTATTTGGTTTTGACTCTATTATGCTGCTATTTATATTACGTCAGTTATGCAAAAGTTTGATCAGGTGTACTGCTCTTTCTTTCTTTCGAATTTTTTGCCTTTGATAGCATGAATTCATGTTTAGCATTTCAGATAGTGTGTTAGTAATTAGCATTAATTTTAGTTTTTACTGAAAAGTTAGCGCCACTCTCTTTTGATTTAGCTGCTGTATTTTTTTCAGCATAGCTTGTGCTGCATCAAAGTGACCAATTAGATTAGATAAAGAGTACAGACTGCCGCAAGCATCAATATACGGCACTCGCTGGTGATATCCTGCAAGGTAGCTAACTAGCATGGCAGAGGCTCCACGAAAGAAGGCGAAAACGTACAAATTCCATTCAGAATGAGAAGAAGAATTTCTGTTTACCTTGTGTGCATGTATGTTGTGCCACCAAACACAAGCACTGACTAAAAGAGGGAATCTGGAGCGGCACCACAACACCCACCACCAGAAATTTAAAGACATCTACCCCCCCCCCCCCCAAAGAACACAATCCGTGCCAGGAAAGTTGAGAAGCTGAAATCGGGGTTGAAGGCCCAGCAATCATTTTTCACAAAACATGCTGCTCAAAATAAGGCTGCTATTTGAAGCATCATTTCATGTAAGTCACCTTTTGGCTAAACACAAGAAGCCTTTTACAGATGGCGATTTATTTAAGGAAGCAATGGCCATTACCGCAGAGATTGTTTTTAATGACTTTAAAAACAAAAACGACACCAAAATCAAAATACGTAATATACCGCTTGGCCCTGCAACAGTGACAAGGAGGGTGGAGTCACTGTTAGAGGACGTGGATTGACAAGTGTTAAAGGATTTGTCACTCAGTGAATATTTTTCGCTACAGTTCGATGAATCCCTAGAAGTAATGCAAACAGCTCAGCTTGTTGTATTTGTCAGAATGGCTTTCCAGGATTTTACAACAAAGCAGGACTTCCTCACACTTTTGCACTTAAAGGAGAGAACAAGAGGTGAGGATATTTATAATGCATTTAAAAAATATGTCCGTGAAAATGACATCCCCATTCATAAACTGGTGGCAATTACTACTGATGGGGCCCCAGCAATGCGCAGTGTGTGCGTTGGTTTTATAGCACTGTGCCGTAATGACCCTGATTTTGCCCAACTTCCTAAATTATCACTGTGTGATACATCAGCAGGCCTTGGCTGGGGAGATTGTGGACTTTTCTCATGTAATGACACTGGTGGTCAAACTGATAAACTTGATTCCAGCAAAAGTGCTTCAGCACCGCTTATTCAAGGCGTTATTGGATGAGCTCGATGCCGTTTACGGAGACATACTTCTTCGTGCTGATGTTCGGTGGTTGAGTCACGGCAAAGTGCTGCAACGATTTGTTGACTTGCTGCCTGAGATAAAGACTTTTCTGTCGACAAGAAACGAAGAGCACGAGGAACTGTCAGATAATGTGTGGCTACTGGATTTAGGGTTTCTGACAGACCTAACGGCTAAATTAAACGCACTTAACAACGAGCTCATGGGATAAGACCGACACCTGCCCCACATAATAAGTGCAGTAAATATGTTTAAGGCCAATCTTAGTATTTGGATTTCAAATTTAAAGGACAGGAGGCTGACACACTTTCCCAACTTGCAGAAAATGCTACAGGCCATCAAAGAAAAAAAATGCTTTTCACCCTGAGCAGTACTGTGCTTTCTCCTAGACAAACTGGCAATAGAGTTCAATTGGCGTTTTGGGGAGTTAAGCATCATGAAAGATATTGCTGCATTTATTTCAAACCCATTTCTGCCGATCGATATAGAACAGATAGTAGCCAAATTCCAGCAAGTATTTGGTGTGCCAAGTGATACTGAAATGGAAATAATTGATCTGCAAAATGACATCAAGCTTAAAGCAAGATCAAGGGACGGTGACTTTTGGGGGCTTGTCAGCAGGGAGAAGCTTCCGCATCTCACCACATGTGCACTAAAAGTCAGTGCCTACTCTGGGTCAACTTACCTGTGTGAAATTGCATTTTCACAGATGAAAATTATTAAATCTAAGTACAGGAGCTGTCTTACTGACAGACATGTCACAGACATGTCACAGACTATCTCAGACCGGCTCTCTGTAGTTTTGAGCCAAATTTCAGGGAACTAGCAGAAAGTATTCAGCCCCAGTCATCACACTGAGTGCAACAGTCAATTTTTATTCATTTATTTTTCATGTTGAAATAAAATTAAATAATGGAACTTAGAATTAAAGGTATGAAGTATTGTAATATTGTAATATTCTTAAAGAAAGACAGCTATGGCCTGTTTGATATGCTAGTCACAGTGTTTGCTTGGTTGAATTAATTTGAAAGCTTGACAAAAGCATTTTATGTAATTCAAATACAATCAGCCCAAATAAAAGGCCTCAAGTTGGAAGTACAATCTGAGCTGTTTTTTCTCTAAACGATGTAGGAGGTCGATCTTGCCTTTCACTAAAGCCAAGGTAGGGGATCTTGGGCTTAAAAAGGTTGGCAACCACTAACCTATAGTAATCTGCTCGATTTAATCAGCCACATGTTAAAAACTATGCAGGCAACTCCTCACATAGAATTAACTGCAAAAACATTGACATATATACACTTAGTGGCCACTTTATTAGGTATCTCCTGAATGCAGTTCCAATGAGGTGCAAAGAAAACGTCCAATTACTTAGTTGAAATCTTGGGGGCTAACATAATGTATATAAGTACATCTTTAACTTTCTGTAAAGCATAGACTATTTGAGATTATTTAAGTTTCTTTTGGGGGGGGGTGGGAATTTCTTGGGGATACTTTGTTTTTGCTCCACACTCCAACACAGTAGGTGGTGGTCTAACAACTGCTATTAAACTTTACAAGAAGAGGAGGTTCAGTTGTTGTTCAGACCAAACATCAGAATGGGGAAGAAATGTGATCTAAGTGACTTTAACTGTGATTGTTGGTACCAGACAAGGTGGTTAGATTATCTCAGATACTGATTTCCTGGGGGTTTCCACACACAACTGTCTCTAAGGAGTTTACAGAGAATGGTGTGAAAAACAAAAAAACATTAAGTGAAGGCCGTTTTTAGGTGAGCGAGGTCAGAGGAGAATAGCTAGACTGACTCAAACTGACAGGAAGGCGACAGTAACTCAAACAATCACGTATTATAATAGTGGTGTGCAGAGCAGCATCTCTGAGCAAGCAACACCATCTGAGCAAGAAATTTGAGGTGGATGGTTACAGCAGCCAAAAACCACGACTGCAGTGATATCCTAACAAACTTCACATGTAAAACTGTGACAGTCCCAAAGATTTCAATTTAGTGTAGGGCTCTCAGTACTATTAACTGTGATGTTAACTGTTAAGGCTAACAAAATGGCTTCTCTGTAATGTTATTTAATGCTGTAATGGGCTACTGTAGCTGGAATATTTGGGTTATAACTGCAGATAAGGGGGGATCTAACCAATGGAGAATTGTTATGCTATCTTGTATGTGTGAGCTGAGCTGGAGTTCGCGGTCTTATTCACGAGGCAAGTGAAGAGGACGGACGTGTGGGGAGCAGAGAGCGGTTCCAGGGCGGCGGATACTGGAAGTTGGCAGTTTGGACAGTGGCCGAAGGCTCGGAAGGTCATTGTGGATGGAACCGAAGGCATGAGCTCCAATGTATTAAAATATTATGTGCACAAAACTGATAAACTTACTGATTTGACGCCCTATTTTATTTTAACCCATCACTAAGAAATTATTATAAAGTTGTAATTATTTACTCGCCTTTGGTGTATTGTCTGATATTTTGTTTTGCGAGCTTGTACTGAGGTGCATCACACCGTATCCACACCAAAGTGACTGCATGGTTGGTGGGGTCGACGGGGGTTCACCCTAGGCGAATGGGAGTAAATTGGGGGCACAGACACTACATTAACAATTGGCTGTTTCCTTTGTACCTCATAGGAACTGCATTCAAACAATATACTGTATGCTGCGCCATTTCTTGACAAGTGCACTCCCTATAAATGAATGTATCATGTACATTAATTCTGAACAAAGAATTATTCAACCTAATATGTCCAATATGTAAACGAGTAAGTATAACTTCTCTCTTTTTATACCTATTGCCCAGTTGAGTTCCCACCATCTTCTGAATTTTATATAAATATTGTTCTTTCTTTTTCTTATCCCAACTTTGCTGCCACAGTGATTAAATAGAATTTTTCATTATGGCTTTCACTTCCCCTGTATGCAAAGCCACCACAATGTTTATATCCATAATTTTAAGTGATTGCTCGGATAGAATGTCTGTCACTTGTTTCCTTCAACCCCAACACTGGCAGGGACCCCTAAGAACTGGATACACTAGACTCTACAGCCTTAATAGATCTAGTCCAAACTCAATAAGAATGTCTGGCCTACAATTTGAAATACCTGTTTTAATAGATGTAAAATCCAACAAATTATCAGAGCACAGAAGTATATAATCAGGGTGTACTTCTTTGATCCACTCCAAGGCTAAACTGATAGCAACCATCTCAGAAATGAATTAAGTCAAGTCAAGTCACTTTTTATTGTCATTTCGACCATAACTGCTGTACAGTATACAGTAAAAACAAGACGACGTTTTTCAGGACCATGGTGCTACATGGAACAATACAAAAACTACACTGAACTACGTAAAACTAACACTTTGTCTGATAACCTTTTCTTAATAGTCACCTGAAACTTCGGAGCATAAACAAAAACACCTTTGCCACTGAGAGACAATCATTCTTCATCTTGATCTTTTCTTGAAGGCTTAAATCAACAATAGGCAAAGGGAAAAACCATGGATGAGAGACAGAAAGGAGTACACTGGGACCATATGCCACGTTATACAACCCAAGATTTTAGAGCACAGAACACAGAACATAGAAATCGACAGCACATGACAGGCCCTTCGGCCCACAATGTTTTGCTGACCAAGTAATCTACTCTAGAAACTGCCTAGAATTTCCCTACCGCACAAGCTTCTGTTTTTCTAAGCTCCATGTACCTATCTGAGAGTCTCTTAAAAGATCCTACTGTACTTGCCTCTACCACTGACACTAGCAGTGCATTCCACATTCCCACTACTCTGTGTGAAAAACCAACCTTTGACATTCCCCCTATACCTACTTCCAAGCATTTTAAAACTATGCCCCTTCATGTTAGCCATTTCAGCCCAGGGAAAAAGCCTCAGGCTATCCACACGATCAATGCCTCTCGTCATCTTTTTTATCTTAATCAGGTCACGTCTCAACCTCTGTCACTCCAAGGCGAAAAGGCCAAGTTCATACAAGTTCATTCTCATAAGGCACGCTCTCCAATCCAGTCAACATCCTTGTAAATATCCTCTGCACTCTCTCTATAGTATCCACATCCTTCCTGTAGTAACTAGAACTGAACACAATATTCCAAGTGGGGTCTAACTGAAATCTTATTTAGCTGTAACGTTACTTCACAGCTCTTGAACTTAATCCCATGGTTGATGAAGGCCAACACACCATATGCCTTAACAACATTGTCAACCTGTACAGGAGCTTTGGGTGTCCTATGGACGTGGACCCCAAGATCTCTCTGATCCTCCACACTGCCAAGAGTCTTACATTTATATTATATTCTATCTTCAAATTCGATCTACCGAAATGAACCACTTCACACTTATCTGGGTTGAACTCCATCTGTCACTTCTCAGCTCAGATCTATTAATGTCCCACTATAAGTTTTGACAACCCTTCAGACTATTCATAACACCTTCAACTTTTGAGCCATCAGCAAACTTACTAACCCACCCGTCTACTTCCTCATCCTGGTTATTTATAAAAATCACAAAGAGGAGGGGTCCCAGAGTAGATCCCTTCGGAACACCACTAGTCACCGACCTCCATGCAGAATACGAACCATCTACAACCATACTTTGCCTTCTGTGGGCAAGCCAATTCTGGATCCACAAAGCAAGGTCTCCTTGGATCCAATGCCTCCTTACTTTCTGAATGAACCTTGCATGGGGAACCTTATCAAATGCCTTACTGAAATCCATATACACTACATTCACTGTTCTAACTTAATCAATGTGTTTTGTTACATCCTCAAAGAATTCAATCAGGCTCGCAAGGCACACCTGCCCTTGACAAAGCCATGCTGTCTATCGCTAATCTGATTATGTTTCTCCAAATGCTCATAAATCCTGCCTCTCAGGATCTTCTCCAATAACTTGCTCACTATTGAAGTAAGACTAACTGGTCTATAATTTCCTGGGTTATCTCTACTCGCTTTCTTGAACAAGGGAACAACATTTGCAACCCTCCAATCGTCTGGTACTTCTCCCATGTCTATTGATGATACAAAGTTCATCATCAGAGGCTCAGCAATCTCCTCCCTCGCTTCCCAAAGTAGCCTGGGGTATATCTTGTCCAGACCTGGCGATTTACCTGGCGATTTATCTGCTTTTCAAAAGCTCCAGCGCATTCTCTTTCTTAATGACTATATGCTCAAGCGTTTCAGTCAGCTGTAAGCTATCCCCACAACTGTTAAAGTTCTTTTCTCTGGTGAACAATGAAGCAAAGTATGCATTAAGCACCTCCACTACCTCCTCCGACTCCATGCACACTTTTTCACTATTGCACCCCATTGGTCCTCTCACACAGCTCATCATCTTGCTCTTCACATACTTGTAGAATGCCTTGAAATTTTCCTTAATCCTGCCTGCCAAGGCCTTCTCATGGCCCCTTCTACTTCTCCCAAAGTTATTCTTAAGTTCCTTCCTGGCAACCTTGTAATTTTCTAGAGCTCTAACATTACCTAGTTTCTTTTGTGCCCATACATTTTTCATCCACCCAAAACTGCGGACCTTATGAATATAGTGCTCCCTCCCAACACTCTACTAATGTTGCCAATTCTGGATGGCCAACTTTATGTCCCCTTACATTAACCTAATACTTGAGCTTGAACTTTATCTAGGGACCTTAAGACCCATAAGCAATACATCCATAATCAAAGACAGATCTGATTAAAGCAATATACATTTGTTTAACTGACCTCATACTCGCACTCCAAAACTGAATTCTTGACTGTGTTTATATGCCTTTATGCACTGCGGTCCTACCACATGATTGGTTGATTGGATATTTGTGCATTAATGAGATATAGGCATGAACTAATAAAGTGACCACTGAGTGTACCATTCCTGACATCAAAATACCACAATACACAATAAGCTTAAGAAGAATCGATTGAAGTATATTTGGTAACAGCTAGCAAATGCCAGATTCTATCCACAAACTACTCTGGTCAAAATGTAGCCTTTTTTTTTCTCTCTCCACTTATGCTGACTGACCGGCTGAATACTTTCAGCATTTTACAATTGCCAACACACAGCATTGAGGTAAATCACTTAAAATTTTCATTGACAACATTGGTTGAGGCTTCAATAATGGAAAGGACAACCTTTGCTCCTAATAGTGGAAGTGGAAGTTTTATTCACTTGTCAGAATTGCCCCAGGACAGTGAGTCCAGGGTTTGGAGATCTACCAGGTTGAGGCCCAGAGTTCAAAGTCCTGTGATCAGTGAGTTCCAGGGTCGATACTGGAGGCTGAGGCACAAAGGTCAAAGCCCCTGGGTCCAGAAGTCAGGGACCTGATATCTGGGAGTTTGGGCCAGGGACTGGAGCTTGGAAGCCTGATGGCTGTGAGTTTGAGAGTCCAGGGCCAAGGACTGGAGTCGAAGCCTGGAGGCAGCCTGTCTGTGTGTGAGTGGCAGATGGGGGTGAGAAAGGAGCCTGTTTTGCTATTGTTTTGTTTTGATGTTTGTTGCTGCTGTTGTCGTTTCTATTGTTCATTGTGGACATGCTATGTTGACACCGGAATGCGTTGTGAATGTCTGTCACCCAGAACATCCTTAGGTTGTATTCAAGGGGCTAGTTTTACTGTATGTTTCAATGTACATGTGTTAAATTAATATATCAACTTGAATCTGCGCAAGTTTTAAGGTGCTTGGCAGGCAGGAGATGGAGGACCAGATAGTGCTGAGTGCATGTGGATAATCAGCAGGACCAAATGGGCAAGGCGTGCAGGAACAGGGGGTTCAAGCATGCCCACTCAAGGCTGACGGTAAAGGGTACACTTGGGATTTCAACCAGCAAAGAGATACAGACTAACAAGCAAGCCAGTCAGACATAGAACCATGGAGTTACAGCACATAGAACATTACAGGCCCTTTGTCCCACAATATAGTGCCGATCTATAAACCCAATCTAACCCTACCCTCTTACATAGTCCTCTATTTTTCGATCATCCATGTGCCTATCTAAGAACTTCTTAAATGTCCCTAATTCACCACCCCCAGCAGAGTGTTCCACACATTCACCAGCACTGTGTAAAAAATGTTTATGTTTATCACACATTAAATTTTGGTTTAAATGATTAATCACTACAGCACTGAAAAAGACTCCTCTCAATTCATCAGGCCTTTTGGAGCGCATCCCATTTGCCTTCATTTTAGAGACTAAAGATTACCTTTATTTGTCACATGTACATCGAAACATACAGTGTGCAGTAGAAAGCATCCTAACAAGCTACGTTACTGCCTGGTACAGAAACTACAATGCAGAGGACAGGAGGGCTCTGCAACAGGTAGTCAAACCTGCCCAATGCATCACCAGCACCAGCCTCAAGGACCATCAGCACCATCAAGGACTTATTTACAGAAAGGCGCTGGAAAAAGGCCAATAACATCATGAAGGATCACACCCATCCTGCTCATGTTTGTCCCACTCACATCAGGGAGGAGGGTACATAGCATCCACTCCAGGACCACCAGACCCTAAAACAGTTACTTTCCTGAAGCAGTAAAGCTGATCAACACCTCCAGCTAGTAATTCCACCACTACTTTATTATTTCCCGTCAGTCAGCTTATGTACAGCCTAGTATCATTTTATGGACATACAATAAATCTAAGTACATCAGCTATGTATTCATTGTGTATTAATTATTGTGTTCTTTATCTTTTGTGTTATTTTTGTGCTGCAATGGATTTGGAGTATCAATTATTTCATTCTCCTTACACCAGAAATGTAAGGAGACATGCACAGGAAATGACATTAATCAATCAATTAAACTAGTTTGAAATACATCTTTTGGGTCAATGAGAATGTACTAGTGTACATTACTAGTCTCACATTACTAATCCGTACTAACCTGTACGTCTCTGGAATATGGGAGGAAATCTTCACAGAGAGAAAAGTACAAGTTCCTCACAAGCAGCAGTGGGAATCAAACCTCGGTCTCATACAGCTGCCACTGTAAAGCGTTAAGCTAGTCACTATGGTACTGTGCCACACTATATATGGGTATTTGGCCTATATCCCTCGAAACTTTTACAATCTAAGCACCTGCCTGTTAAATGTAGCAATTTCCCTGCCACTTTTTTAAACCTGAGATGAGGAGGACTTTGCACGATTTTTTGAAACTTATAGGAATTTTTTAATGTCTTACACTATCTTACACTATACTTCAGCTACAAAACAACAAATTTAATGATGTATGTTGGTGATAATAAACCTGATTCAGATTCTTTAGCCAGAAGTGGAGAATTTGTTGCCACATAACGCTGTGGAGGCCAGCCGTTTAGACCATAAGAGATAGGAGCAGAATCAGGCCAATCAGCCCATCGAGTCTGCTCCACCATTCCATCATGACCAATTTACTATCCCTCTCAACCCCATTCTCCTGCCTTCACCTATAACCTTTGATGCTCTGATTAATTAAGCAGCTATCAACCTCCACTTTAAAAGTACCCAATGATTTGGCCTCCACAGCTGTCTGTGGCAATGACTTCCATAGACTCACCACCTTTTAGCTGAAGAAATGCCTCCTCTTCTCTGTTTTAAACAGACGTCCCAATAGACTCCCCCACTACAGGAAACATCTTCTCACATATCCATTTTGTGTGTTATTCAAAATTTCCAGCATCAGCACAATCTTGTGTCTTAAATCTACACTGTCTAGTTTTAGACTCCCCTACCTGGTTTTGTGAGGGACAGGTCATACCCCATGAGCCTGACTGAATTCTTTGGCCTACTGAAAGACAAATTGATGAAGGTAGAGCAGTGGCTGTGATGCACTGTTCTATGCCTCTATGTACCATGTGAGGCATGTTGGCGTGGCGGTTAGTGTAGTGCTTTACAGCGTGAGCACTCACCGTTCAGCATTCAAACGTTCCCCTCTCCACCCCCACTACCCATAAGGACTTGTACACTTTTCCAATGGCTTCCTCACATATTCCAAAGGCATACGAGTTTGTGTTAGTTATGGGCATGCTATATTGGCACCGGAAGCATATGTCTCTCCTTAATCTATTTAAAGAGAGTTTGACTATTCAGATTATAGGACACAGAACAGTTCAGTACTTCTGCCCGCAATGTTTTGCAAAACCTGCTAAAATGTAAATCAAAAAACTGCCAAAGAGAATCCCTCCTGGACACAATGTCCATATCACTCCATCTTTCTTTATATTCATGTGCCTATCTAAACATCTCTTAAAAGCCTCTCTACATATTTGCCTCTACCACCATACCAGGCAGCACATTCCAGACATTCACCACTCTGAGTAAAAAAACTTACACCTCAGATCCCCTTTAAAACTACCCCCTCTCACCTTCAATGTACACATTTCTATCCTGGGAAGAAGATACCCACTGTATACTCTATCTATGCCTCTCATAATCTAATAAACCTCTATCAAATCTCCCCTCAGCCTCCTCCACTCTAGAGAAAACAACCCAAGTTTGTCCAGCCTCTCATCATAGCACATGCACTCTAAACCAGGCAGCATCCTGGAAAACCTCTTCTGCACCCTCTCCAAAGCCTCAACATTCTTCCGATAGTGAGGCGGCCAGAACAGTATGCAATACTCCAGATGTGCCCCAACACAACCTTTTGAACTTAATGCGTTGACTAATAAAAGCAAGCATTCCATAAGCCTTTAACCACCCTATCGACCTGTGTAACCACTTTCAAGGAGCTATGAACTTGGACCCCAAGATCATTATGCTCAGAACGTTATTAAGGGTCTTGCTCTTTGGTGTACTGCCTCCTTACATTTGCCTTACCAAGGTGCAACACTTCACATTTATCTGGGTTAGACTCCACCTGCCAATTCTCCGTCCATACCTGCAACTGATCTATTTCGTGCCATATTCTTTGCCAGTCTTCTACACAATCCACAATTCCACCAATCTTGGGATCATTCACAAACTTAACTCATCCATCTACATTTTCATCGAGATCATTTTTATACATCACTAACAGCAGAGGCCCTACAGCACTAATTATAGACATGCAGACCTAACAAGTCCCTTCCACCACTATCTTCTTTCTTCTATGTGCAAGCCAGTTCTGAATCCAAACAGTCAATTCGTCACAGACCCCATGCATCCTAATCTGGATTAGCCTCCCGTGAGGGACTTTGTCAAACGCCTCACTAAAATCCATGTATACATCATCCACCGCCCTACCTTCATTAATCTCTCTCGTCACCTTGTCAAAAAACTCAATCAAGTTCGTAACACACAGCCTGCCCTGCACAAAGCTAAGCTGGCTCTCCCTAATTAGGCCATAGGTTTTCAAATGCTCATATATCCTATCCCTATCCAGCAAATTCCCTACATAAGAACATAAGAAGAAATAGGAGCAGAAGTCAGCCATCTGGCCCGTCATGTCTGCTCTGCCATTCAATAATATCAAGGCTGATCTGGCCATGGACTCATCGCCACCTACCTGCCTTTTCCTGATAACCACTAATTCCCCTACTATGCAAAAATCTATCCAACCTTGTCTTAACATATTTACTGAGGTAGCCTCTACTGGTTCATTGGGCAAAGAATTCCACAGATTCACCACCCCCTGGGAAAAGCAGTTCCTCCTCATCACCATCCTAAATCTACTCTCCCAAACCGAGGCTATGTATCCTAGTTCTAGTCTCACCTACCAGTGGAAACCATTTTTCTGCCTTTATCTTATCTATCCCTTTCATAATTTTTTTTGAAATTTATTTTTTATTGGTTCATCATCAAACACTTCCATAAGATGTATTTCAGATATTGCACATATATATCATATAGTCATATAAGCAACAAATCTCCACATAATATTTGCCTGAGGTATACACTTACAGAAAAGAGAGGAAAGAAAGAACAAGCGAAAGGAGAAAACTATGTACAAGTAGGGAGTGATCTTTTTTTTACAACATATTCATTGATTTGTGAGAATAAAATCAGGCCTATGAGGTGTTATGTAGTTAAACCATTTTCCCCAGTATGAATCAAATTATTCCAACTTATGATTAACAGATGCTGTTACCTTCTCCATTTTGTAAATGTCCATTGTAATTTCCATCCATGCATTTAAGGTTGGGCTTTCCTGTGATAACCACTTCCCAGTAAGAGTCTTTTTACCAGCCACTGACAGTATATTCATTAAATAGTTATCTCTTTTCAACCATTCTTGAGGTACCGTAGATTCCGGACTACAGAGCGCACCTGATTTTAAGCCGCTGGCACTAATTTTAGAAGGCCGCACCGGATTTTAGGCCGCACCGGATTTTCGGCCGCAGGTGTCCCACGTTGTAATATGAGATATTTACACAGAAAGATATTACACGTGAGGATTTTTTTAACTTTTAATTAAATCCATATGGTAACAAAAACAAATACATATTGCAAATGCTTTTTTTCGAACCGTGCCCGTACGCGGCTACTTTTAAATATACGTTGCGTATACTTCTTTACTGAACAACATTCCAATATCTCCTAACGACTGGTAAAAAATATATATACTGCAGCCTACCAGGAAAAGTTATTGATACCTTTAACTTAAAAGCAGAGTTCGCTCGGATCCAAAGCCGCTCGCGTAATCCGCTCCCCCCTCCTTTCCGTTTCATCGCAAACGGCATTTAAAAGCAGATTTCGCTCGGATCCAAAGCCGCTCGCGTAATCCGCTCCCCCCTCCTTTCCGTTTCATCGCAAACGGCATTTAAAAGCAGATTTCGCTCGGATCCAAAGCCGCTCGCGTAATCCGCTCCCCCCTCCTTTCCGTTTCATCGCAAACGGCATTTTCCCACAAGACACCGCGAAACCGGGTGTGTCGTCATAGCATCCCGCGATGTAGTACAGAAAACAAATATAGTTTAAACTAAGTAGGGTAGGTAGCACAATGCTTCGAGTGTTTTCCATGTTGATGAGGGTGAGTACAAATGACTGATATACAATAATTTAATTGTGAAAGTGCGCTTGATTTATCGTACAATTTCATTGGACCTCTGTGAACTACTCATCAATTTTATTGGTCTACTGTTACGAGGCAAAATGTTTACGAGGCGGCATGAAAAAAACCTTGCATTAGCCGCTTCGGATTATTGGCCGCAAAGTTCAAAGCTGTTCAAAATGTGGGAAAAAAGTAGCGGCTTAAAATCCGGAATCTACGGTATATACCCAAAATATATGGTCTTACTTTCACATTTAAAGATGCCTTGTAGGACACTGTGTATCCCACTCTAATAGTCTTTGATAATGGGGCATTCCCAGAAAATATGATAATGGTTTGCATTTTGATTTCCACAATTTCTCCAGCAAACAGGGAGGTTTCTGAGAGGGTGTAATAAAATATCTTATTAAGTTTTTCCATCCAAACTCCCTCCATTTCTGTGAACTGATACACTTCCATTGATACCTCCATATTATTGTCCATTCTTCCTCAGATAATTATCCCTCCTTCCTTCTCCCATTTTGTTTTAATGTATGAAGTCAAATGTGTCTTAAGATTTGACAAACACTCATACACGCTTGAAATGATTCTACTACCGTTATCTGAATTATATGCTTTTCTAAATGGCTCTATCAAACATGTACTTGCCTTGGTTACATTTTTAACCATCCTATTAACATACTGTCGCATCTGTAAATACTGATAAAGTCTTGTTTTTCTAATAAGTATTTCTCTTTAAGCATTTCAAAACTGAACAGTGTTCCTTCTTTCATTATATTGCAAAAAACTGTTGTTCCTTTAGCTATCCAGTCCTTAAATCTAGCATCCAGTTTATTCGGCGTAAATTCCGAGTCATATGCACACCATTTAAGAATTGCAATATCCCCCTCTAGTTTATATTCTTTTATAATAGTTTTCCATACTTTAAGAGTCCATTTCACCCATGGGTTATGAATAGTATTTATGTACCCTTGTAGGTTGTTATTAGCCAAAATTGCCTGTATGGGGATGGGAAGTACACACTCCTCAATGTTTTTCCATTGAGCGAAATATGATGGGTTGTACCAACTCATCACAGCCTCTCAACTGTGCTGCAAAATAATAATCTCTAAGAGAAGGTAGACCCCATCCCGCCCCCCCCCTTTTCCTTGGCTAATTGCAAAGTTTTGGGACGAACTCTGGGCCTTTTACCTTGCCAAATATATCTTGATAACATCTTGTTCCATTCATTGAATTGATTTTGATTAATATCTATTGGCAGGGTTTGAAAGAGATATAATAGTCTGGGCGGTATATTCAGTTTAATAGATTCAATCCTTGAACTGAGACTAAAAAAAGGAATTAGGTTCCATCTTGTTATATCTTAATTTTTTTATATATAGACTGATAATTGCATTCTGATAATTTTGCCAAATCTTTTGGCATAATGATGCCCAAATATTTGAAAGACTCTGTTTGTCATGCCCAGGGATATCTACTTTCAATTTCTCTTGGTGGGCTATAGTTATATGAAAGTAATTGGGTTTTATCTATGTCAATCTTGTATCCTGATAATTGACCATATTGTTCAAAGGATTGCATCAATTTAGGTAAAGAGTATGTTGGTTGCCCTAGATAGATCAAAATGTCATCCGTGTAACAAGCCAATTTATGCTCTGTCCCTTTAATAGTAATTCCCCTGATATCTTTATTTTGTCTGATGTATTGAGCTAATGGTTCCAAATATAATGCGAAGAGTAGTGGTGACCATGCACAACCCTGTCTCGTGCCCCTTTCTAGGGTAAGACTATTTGATAAATATCCACTGATTTTAATCCTAGCAGTAGAGTTGTCATATAGTGCCTGTATAGTTTTAATAATTGTGTTATGGAAACCAAAACTATGTAAAACTCTGTAAAGAAAATTCCAATTAACCAAATCAAATGTCCCTTTCATAATTTTATATGCTTCTGCAAGATCTCCTTTCCTCTCCTCTCCTACAACTGATGTGAGACTCATCAGTCTATAGTAACTAGGATTTTCCCTTAATTCCCTTTTTAAATAAGAGGTACAACATTAGGCAGTCCCCAGACCTCCGGAACCTTGTCTGTGCCTAGAGAGGACATAAATATACTGGTCAAGGCCCCAGCAATCTCATCTCTTGCCTCCCTCAATAACTTGAGGTAAATCCCATCAGGCTCTGGAGACATCCATCTTTAAATTTTTTAGGAGACCCAACACTTCTTCCTCCTTGACCTCCAAATGCCCTAACATATTTATCATTTGTACACTCAGCACTAATCTCCTGGTCCTCTGTGTCCTTTTCCTTGGTAAATACTGAAGTAAAATACTCATTAAGGACCTCACTCACATTTTGTGCATCCAAGCAAATGTTCCTCTCTTTATCCTTGAGTGATCCTACCCTCTCCCTGGTTATCCTCTTGCTTTTGAATCTAGGCCACTGATGATTTTATCAGGCACACACACACATACGTGAGCATGGAGATGAAGAGGGAAAAGATCACACAGGTTAGGGGTACACACATGGACAGACATATGCACATGAACTCACTTATGAATTACAAGAATTATGACAATGAGTTTTGCAACACTTCTAGCACTGCTGCTGTGCTGGAAGCTAATAATCAATACAGAGCAATCTGTGGACTCAAGTTTAATTTTCTGGCAGTACAGATCCATAACCCCTTGAAAGTGGCTTCACAGGTAGATAGAGTTGTAATGAGAGCCCTTGGCACATTAGCTTTCAGAAATCTAATTATTAATTACAGGAGTTGGGATGTTATGTTGAAATTGTATATGATATTGGTGAGGCCATATTTGGAGTATTGTGTGCAGTTCTGGTCACAATCCTACAGGAAAGGTAGCAATAAGCTTGAAAGAATACAGAGAAAATTTACAAAGATGTGCCAGAACTTGAAGACTTTTTCCCCTGGAGTATAGGAGAATGAGTGGAAACTTGAAAGAGGTATAAAAAAAATTACAAGAGATATAGATAGGGTAAATGCAAGCAACCTTTTTCCACCAAGGTTGGGTGAGACTAGAACTAGAGGTCATAGGTTAAGGGTGAAAAATGAAATATTTATGAGAAATCTGAGGGGAACTTCTTCACTCAGAGGGTGGTGAGAAGGTGGTACACGCTGCCAATGAAGTGGTGGATATGGGCTTGATTGCAAAATTTAAGAGGTTTGGATAAGTACATGGATGGGAGGGGTACGCAGGACTATGATCCATGTGTGGGCCAGGCAGAATAATAGTTTGGCACACACTAAATGGGCCAAAGGGCCTGTTTCTGTGCTGTAGTGCTCTATGACTCCATGAATTTAAGGATGAAACATGACTTCAACAATACCGTGTTCCTGCTATCTTCTTCCATCCATGGGCAACCAACAAACAGAACCCCATGCTTGGTACGTACAGCACACGCTCTGCCACCACAAAGCCAACAGGGAAGAACAGGTTCGATGCCGGAATAAATGGCAAGGCTATGAATGAAAGTGCCTGGAAGAAAAGAGCACCATTGGAGCCATGTGAAACATTCCCAAAAATGGAGATTTTAATGAATCTAACACACAAAAAAATTAAATAGACCATAGTAAATAACATTGCTTTACGTACTTTACAGAGAACAACGTGAGGGAATGGATATTGTGTAAAAAAGAAAGATTTGAAGAAAATGGGAAGATGATGCATCTTTTCCTGAGCATTGTTTAGAATGCAGAAAAGGAATTGGAATAGGTAGAGAGATGTAGAACAGATTTCAAGCTAGTAAGTCTTTGTCCTGCATTTCACTGTTGTAACCTTCAACCCCAGGGAGTCACTACACAGTTAGTGGCAGTTTGATTTTAGACTGGAGTGTAATTCAACAGCAATTGCACAGACTCACTTCAAGAAGATAATTTAGGAAAATTCTTGCCTTCAGCTGCTTAATGCTCAATTGAATCAGTTATTTCGTACTTAAGTTGAAGTTTCCAAGAATCAATTTGGATGCTTCAACAGTAGTGTGAATTTGTAACACTCTGGTTTTACACTTGAGCTCAAAAATCTCTGCCAATGCCTTAATGTGTTACTAACTCAGCAAAGCCTTTGGTGCCGTCTCGGGGGTGGGGCAGTATGGTAGTGCATCGTTTCGCACAACACTTTACAGTGCCAGCTGTAAGATTGAGGTTCAATTCCCTCTGCTGTCCGTGAGGAGTTCATATGTTCTCTCCATGACCACATTGGTTTCCTTCGAGTTTCCTCCCACATTCCAAAGACACATGAATTAGGGTTAGTGAGTTGTGGCCATACTACACTGGCGCTGGAAGCATAACACATTTGTGGGCTGCCCTCAACAGAATACTCACTGATTTGATTTGTGGCAAATGACACATTTCACTGTATGCTTCGATGTACTGTACATGTGACAAATAAAGGTAATTTTTAAATCTTAAACACAAGAGATTCTGCAGATGCTGGAAATCCACAGTTACACACACAAGATACTGGAGGAACTCAACAAACCAGGCAGTACTTATGGAGAGGAATAAAGAGTCAATGTTTCAGACCAAGACCCTTCATCAGGAACTGCTCTCTGACCTATTGAGCTCCACCACCATTTTGTGTGCGATAATCTTTAAATATTTTTTCTTTAATCTGAAATCTTACCATTAATACAACTTGAGATGATTCACCAGGATAAAGAAGACTATAATAGATCAACAAGGCCACGAAAACATAGAAGACAACAGTGGCAAGGTTTCGAATGTCCAAGATTGACTCCACAAGTGGGACAGTGCCCATTGTCCAGTCACAGCACAGTTCGGATGGATTCAGAAGCAGCCAGCCATTCAAGGGCAAGAGGTAGTTGAAAGTGAGCTGCCTCGCAGGACTCGGACTGACGGCAGCTGGATTGTCAAACCTGCAACAGGAAATCCAAACATCAGACTGTAAAAACAAATCAATTTTTATAAAATAAAATCTGTATTTATATAGTGCCTTACCTGTAGCAAAATATCATATGGTATTTCAGAGGAATGTTTTCCGACAATATTTTACACATTCTTTTAAATGAAGGTGACTAAGAGCCTGGACAATGAACAAGATCTTAATTGATTCCACACATATGAACCCACTTTCACAGAATTGTACAACTCATGTTCTTAATATTATTTAATATATTTATTGCACATTTGTTGGTTGTAAGTATAACAGAACAGTATAGCACAGAAACAAGCCCTTCAGCCATAATGCTGTGCTTATCCGATTAAATTAGTAATCAAATGACTAACTGCGTATACAATGTCCATATCCCTCTAACTTCCTCACATTCATGTGACTATCTTAATATCTCTTAAAAGTCCCTGATGCTGTAAATCTGCCTCTACCACCACCCCAGGCAGCATATTTCAGGCATCCACCACCCTCTGTGTAAAAATCTTGCCCCTTACATGTCCTTTGAACTTACCCCATCTAACCTTAAAAGCATGCCCTCTGGTATTAAACATTTTAACCTGGGAGAAAAAGATACTTTGGATGTAGTTTTTCATTAATTCTATACTTTTCTTTTGTCTTTCTGTGATGCTGCAAGAAAATTAAGATAGTATATAGTGACATATACGTAGAGTGATAGAACACCACAGAACAGAATCTGCCTAGTCCCATCAAGCTGTACCCAGACCACAGCCCTCCATAACCCCCCCCTCAAAACTCCTCTTAATATCTTAATATATAGGCTGAGGGTAGCAGACACCAACAGAATCAACAAACTCATTCGTAAGGCCAGTGATGCTGTGGGGGTGGAACTGGACTCTCTGACAGTGGTGTCTGAAAAGAGGATGCTGTCCAAGTTGCATGCCATCTTGGACAATGACTCCCACCCACTCCATAATGTACTGGTTAGGCACAGGAGTACATTCAGCCAGAGACTCATTCCACTGAGATGTAACACTGAACGTCATAGGAAGCCATTCCTGCCTGTGGCCATCAAACTTTACAACTCCTCCTTCGGAGTGTCAGACACCCTGAGCCAATAGGCTGGTCCTGGACTTATTTTTTCCACTTGGCATGATTAACTTATTATTATTTAATTATTTATGGATTTATATTGCAATATTTTTTCACTATTCTTGGTGGTGCGGCTGTAATGAAACCCGATTTCCCTCGGGATCAATAAAGTATTTCTGTCTGTCTGTAAATGTTGTAATTAATCTCATATACACCACTTCTGCTGGCAGCTTGTTCCACACTCTCACCACCCTCTGAATGAAGAAGTTCCTCTCATATTCCCCTTAAATAGTTCATCTTTCACCCTTAATCCATGAGCTCTAATTCTGGTCTCACCTAGCCTCAGTGGAAAAAGCCTGCTTGCACTTACCCTATCTATACCCCTCATAACTTTGTAAACGTCTATCAAGCATCCCCTCAATCTTCTATGTTCTAAGGAATAAAGTCCTAACCTATTCAAACTTTCCCCCTAACTCAGGTCCTCAAGTCCTGGCAACATCCTGGTAAATTTTCTCTGCATTCTTTCAATCTTACTTGATAATAAGTAACATATTTTGATAATAAATTTACTTTGAACTTTGAAGAAAAATTAAGAGACTCAGAAACTTTGAACAGACACTTTCAAGCCTTCAAACCTATTCAGCCCTTCAAACCTATTCCATTCTTTAGTAACACAAAATGCTGGCAGAACTCAGCAGGCCAGACAGCATCTATGGGAGGAGGTAGTGACAACGTTTCCAGCCGAAGCCCTTCATCAGGAGTGAAGTAACATGGAATGGTGGAGAGGGGATAAGAAGTGGGGGGAGGGATGAAGTAGAGAGTTGGGAAGTGATAGGCTGGAGGGAAATGGGCTGGGGGAAGGTGGAGAATTATGGGAAATAAAAGAGAAAGAAAGGTAGGGCTGGGAGGAGATTATAGTGAGGGGGGGAAAAAGAGAAAGAGAACTAGACTAAAATAATAGATAGGGATGGGGGTAAGGGGGGCAGGGCTATCAACGGAGGTCTGTGCATGGATGTAAAGGACTAAAAGACATTTTTAATAAATACTGATCCAATTACATTCATACCCTGTCCAACCTTTTCTCCAAGCAGAGTTATTTGCCTGCAAAAATGAATTGTTTCCATTGAGTTTTAACCACCCCATTTTTAAGAAATTTAAATGTTAACTCTGCAGCCCCACCTACTGGCCAAGCAAGGTTAGCCAACAAATATTAAATCCAAAACACAAGAGATTCTGCGGATCTCTCAAATTACTGTTAAATGTATCAGAGTTAGTCTCAACTATTTAGTCCCCCTCATAGATGCTGCCAGACTTGCTAAGTTCATGCAGTATCTTGTAAATATTAAATCCAAATGCTTTTCTAACCTCTAATTTGAAACTTTGCACTATAAAAGGCCGGCAGGTGGCATAGTAACATCAGCGCTGGACTTCGGGGTGAGAGGTCCCGAGTTCGAATCCGGCCAGCTCCCTTGCATGCTCTCCATCTGTGCCTGGGTTGAGTGTCAAGCTAACAACTCGACCTCGTAAAAAAAACCTGGAGAGGGATGGGTTCCGCCAGGTTTCAGATGCCCAAGACACACCGTATGATGAGCATAAAGCTTGTCATGACGGTGCCCCGACGACTCCACCAGGAGTTAAGGGCACACACACACACAAGTAAAAATGGGGTATACCTTTCGTATGTACAGTCTAGGAGTGGGAGTTCACACTGTAGCTCAAATAACCCCTCAAGCCTATTCTGCCATTTAGTAAGATCACGGCCGAGCCGATTATAACCATTTTCCCCTTTCACCCCATTTGCTCATCAGGAAGTGACACATGTATTGCTTCCTCCAGTTGCTCATTCCACATGCCCACCATCTTGTGTGAAAACATTTGCTCCTGGAGCCCCCTTTAAACCTTTCTCCTCTCACCTTAAATCAATGACCCCTACCCTGGGAAAGAGCATGAACCTTCACCTCATCATCTCTCATGATTTTATATACCTCTATAAAGGTCACCTCATCTTCCTGTGCTCCAGCTGTTGGTATTGGTGTCACACTGTCGTGTTATCTGTGTCACATGCACCAAGGTATAATGAAAAGCTCATCTTGCATACTGTTGATACAGATCAAATCTTTACACAGTTCACAGAGGTAAAACAACAACAGAATGCAGAATAAAGTGTAACAGTTGCAGAGAAACTGTAGTGTCATAGTGGTTAGCGCAATGCTTTACAGTGCCAGTGACCTGGGTTCATTTCCCACCACTGTTTGTAGGAGTTTCTAAGTTCTCCCTGTGGGTTTCCGCCCACAATCCAAGACAAGCCAGTTGGCAAATTAATTTGTCATTGTAAATTGTCCTGTGATCCGTCTAGGGTCAAATCAGGGGCTGCTGGGTGGCATGGCTCAAAGGGCTGAAAGGACCTACTCTATGCTGTATCTCAATAAATAAATCAAACAACGAAGTGCAATAGAAAGAAAATGATATAACAAGGTAGATTGCGAAGTTAAGATCTATTGTGTTGTTAAAGAGGTCTGTTCAAGAGCCTGATAAAAGCAAGACAGAAACTGTCCTTGAGTCTGGTGGTATGTACTTTCAGGCTTTTGAATCTTCTGCCCAAAAGGTCTGGTGTAGGTCCCCGGCCAATCCAGTCTTTACTGCAGATTGTCCAAACTTCTGGTGCCAATTTAACCTGCCCACAACTTCCAACTATAACTCATATGTCTTATCTGGAATGTGCAAGGAAACCAGAGCACCAGGACGAATTCCACACGGTCATGTACAAACTCTTTGTAGACAGTGGTGGGAATCAAAGCCCAGTATTACGGCAGGTGCTGTAAAACATTGCATGAACCACTACTCTATCATCGCTGGTTTTAGATTCTAGATTCTGATAAACTTAATTTTAGAATCCAAGATAATAGTTACAAAATTATATTGACAGGTATTCAGAAAGTTTTATTCCCCTCTGTCATCAGGTTTTGGAACAGTCAATAAAACCATGAACACTACCTCATTATTCCTTTTACTTGCAATGTTTGGTTATTTTGTAATTTATACTACTTTTATAACTTTGCCGAGTACTGCTGCCAGAATATACATCATATAAGACAGTGATAATAACCTGATTCTGAGGAATTGAACCTGAGCCTCTGGATCTCAGTATGGACCTTTGGATTGCTTACCCAGTGACTTTAATGATAATCTTTGCAAGTATGCTTATGTTCTCTTCAGACAAGGAAGTATCCCAGTAATTATTTAGGTTAGATTTCTTACCAACTACCTTATCAGTGGGCCCATGTTTTTAAACTGCTTTCTCACCATCTTTCTCCATCAGCCACTCCACCCACCAATGTCCATCTCTCTCAATCGTGCTCAAGACAAAACACCTTACCTGGTAAAAACTGGGAGCTGGGACTGAATGACCTGGACACGGACAATGACCAGAAGAAGTGTGCTGAGCATCAGAAAAATAAGCTTGATGAGAGTTTGGAGCACCCACGGTGGTAGATGGCCTTTTCCTTGGACCAGATGGACCACGATCTCTCTCAGAACTTGCAGAGTGAACTGAAAAAGATCACAGATTAAAGCACAATCTTTAACATTGCAAGAGCACTTAATGGGGAAAAAAATCAACTCCTCTGGTGGCCCCCTAGTGCCCCGACACAATTAATTCCAGCAAGTTGTGGAACATGAAGCTTTGGGTCTAGATGTTGTAAGGAGAAAGTTAAAATTTGATTCCTCCTTGCTACATGCCAAAATAAAACGGACCACGTGAATTTTCTCTGGTTTCTTCAGTTACCTCCTTTTTCCAAAGACACATGGGTGAGGGTTAGTGACATGCCGGCATTCTATGTTGGCACTGGAAGCGAGGCAACACTTGAGGGCTACCTAGCACAACCTTTGCTGATTTGAAATGATGCAAAATGACACATTTTACTGTATATTTTGATGTACTTGTGACAAATGAAGCTACAGTACTGTGCTCATATATATAGCTAGCATGCCTAAGCCTTTTGCACAGTACTGTAATAACTTTATGTATTGCACTGTACTGCTGCTGCAAAACAAAAAAATCATGACACATGTGAGTGATGATAACCATAATTCTGATATGGGTCTCTATTGTGGGCTGAGAGTGGAAAGGGGGCAGGCAGAGGCAAATCATGGTTGGGAAAAGGCAAAGGGAGAGGGGAGGGAGCAGGAAGCACCAGAGAGACATTCTGCAATGATCGATAAACCAATTGTTCGGAATCATTTGACTTGCCTGGTGTCTCAGGGCTGGGCGTGTCTGCACCCACACCACCCCCTGCTCCTGGCACTCCTCTGCCATCTGTCCCACACCCCTGCCATACAGAGTTCCACCCGTGCCATTCCTAACATCCTTTGCCCACCAGATGTACAAACTCACTTTCCGCTCTATGTTAACAAATACAGCACTGTGCAAAAGTCTTAGGCACTATAGTTACCATATGTGCCCAAGACTTTTACAAACTGTATATTAAAAAAATGGAAATTTGAAAGATTAAATTGTATCAGCCTGGAATATGGAGATCATCTGGAAATGTGCATAAATGCGCATCCTTGAAATTAGATAGCAGTGAAGAATGTTTTCTTCCTTACAGAATTATTTGTCTAGGTCAAAGTTCGCGAGAGAGAGAAGATGATGCAACTGATACCACTAAAGAATGGAAAGGTACTGGTATAAAAGTTATGCTAGAGTACTGAAGAGATTTTGAAGGGCATAAAAAGGACCACTTTCTTTGTGTGAATGGGAATTTTCTCTTAGACTGGGTCATGATTAGTGTTAAGAGTTAGAAGGGGCAGAGAGGGGTCAGATAGGGGCAGAGAGGAGGCTGTGTGAAACGTTGCTGGATCCATGGTTCCCTCCAGCATTGTACAGGTCACTCATTAAGCAGATGATCCCCCTGGATTGACCACAACCGAAAACAGCTGTGAAGTAAAATAAGCTGTCCAGAGAGATGTAGACGCAACAGTCAGGAACTCTCCCCAGTCCAAGTCAGGGTTTCTTTGTCCACTGAAGGCAGTGTCAGAAGATCTGACCACACTCCAGGTTTGGAATAGTTTATTTAACACTTTCTGAGATCAAATAAACCCTTCTCTGACGGATGGTGGGAAAGGATGTGTCTGTTTATCACGTGTGAACTGGCCTTCCCATGAGTGCCAGGAGTTAGAACTTTGAGTACATGGAGAGAGTTGCTCTCTTTGGAGAAAATATTTGATTTATGTATTCAAAATAATGAAATATTTAAAAGTGGAAATAAGGAGAAATTGCTTCCTGTGAGAGAAAGGTTAATAAGCAACGGTCAAATTCCAGGTGATTGGATAAAAAATTAGAAGCAACAAGAGGAAAAGCTTTTTCACACTGAATTATCGGGATCAATTTTTCATTATGACAGTGACCCCTGAACAATCCCACCGCCTAGCTGAAAAATGGGCGAGACCCAGCTGACGTCCAGTCATCCTCCCAATCTCCTGACTGTTCTTTCACTGATTACCTTCAATTTGGATTCTTTGATTACCATCCTATCTGCCAATGGAAATACTTCCCTACAATCAACAATCTGCTGGAGGAACTCAGTGGGTTGAGCAGCATCTATGAGGAAAAAGGAAATGCTAACATTTTGGGTCAATCCCCTGTATCAGGACTGAAGGAGAAGGAAGATAGCCAGTATAAAGAGAAGAGGGGAGTGGTGAGACAGGAGCCCAGGGTGATAAACAGTACCACAAAAGCTATCAGAAATAGAATCTGAAAAAAGTTTGGATCTGATCAACATTCACCCGGGAGATTACTTAATGCAACACACACAAAATGCTGGAGGAACTCAGCAGGTCTTGCAGCATCTACGGTAATGAATAAACAGTTGACATTTCAGGCCAAGACTCTTTATCAGGGGGAAGAAGGAGGTGGTGGGGGGAAGAAGGAGGTGGTGGGGGGGAGAAGGTGGAAGAGTACAAGCTAGAAGGTGATGGGTGAATCCAGCTGGGTGGGAGGGGGGGTGACCAAGTTAGAAGCTGGGAGGTGATGGGTGGAAAAGGTCAAGTGCTAGAGAAGTAGGAATCTGACAGGAGATAAGAGTTGACCATGGGAGAAAGAGAAGGAAGAGGGGTACCAAGGGAAGGTTATAGGCAGGTGAGAAAAGAATAGGCCTGAGTACCTGAAGAAGAGTTAATGAAGAAAGATTACCAAAGTTAGAGAAATCAATGTTTATGCCATCAGGTTGGAGGCTACTGAGACAGAATACAAGGTATTGCTCCTCCAACTTGAAAGTAGCGTCACTGTGGTAATGGTGGACTAGTATGTCAGAATAGGAAAGGGGATTGGAATTGAAATGGTTGGCCACTGAGAAACCCTGCATTTTGTGGGTGGAACGAAGGTGCTCTAAAAGCAGTCCCCAAACCACATCAGGTCTCACCAATGTAGAGGAGGCCACATCAGGAGCACTGAACACAGATGACCCCAACAAATTCACAGGTGAAGTGTTCCCTTACTTGGAAGGACTGTTTGGGGCCATTATTACTATTGGTTTTTTTTCAGCTCAAGTAGGTAAAACCTGAACTACGGGCATAGGCAAGCACTCTCATTTGTCAATTGCTAGGAATTTCCGGACTATTCTGATGTTTAGTATTGCGGTTTTCTGAAGATTTACATAGATATTACTGCACAGCCCTAATTGTTTAATGCTATTATGTAGTGCCTTTGGGATGACACTAGTTGTAGATATTGCTATTGGAACAATGTATAGCCTGTTCATGTTCCATAGTCTTTCAATTTCCTTTTTAAATTTAGCATATTTCTGTATATTTAAATATTTAGCATATTTAACTTATTGATTTATGTATATTATGTGTGTTTGTAATGGCTATATCTATTAAATAAGTTTTTCTTGCTTGTTTATCCTGTAATATTATATCCAGACAGTTATTATGGATTGTCCTATCTGTAATAACTGATCAGTCAAAATATAATTTGTGGTATTCTGACTCTAAATCAGACTTGTATTTATAGTAAATTATTAATATTATTTAATTGTTTACCAAGTCAGATTTCAGCATCTGCAGTGTTGTGTCTCCAGTCCACTATCGAGCACCTTCTCTCTGACAACCGCGAAGGGCTAGCTGGTGCTCCTGGTAGCCATCTATTTCAATTTGACTCCAATCTGATGGCATGAACCTTGACTTCTCCAACTTCCAGTAATTACTCCCCTTCCCTCCTCCTCCATTTTTTCATTCTCTATTTTGGTTACCCTCTCACCCCTTCTCTTCATCTGCTCAACACATTGCTCTGGTTCCCCTTCTCCTTTCTTCCATGGTCCATTGTCTTCTTGTAGTAGATTTCTTCTTCAGTCTTTACCTTTTCCACCCTTCACCTCCCAGATTCTTACTTCCTCTCCCTCCCCCACCCACCCACCTTTCCCCCTCACCTGGTCCCACCTATCACCTACCAACTGTACTCCTTCCTTCCCTTTACCTTCTTATTCTGGCTTCTAGCCCCTTTCTTTACAGTCCTGATAAAGGGTCTCAGCCTGAGTTGTTGATTGTTTATTCCCCTCCAGAGATGCTGCTCGACCTGCTGAATTCCTCCAGTAATTTGTCTTGAGTGATGCTCTACAATATATGTTAAGAAAAGCACCGTAAGCATGCACCATGAGGAACTAGAATTCTATCAATATAAGCAATACATTTACATTTCATTACTTACCCCTTGGGCAACAAAGATTTCATACACGAAGCATATGCCAATGACCGTAATTCCCTGTTCTTTGCACAATGTTGCAGCAGCAACTAAAATTATAGTAACCACAATGGGTGTCCACACTGCAAGCAGAGAGAAAAAAAACTTCTATCATCTCATTCTATCTAATCAGTCCCCAGGGTACATGCAGATTGTCAATGGTAAAGACTTCACAACTTCAAGATCTGCAAAAACTCTTCAAACTTCAGTCATCAGTGTTGCAATGAAGATATTGCGATAAACAATTGCACAAAGCAAAATGCCATAAACAGCTATGAAATAGTTCACCAGATATTCTCAGCAGGTCAGCCAGCGCCTCTATAGAGAGGAATAAACAGTTGTTGCTTTGGGCCAGTCCCGATGAAATGCCTTGGTTCAAAGCGTTGACTGATATTCAAAGTAAAATTATTTATTATCAATACTTGTACATGACACCATATGCAGTGCTACCCTGAAATTTATTTTCTTGTGGCATTCACAGTAGAACAGTGAAATCTCCCTCCATAGTTGCTGCCTGACTTGCTGAGTTTCTCCAGCATTTTGTGTGTGTTACTCAAGAAATCTCGCATCTGCAGAATCTCATGCCTATGCCAGAAAGTAACCTGTTCTGTGAAGCCCAACGCATGCTCAGGAAGAGCACCAAATTCTCAATGTGATCATGGGCATTCCTTCAAATTATATCTCCCATCCCATTTATCACTTGATCTCTCTAGTCCCAAGAAAAATATCCAGATCTTTCTAGAACATATTTGTTATTTTGCTTCAGCTGCTTTCTGTGGTTCACAACTGCAGAAGAGGAAATTTTTTACCTCAGTTTTAAATGGCTTAACCCTTATCTTTGGACATTATCTATCTATTGGGAACTTCTTCCTACATGGGAAGAATAGATCAAATATCTTAATTCTGCTCCTATGCTTTATGGTCTTGAATATAATCTGATTTACCAGGCTCTGTTATCTGCTGGTCTGGATGAGTGCAGCTCCAACAACTAAAGGAACTGGACACTATTCAGGTTAAGGCAGACTGCCTGACTGGCACCCATCATACAATCAAAACTTTGATGCAAAGGTTAAAAAAAGGTTCACAGGTTCATTTATTATCAAAGCAGGTATCCGTATACAACTCTGAATTTTGTCTTCTCCAGGTAGGCACAAAACAAAAAAAGAACATGCAAGTCATTCAGAGAGAAACATCAAACCCACTCCCACCACTCACACAAAACAGAACAGGAACATCCAACCCCAAAAAACAACTCCTTGCCCCGCATAAAAAAAAACACTAACAGAACATCAACCCACAAACACCCTCCCCTCGTACAATATGGAAAAGGATCAGGTGATAAAAAAAACACTGAATATAAAATCGTAAGTCTGAACAAGTCGATAAATGCAATAGTCCAATCCATAAACCCAGAACAATGATACCATCCTCCAATATCACCACCAGCACAAAGTTATTGACATAGAGCACTCTATGCAAAAATGGGCCTTTCGGCCCATCTAGTACATGCTTAACCACTACTCTGCCTAGTTCCATCGACCCACACCTGGTTTAAATCCCTCCAAACCCCTCTTATCCATGTACTTATCCAACTTCTCTTAAATATAGAAATCAAACCTGCATCCACCACTTCTGCTGGCAGCTCATTTCACACTCGTACCACTCTCTGAGTAAAGAAGATCTCCTTCACGTTCCCCTTAAATATTTCTCCTTTCACCCTTAACCCTAGTTCTAGTCTCATCCAACCTCAGAGGAAAAGCATGTTTGCATTTACCATATCTCAACTGTTCATAATTGTGTATTCCTCTACTAGTCCGTGCCACAGGACCCCAAATTTGGGCCATCGGTACCATCTGGGGAGAATAATTCTTATGGTGATTTTTTGACAAGGTATACACCCCTAGTGCTAGAAAATATGTGATAGCATTGTAGTGGTGGTAGCTTTCCGTCACAACAATGGAGAGCTATCCGCATTCTGGATATCATACATTGACATGGTAGAGAACGTAGTACTTGGGCTTCTGCATGCCTCTCGTGAGGGGGACTGGGAGTTGCACCTCCATGCTATAAGAACCATGATCCCATGGTGCTTTGCCTATGATAAGATGAATTATACCAGGTACCTGTCCCCTTACTTTGCTCAGATGATGAACCTCCCAGAGAAGAATCCTTCTGTGTATGAGGCCTTCAAGTCAGGCCAATTCTCAATGCAGCTGTCAAGTAACAACCCCTTTGGGCAGATCCCTGTGGACCAGGCTATTGAAGCCACAGTGAACAAAAACACACAGACTCCTGGAGGCACATCACGGTTCAGACTGAATGCTTGAGCTATCGAGCGCTACTACATAACAGTTGAGCACCACAGTGCATTCCTGGGACAGTTATGATTATTAATAGGTTATGAAAGTACGGAAAACAAAGTATGGAAGGTAGTCTTTGATTAAATATATTCACTTTATAAACAAATGGGGCCTAGGTTATGGCCGTGTGGAACCCCACATTTGAATTATTGTACTGTAATTCTATATGCTATGACAAAAGCTTAAGATTGTTTTGATTTGATACAACAATATGGAAAATATCATGACATAGATAAAACTCCAGAAATCTCTCCAAATGAGGTTTTTTTACTTTTTTTTTGGGGGGGGGGGGGGTAACATTTTCTGCTGTACTGATGTTAATATGGAATATATACAAAAAGTGATTATTTATTTGAATTCCTGAACTCAAAGTTGGATGTGGCAAAGTTGTTTCCCATGGTGGGGGAGTCCAGTACGAGAGGACATAACTTGAGGATTGCAGGGCGCCCATTCAGAACAGAGATGCGGAAATTTTTTTTAGCCAGAGGATGGTGAATCTATGGAATTTGTTGCCATGGGTGGCAGTGAAGGCCAAGTCATTGGGTGTATTTAAGGCAGAGATTGATAGGTATCTGAGTAGTCAGGGCATCAAAGGTTATGTGTGATAGCATTGCACTGGTAGTAGCCTTACGTGTGCTATCATGCATTTTATAACACTGCCCTAAAATAAGCATTTCTGAAAAGTGGCCTATATATATGTATATTCAACCTAGTGATATTTTGTCATCAGTGATAAGGCGAGAGAATGTCACTGATGAGTGGAAGGTGGGGGAATGGGACTAAAGGGGAGATTGGATCAGCTCATGATGAAATGGGCAGACTCGATGGGCCGAATGGCCAACTTCTGCTTCTTTGTCTTACGGTCTGAATAAATTCTCTACAAATCCATGTGATTATATATGTCCTATGGTTTTTATTGACTTTTCCAAAATAAACAACAAACAAGTATTTTTCTAAAAATGAAATGATTCACTCTACTGAAATTGGACACAGTAGTGCGAGTGCCACCAATGACATAGTTTTCAATGTAGAATTTTAGAACAACATTTGATGAAAAGTGCTTGAACAGCTATCAATTGTGACAAATTTCAATGTTGAGGGATCACTGATGAGAAAATATCACTAGGTTGAATATATATATAGGCCACTTTTCAGAAATGCTTATTTTAGGGTAGTGTTATAAAACGCATGATAGCACACATAAGGCTACCACCAGTGCAATGCTATCACATATTTTCTAACTCAAGAGATGTATACCTTGCCAAAATCACTATGAGCATTATTCCCCTCAGATGGTCCGACCAACCCTGCTGGCTCACAGACTATACCAAATCTCCCCTTAATCGCCTGTGTTCAAGTAAAGTTCTAACCTAGTCAGCCTTTTCTTATATAGTAAGTCAGTTCCTCAAGTTCTGGCAAGATCCTTGTAATTCTTTTTCTGCACTCTTTCAATCTTATTGATAATGTTCCTGTACATAGGTGAACAAAATTGCACATAATACTCCAAATTTGGCCTCAGCAACATCTTATACAACTTTAGCAAATCCTCTCCACTCCTACACTCAATACTTTAATTTATGAAGGTCAATATAGCAAAAGTTCTCTTTTAAGATCCTTTCTACCTGTGACACTACTTCCAGGGAATTATGGATCTGTATTCCCGGATCCCTCTGTTCTATTGCACTCCTTGCCACAATGCTTCTATTAGAATAGTAAATACACTTTAAAAGAGCTTCCTTGAGGCAACTGTTTTGGGTACTGGAAGGATTCATATCATTGCAGGGTTTTCTTGTACAATGAAGGTTTAAGTGACCATGATTAGATTAATTCCATTTAGGAGCTGGCACTGTAGAGCAAATGGCAACCTCTTGCCATACTATTTCGAGACTGTGCTCTCTGGTCCTAGACTCCCCCACCATACGAAACATCCTCTCCACATCCACTCTAACTTTGCTTTACAATATTCACTAGGTTTCAATAAGATTTACCCTCATTTACTAAACTCCAGCAGGTACAGGCCCCAGAGCCATCAAATGCTCCTCATACATTAACCATTTCATTCCCAGGATAATTCTTATAAACTTTCTCTGGATCCTCTCTAATGCCAGCAACCCTTTTTTAGATAAGGGGCCCAAAACTACTCACAATAGCCCAATTATTTTACAGAATTCTATGGATAGTAGAATAGTACCTACTGAATGGAAATGAACCTCACTATTTACACAAGGGAGAGAGAAAATAAGGAATAAACAAGAATTGTTTATAAGTAAGAGAATGGGATTGACGAGTTAGTTCTGAGATCTAGCACAGTGGGCTGAATAGCCATTTATACTCTCAGAAATGCAAAATTAATTAAATGGGATCCAGTTAAAACTTGCAAAACACTGACTTATAATACATACAAAATGCTGGAGGAACTCAGTAGTCAAGCAGCATCCATAGAAGGGAATAAAAAGTTGATCTTTCAGGCCGAGACCCTTCATCAGGACTGGAAAGAAGCCAAAATAAGGTGAAGGAAGGTGAGGAAGGGGAAGGAGGACAAGCTGGCACATGATAGATGAGACCAGCGAATGAGGAAGGGGTATGAAGTGAGAAGCTGGGAGGTGATATGACAAATAAACAGACTAGATGTGAGAAGGATCTTGCTCCTGGCTGGGGTACTTAGGATGAGGTGTCACAGTCTCAGAATACCATTTACAAAAGAGATGAGGAGCAGGAATTTTTCACTCAGATGGTGGGAAACTATTGAATTTACTACTAATGAAGGTGTAAATAGTTTAGAAGGAAGCAGATAAATTATTAGACAAATGACACATGGGTTACAGAGAGAGTGCACAATCATAATATTTAGCTGAATGATTAGCCACATTGTAGTAAGTGCTGGAGAAGGCCCCTATGCTCCTAATTTTCTACGTTTTGACCAATTACTCATCTCAAGTTGAAAAATAACATTAGCCTTAAGCCAAACAACCCTTAAAGATGAAGACACCTACATTTAATGGCCAGCTTCTTATGTCATGAACTATTTGCTAGATTCCACAGCTGAATTTTCCTTAATATTCTTGATACACAGGCTTTGGTGAGCATTAAGTAAAATATAAGTTGTTTTACCGATTGAATTGTTGGGACCTTTAGATTTGGTGTATGATAAAAATGCAGCCAGAAAGAAAACAGAGGACAAGAGTTCAGCTCGACCCACGACTCCAGTAACCTGTAGATTAAACAGAGAGACACTGAGATGTAAATCTCCATGAAAGATTGCATTTAATGATAGAAAAAAAATCAAAACTTCTTAACTATTACTGGGATTTCCCAACCCAGCAGGACATCAAAGTTCATAAAGGCTCTTCATCAGATACCCACCTTAACCATAAACATCACAAAAGATGTTAAACAATTTTATAGAAGAGCATGTAGCCAACACTAAATTTAACCTTCAACCGACACGAGAAAAAGAAACCTCATTAGCACATTTTGTCAGGAACAAAATGTTCCTGTTTGTCAGGAACCGAGCACAAATGGCTTTCATTTTATAAGTGAGAACAAGAAGAGATCATTCATTCCCTTGATTCAACTCTACTAACGAACAAGATTGTGACTGATCTTCTACATGAGAGACATCTTGAAAAAAAAATGAACAACTAAGAAAAAAATCAGGTGCTTACAGTGATTAGTGTACTGTAGATGAACTTAAGGTGATATTCAATCAGCACGAGGGAGAATGACTAACATAACACTATTACAGATATGCGTCATTGAACATCCTCGATACGTTCCACAGAACCTGACATTATGCGATTTGGACGTTGTGCGAACACCGTATTATATACGTCACAAACCTATAGCTGTACTGTACTGTAATGTACCTGTATTGACTAAATAGCCAAGAACGTACACTAAAACTGCATACTGTATGCTATCATACATAAATACACGATAATTTAAAAAAGTTTTATTTTTATTAAACGTTTTAATTTTCACTTCTTAAACTTTTACGTAAACACTTTTTGTTTGGTTATATCAGCTACGTCACTACGTCACGTTCTCCAATCGGGACCACAGACTTATATGCGATCAGACATTGTCTGAATGGACGCTAAGCGGTGCACTCCTGTACAGTGCCAGCCATCAGTGCTCAGGGTTCAATTCCCACCACTGCCTGAAAGTAGTCTCTATTTTCTCCCAGTGACTGTGTGGGTTTTCTCCAGGGACTCCTGTTTCTTCCTTTATTCCAAAGAATCAAGGTTAGGGGTAGAAGGTTGGCACTTGAAGAGCGGTGACACTTGCGGGCTGTCCCCAGTACATCCTTGCCGATTTGATTTAATGCATGTAACACATATCAATATACGTTTTGATGTACGTGACAAATAAAAGAAATCTTTTGTCACTTTTTTGAAAAAGAAGTATGTAGGGAGAGGTGAAAAGGAGGATGGCATCACAGTCGGCACAGATGATGTGGCATCCCCCCTCTCCCATCCATCTAGTTTCAGCCATCACCTGCCAGCTTATACTCTTTCTCCTCCCCCTCCTTCTTATTTTGACTTCTGCCCACTTTCTTCCCAGTCCTGATGGTCTAGTCCGAAATGTCAAATATTTATTCTCCTTCATAGATGCTGCCTGACCTGCTGAGCCCAGCATTTTGTGTGTTTTGCAAGATTTCTGTCATCTGCAGAATCCCTTACATTACTGCATTTTAAATGACAGTTTTGTGGCGACCCACTTACTAGCACACTCGAACCGGCTCACAATTAGCCAGCGTGCAGGCACAAAGGCCAGGTCCGCAACAAAGGGAAAAAGCCTGCGGGGATTTGTGAGTCCGTGTCTCTTGGACCATCCGCGCCCGGGGAGGGCGGGATGAGGGAGGCTTTAAAGCAAGGCTGTGAAGTTCGAATAAAACATTCTTTGATTGCAGTTTACCGACTCCGTGTCGTTACTTTAGCGCTGCGTGTAGCACACCGCTACAATTGGTGACCCCGACGGTCCAAACGATTTTTCATGCGGTTTTCATGCGGTTTCGTTGAAACTGCCAAGCTTCTGGACGCTACGACCTCACCTATGGTTCCAGCAAGCAGAAGCCCAATTCCACGTTCGGCAGGTAACCTCAGAGGACACCCGTTACTACTACGTGGTGAGCTCCTTCGACCAGGACACAGCGGCCCAGGTTGCGGAGTTCGTACAGTCTCCCCCTGCGGACGGCAAGTACACGGAATTCAAAGCCCTGCTCCTAAGGACTTTCGGACTCTCACGCCGCGAGCGGGCTGCCCGTTTACTGCACCTGGATGGCCTGGGAGACAGGCCTTCATCAGCTTTAATGAACGAGATGTTGTCTCTGGCCGGCGGACACACACCCTGCCTCATGTTTGAGCAGGCATGCCTAGAGCAGCTGCCCGAGGACATACGCCTGCTGCTGTCCGACGCGGATTTCAGCGACCCCCGGAAGGTGGCAGCCCGGGTGGACTTGCTGTGGAACGCCAAGAAGGTGAGTGGGGCGTCCATCGCACAGATCACCCGGCCACGCTCCCAGCAGCAAACCAGTCCAGGCCCGGCCGCAGAGCCCGCTAGCCCCAGAGGCAGGGATGGGGAGCCCAACGAACAATGGTGTTTCTACCACCAGCGGTGGGGCGCAGAAGCCTGCCGTTGTCGCCCGCCCTGCAAGTTCCCGGGAAACGCCAGGGCCCGCTGATGGCTACGGCGACTGGCCTTCAGGATAGCCTCCTGTATGTGTGGGACCAGCAGTCGGGACGCCGTTTTTTGGTCGACACCGGTGCCGAGATCAGCGTCTTACCTCCAACGAGTTACGACACCCGCAGCAGGGCGCCGGGTCCCCCACTGAGGGCCGTGAACGGCAGCACAGTAAGGAACTATGGCACCTGTCAGGTGCAGCTACAGTTCGGCTCCAGCCAGTTCACGTGGGACTTCACACTGGCTGCCGTAGCCCAACCGCTTCTGGGTGCGGATTTTTTGCGGTCTCACAGCCTACTGGTCGACCTGCCTAGGAAGAGACTGGTCCACGCCAAGACCTTTCAGACGTTCTCCCTGGGTGCAGCCCAGTTGCCAGCCCCTCACCTCGGCTCCATCACGCTGTCCGACAACGACTTCACCAGGGTCCTGGCGGATTTCCCATCGGTTCTGGCACCGCAGTTCACGGCAGCCATGTCCCGACACGGCGTACAGCACCACATCCCGACCCAGGGACCACCCCTCCAAGCCCGTGCTCGGTGGCTTCCCCCGGACAAGCTCCGACTGGCGAAGGAGGAGTTCAAGAGGATGGAGGAATTGGGGATCATCCGGCAGTCCGACAGCCCATGGGCCTCCCCCCTGCACATGGTGCCCAAAGCAACAGGGGGCTGGAGATCATGCGGCGACTACCGCAGGCTGAACAAGGCTGCCATACCGGACTGCTATCCTGTGCCGCACATTCAGGACTTTGCAGCAAACCTGCACGGCGCACGGATCTTCTCCAAGGTAGACCTTGTTCGAGGATACCATCAAATCCCGATGCATCTGGACGACGTCCCCAAAACAGCTCTCATCACCCCGTTCGACCTTTTCGAGTTTCTCCGCATGCCGTTCGGCCTGAAGAATGCCGCACAGACGTTCCAGCGGTTAATGGACGCGGTGGGATGCGACCTGGACTTCGCATTCATCTATTTGGACGACATCCTCATTGCCAGCAGCAGTCGTCAGGAGCATCTGTCCCACCTCCGTCAACTCTATGCCCGGCTGAGTGACTACGGTCTAACAATCAACCTGGCCAAATGCCAGTTCGGGCTCGACACCATTGACTTCCTGGGCCACAGGATTACTAAAGACGGGGCAACCCCTCTGCCCGCTAAGGTAGATGCGGTCCGCCATTTCCCCCGACCCACCACGGTCAAAGGCCTTCAGGAATTCGTAGGTATGGTCAATTTCTACCACCGCTTCCTCCCTTCAGCTGCCCGGATCATGCGCCCCCTGTTCGCCCTGCTGTTGGGTCCGGGCAAGGACATTACCTGGGACGAGGAGTCCGCCACCGCTTTCATTCAAACGAAGGAAGCCTTGGCGAACGCCGCAATGCTAGTGCACCCCAGAATGGACGTCCCTACCGCCCTCACAGTGGACGCATCTAACACGGCAGTCGGTGGGGTACTGGAGCAGCCCATCGCGGGCCACTGGCAACCCCTGGTGTTTTTCAGCAAACACCTGTGGCCACCTGAGCTCAAATACAGTGCTTTCGACTGGGAACTGTTGGCGCTATACCTGGCAATCCGGCATTTCAGGTACTTCTTAGATGGTAGGCCCTTCACCGCGTTCACGGACCACAAACCGCTTACCTTTACGTTCACGAAGGTGTCCGATCCCTGGTCGTCCCGCCAGCAGTGCCATCTGTCCTACATCTCTGAATACACGACGGACGTCCAGCACGTCTCGGGTAAGGACAATGTCGTGGTGGATGCGCTCTCTCGCCCTAACATTCACGCCCTTTCCCCAGGGGTAGACTTTGAGGCGCTGGCAGAGGCACAGCAGGCAAATGAGGAGATCCCGAGTTACAGAACCGCAGTCTCCGGTTTGCAGCTCCAGGACCTCCCCGTAGGCCCAGGTGAGAGGACCCTACTCTGTGACGTCGCCACCGGCCAGCCCCGTCCCGTCGTCCCGGCACCTTGGCGGCGACGCATTTTCGACTCCATTCATAACTTGGTGCACCCCTCCATCCGGACGGTTGTCCGGATGGTCTCCAGCAGGTTCGGTTGGCATGGACTCCGCAAGCAGGTCCGTGAATGGGCCAGAACGTGCATGCACTGCTAGACAGCCAAGGTGCAGCGGCACACCAAAGCTCCGCTGCAGCAGTTCCACCCCACCCACCGGCGTTTCGACCGGTACCTCCTGACTATCGTGGACCGGTTCACAAGATGGCCAGAGGCGATCCCGCTCACCGACACCACCTCCGAATCTTGCGCCCGGGCACTGATTGCCACCTGGGTGTCCCGCTTTGGTGTACCGGCCCACATTACCTCCGACAGAGGTGCCCAGTTCACCTCCAGCCTGTGGTCTGCTATGGCCAGCCTTTTGGGGACACAGCTGCACCACACCACTGCCTACCACCCACAGTCGAACGGACTAGTGGAGCGTTTCCACCGTCACCTAAAGTCGGCTCTCATGGTCCGCCTGCGAGGAGCTAACTGGGCGGACGAGCTTCCCTGGGTCCTACTCGGCATCCGCATGGCACCCAAAGACGATCTGCATGCCTCGTCGGCTGAGTTGGTGTACGGCGCACCCCTGGTCGTCCCCGGGGAGTTCATACCAGCCCCGAGGGGGCAAAAGGAAGAACCTGCAGCAGTCCTGGGCAGACTATGCGAGAGGCTCGGTGACCTGGCCCCCATACCCACTTCGCAGCATGGGCAGAACCCGACCTGCGTACCCAAAGACCTGCAGAACTGTAAGTTTGTGTTTGTACGAAGGGGCGGGCATCAGCCACCGCTGCAACGGCCCTACGAGGGGCCATTCACGGTGATCAGGAACAACAGGTCCACGTTCGTGCTGGATGTTGGGGGGAGAGAGGAGGTTTTCACAGTGGACCGACTCAAACCGGCCCACATGGACCTGGTGCAACCGGTCGAGTTTCCGGCACCACGGCGCAGAGGCCGACCTCCCAAACAGGGTCCGGCCCAGACTGTGGACATTGGGGGGTGTATCGCCGGTTCTGGGGGGGGGGGGGGGTTATGTGGCGACCCACTTACTAGCACACTCGAACCGGCTCACAATTAGCCAGCGTGCAGGCACAAAGGCCAGGTCCGCAACAAAGGGAAAAAGCCTGCGGGAATTTGTGAGTCCGTGTCTCTTGGACCATCCGCGCCTGGGGAGGGCGGGATGAGGGAGGCTTTAAAGCAAGGCTGTGAAGTTCGAATAAAACATTCTTTGATTGCAGTTTACTGACTCCGTGTCGTTATTTTAGCGCTGCGTGTAGCACACCGCTACAGTTTCAAGGAAAGTTTTTCCAAATGCTCTAATGAAAGCACATAATACTTAAATTTATTTATAATTCAAATGATAACTACTAAAGCCTGAGGGGAGACTTTGCTTGATGGGTTTTCAACAAAAATATTCAACAGCCATTATTAAAACAATTATAATCATACCATCAACAGCAAACGTTGAACATTTTTCGGTTAATATTATTCATGTCCAAAAGTCTATAAACATACAGTTCTATTTGTTAAAATCAAGAGAAAATCTGCAGATGCTAGAAATCGAGCAACACACACTAAATGCTGGAGGAGCTCAGCAGGCCAGGCAGCATCGCCTGCTGAGTTCCTCCAGCATTTTGTGTGTGTAGCTCTATTTGTTAACTGCTTACCAAGTGATAAACGCCAGTCATTAAAATCATGAAGCAGTTGGATGTTTCAGTATGTGGAAAATCCAAAAGACCATAAGACATAGGGGCATAATTAAGCTGTTCAGCCTATCAAGTCTGCTCCACCATTCTAAAACCTAGGTGCTGTGGACATAAATAGTCCCCATGGCTCCAACAGGGAGCTTGAGGGATGTTTCACTATCCAGAGCATAGAAAATTTGCTGCGACAGAGAACAATTGAAGTGAATACCAAACATGCACTTCAGAAGACACAGGAGACTCTGAAAACCCAGAGGAGCCACACACAGAAGGCAGGAGGAACTCAGCAGATCTAGCAGCATCTATGGATAGAAATGAACAGTCGATGTTTTGGCCAGAGACTATTCATAAGCAGAGTAAGATAAAGGTAGTGGCTGGGAGCTCTGGTGGAGGAGGAAAAAGAGTTAACGTTGGAGGACCATGTGATGTCTTTGAGCCAGTACTCATTGAAATTTAGAAGGATGAGAGGGGATCTCATTGAAATCTACCGAATATTGAAAGGTCTAAATAGAGTGGGCGTGGAGAGGATGTTTCCTATAGTGGAGGAACCTAGGACCACAGGGCACAGCCTCAGAATACACAGACATCCCTTTGGAACAAAGATGAAGAGAAATTTATTTAGCCAGAAGGTGGTAAATCTGTGGAACTTATTGTCACTGATAGCTGTGGAGGTGAAGTCACTGGGTATATTTGAAACGGAGGTTGATAGGTTCTTGATTAGTAAGGGTGTCAAAGGTTATGGGGAGAAGGCAGGATAATGGGATTGAGAGGGATAATAAATGAGTTATAATGGAATTGTAGAGCTGACTCATTTGGCTCCTGTGTCTTATGGTCTTCAAGTGGGACAAATAGCCTGGTTTTGTGTTGTGAATCCCAGGTTTGGTATGACTATATGGCAAGACGACACAACTAAGTTATGATATGCCACACAGTGGCAGATGTTTGACACTACATGCAGGCAGGTATCTTTATCAGGTCAGTAGTGTACTGTATATAAACCAGCAGGTGAGCAGGTCAATATAAAGTGTCTTGAAAGTACAGACTGATCAAGGCAGTAAGCGTGGTATCACCTAAGGGATGTTCACACCTGACTAACTTCAGTCTTTTTCTGAGATAAGGAAAACCGATGACAGTATCACAGTTGATATACATTTCCGAATGCCTTGTTTTGCATTATTTCCACAGGTGAGCAGGAACAGGAGCAAATCAACATTTTAAAAACACTTCTTCCCCTCCGCAATCAGATTTCTGAATGGTCCATGAATATGACTTTGTTATTTGCCTTTTTGCACTATTTCTTTTGTAACTTACAATTATGTTTATGTCCTGAACTGTACCATTGCCACGAAACAACAAATATCACGATAGACGATAGTGAAAACCCGATTCTGATTCAGCAAAATGTCCCATGTGGGAGAACTGATCCAAAGAGAATGAAGCCCATTAGATTTAAAACCAAATTTTCAGAAGCTGCAACCAGAACTGTGACAACTGCTTTAGTGATTGGAATGCTGGTTGCACTGAGACAAAGGTTAGTTTTATAATTGTACAGAAACAGGCCCTTCAGCCCACACAAGTCATGCCACCCATCAAACCCCGATTTACACTGATATGGTAGCATATCGGTGAGTGGAATGCTATTTGCAGCTCCAGCGATCAGTGATCGGAGTGAATTGCTACCACTGTCTGTAAGGGGTTTGTATTTTCTCCCCATAACCACGTAGCTTTTCTTCAGGTCCTCCAGTTTCCTCCCACATTCCAAAGGCATACGGGTAAGGGTTGGTAAGTTGTGGGCGTGCTATGTTGGCGCCAGAAGAATGGTGACAATTATGAGCTGCCCCTAGCATATCCTTGGACTGCGTTGGTCATTGATGCCAACAACACATTTCACTAACACAAGAAAATCTGCAGATGCTGAAAATCCAAGCAACTCACACAAAATGCTGGAGGAACTCAGCAAGCCAGGCAGCATCTATGGAAAAGAGTAAATAGTCAACGTTCCAGGCAGAGACCCTTCATCAGGACCTGATGAAGGATCTCGGCCTGAAATGTCGACTGCTTACTCCTTTCCATAGGTGCTGCCTAGCCTGCTAATTTCCTCTAGTAATTTGTGTATGACACATTACCCTGTGTGCTTCGACGTACATGTGACAATTAAAGATAATCTTTAAATCTTTAATCCTATATTAATCCCTCATTTTGTTTTATTCTCCCTCATTCTTATCAACTATCAGATTTTAACATTAATCTAGACATTATAGGAAATTTACTGTGAGTAATTAACATATTAACCCATGTCTTTGGGATATTGGAGGAAACCAGAGCACCTGGACAGACGCTCACAGTCAAGAGGGAGAACACGAAAACCACACAGACAGCACGAGGTCAGGATTGAAGCCCAGTTTCTGATGCTGATTATTCTACCAGCCACTGCTAAGTCTTTCTTTTCATTATTGACGGGCGGAGCTTAGGATGACGCACCTAACAGTGACTCCTTTGCTTGCATCTTCCGAAACAGCTCTATTTCGATCTTTAATATCTCTATTTTTCCCTTTCAAGGTTCTTTTGAAGACCCTGACCTGGGGTTACACGCTGACTTTGGTTCTTTGCGGAAATGGGACCCACTCTCAGGGCCTCACGACCAGCCACTTTTCAATATGTTAAGCTCGCAGCCTAGAGGACTAGCGCATCCTGAGGGTGCCAGCTTTTCGTGGCTCTGGAAGCAAGCAAATTCAAGGCTGGTGTTGCCGTCGCCGACTGATGTGTCATGGGAGATGGCAAATCGGAAGCAGTGAGCTTGCTGCTGGTTATGTGCCCAGAAACCCGAGTTCTTTGGGCACAGAGCTCGGAAAAAGTGACACAACAGAGTTTTAACATCATTAAATTAGTGAGTTGTTCTGCTATGTCTCTGCTCTCGCTGTGAAACAGGGACACCTCTTTTTCCCTTATTGGGGGGGAGAGGGGAAAGGGGGAGGGAGAGGGAGGGAGAGGGAGGGGGAGAGGGGGGAGGGGGGAGGGAGACTGTGGTATGTCGAATACCGGGTGAACAAGTAGTCTTTGGGTTACTGCCAGTCTGTGTCTTTACTGATGCTTTGCTGCATGCCTGAGTGCTTGGTGGGGGGTGGAATGCTTTTTTGTTGGTCGGAGGGGAAGTTGTTGCTTTGCTGCTTCTTATGCAAGGGAGGGGGAGCTGGGGGGGCATTGGGGTTTTAACATTTAACTGTCATTCATTCTTTGAGGCACTCCTCTGTTTTTGTGGATGTTTGCAAAGTAAAAGAATTTCAGGATGTATATCACATACATTTCTGTGACACTAAATGCACCTATCTATTGATACCTATTGAAATGCAGGGTCACAATTAAGTTAGATGTTACTCAATTTCAGTATGCAGCTGGCAGTGAGAATGTGAATCACAGCTTGTCCGAAGCTATCACTAGACTAGATTAGAGCGGTCAAAAGTAACAGTTCAAGCCAATCTCTAAAAGAAATACATTAAAGGCAAAAAAAAGGCAAGTATATATACAATGAGGTCAAGGCCCGATGTCAGCAGTACCTAGGTCGACTGGAGGACGAAGTGGGCCTTTTCTGGAGTTGGAGAACTGTCAGTATGTATGTGTGTGTGGGTGAGTGTTCAGCTGGGAGGAACAGGGCTTGCTTTGCTGTTGTTCTGAGAATGTGTTGGGTGTATGGGGTGCCAGTGAGTGACAGCACCCCTGATGGGGAAGACACATTGTGCTCCCTTGGGAGTAACAATACACCGTTTGCCCCCACTTCACACTCAGCTCTCACCACTGGCTCAAAGCAGCCGCCTGCTAGCAACAGCAGCCACACCTTGGTAAAGCACTTCAACAAGCGGACTAAACCAGGTGAGGGTAACCATTGGGTTTTAAACCCTCAGTGAGTTTGGGCTTGTCAACCCAAGCTAGTGAAGACTGGACCCTGCAGTCTGTGTGGAAGTAACCACTAAATTGACTCAACGGGAGGAAGGCAGACCCAGTAAGGCGCTGTGGAGTGCTTAGAGCATGTTGAGGCATTAAGGGCATTATGGCCATCCACTGACTGCATCTGACTTCATCTCCAGCCATACTGACTCTGTCTTGCCACTGGATACAGATGGTCTCAGGTAAGGTTGATGCTGCGCAACTTGATCCTTCCCATCCCAAACTAGCGCAAGTCCTGTGACGAAGCAGCTGGTGTGGGTACACTGACAGCCGCAAACCTACACACTGGCAACTCAGGCCGTAGGGTCATTATCCACTGACCGGAACTGCAGTGCCTTTCGGCAGCCTCCTGAGCAAATGGGCAGCCCTTTTCAGAGTTGATGCTGACGGACCTCAGCGAACTGTTCTAATAGGGGAGAGTTAGCCTGATATAACATCGACATTGCAGCCCTGAATGAGACCCAGCTCGCGGGAGAGGGCAAACTTTGTGAAAAGGGCTCAATATACACATTCTTTTGGAGTGGAAGAGGAAATCAAGTCCGACACAAGGCTGGGATTAGATTTGCAATGAAAACGAAGATCACTGTCAAACTTGCTGGACCTCCAAAGGGCTGAATAACCGCTTCATGACCATGAAACTCCTCTTGTTGCACGGTAGGAAGCATGTCACCATCATTAACATGTACACCCCAACCATGACTATCCCAGGTGATGATATCAAGGGCAAGTTCTATGAAGAACTGCACTCGGTTAAAGCTACTATTCTAAAAGCGGACAAGCTTATCATCCTTGGTGACTTCAGTGCAAAAGCAGGCTCTGACAACATTGAGAAATATGGTGTAGGCTGCTGCAACAGCAATGGCATTCTACTACTGTTGATCAGCAACAACATCTTCCACTTCCCACCTGTAACAGAACTTTGTGGATACATCCCTGCTCTAAGCACTGGCATCTAATTGAATACATCATCATCAGGACAAGAGACAGGCAGGATGTAAGGGTGACAAAATCTATTGTGGTGCTGGATGCCAGACAGACTATTGTCTCATTATTTCTAAACATCCACATCCAGTCCAAGAAATGCCTACAAGCAGAGAAAGCTCCAAGATGGCTGAACACCTCCAAGCTGAAAAGCAGCAACATAAAGCAGTCTTTTGTTGACACTCTGGAAGATAGTTTAAGCACCACCACTCTGGGCGATCAGAATGTGGAAACTGCTTGGTCAACCCTTTGACAGCTGATCAACAACACTGCTACAGAGTTTCTGGGGCCTGCTACCAGAAAGCACAAGGACTGGTTTGATGAAAAGAGTGTTGACATCAAACAACTGCAACATCGTCTCTACAAAGCTTTCCTCAGCAACCCCAAGTCCATCTCAAAGAAGGGCATCTTCAATAACATAGAAAGGTCCATATAACACGCACTGCGTCAGACACAGAATTCCCAGCTGAATAATAAAGCTGATGAGATCCAGGCATATACAAATAGTTATGATTTAAAGAACTTCTAAGAGGTCTATGACCCCCATTCATCAGGATCATCCCCTCTCCTTATGTTGATGAGAACATGTGATCATGGACAAAGGTAAACTATAGGCTATGCACTTCAAGTGTGTTCTGAATTGTCCTTCGACTATAAATGACAAAGCTGGCGATCACCTGCCCCAAATACCTGCTAATAAAACATTGCAAATGTTCCACTGACCTTAGCAATCTCTAGCCGCAGAGCACCTGGATCAGACTCAATACTAACCTACAATGAAAGTGGTGCTAGCAGAAAAGCTCCATCAGCCCTCCCAATTCATGTGACAGCAAGAGAAAAGTCCACAGGAATTCAAAGACACATCCATGATCCATCTGTGTAAGCGAAAGTGAACCTGGCAGTCCTGTGATAACTATCAGGGAAAATGCCTGCTGTCTATCGCAGGCAAGATCTTTGCCAGGCTTCTTCTCAACCGTCTCACATCATACCTTGACAGGAGACCCCTAGCAGAGAGCCTGTGTGGATTCTGCGAAGACCGTGAGACTATCGATATGGTGTTTGCTGCAAAGCAGCTGCAAGAGAAATGTTGGGAGCAAAATGCTGACCTGTACTCATGCTCTGTCAATCCAACTTCAGCTTTTGACAACCATCAGCAGAGAGGGTCTGTGGAAGATCATGGCGAAGTTCGGATGCTTAGGGAAATTCATCACGTTGGTACAGCAATTCCATGATGGCATGCGAGCTAGAGTTCAGGAAAATAGTGAGACATCCAAGCCCTTCCCTGACTTAAACGTGATCAAGCAGGGCTTCATCTTGTCACCAAAGCTGTTCATTCTGGTGTTTTCTTGCCATGTTGATTAACACCTGTAGGCATCGGTCGTGGTGATGTAGGCATCTGCATTAAAACTGTTCAGCCTCTGGAGACTTCGAGTAAAAACTAAGGCTATGACAGACATCATCAGAGACTTCCTTTTTCCTGATGACTGTACCCTCAATGTTAGCTCAAACGATGATATGCAGCACTGTGCCGACAGGTTTTCTGATGAGTACACTAAATTTAGGCTTACCTGCAACACCAAGACTGAACTAATATGTCAGACTTTTTCAGGGAAGTCATACGTTGAACCAAACATCATAGTCAATGGTCAAGGACACAACCCAGTGAACAGATTCACATATCTTGGCAGAACTCTGTCCCAGAACATCCTCATTGATGCAACTACTCAGGATATTCTTCACTGTGCATCTATAGAAGCCTGTGAAAGTTTTAGATGACATGCTGAATCTGCACAAACTTCTAAGAAAGTAGAGGCATTGCCATGCCTCCTTTGCAATGGTCATGCTCTCTTCTCGCTTCTATGATCGGGAAGGAGGCACAGGGGCTTTAGGTCTCATACCACCAGGTTCAGGAACAGTTAATACTCTTTAACAGTCAGGCTCCTGAACCAGCTTGGACAACTTTAGTCACTACAACATTGAACTGATCACTGAACACAACTTAGGGATTCACTTCCAAGGATTCTACAACTCATGTTTTCAGTATTATTTATTTAATATTATTATTTATATTTTTGTGTTTGAAGTTAGCTCCTTTTGTACATTAGTTGATTGTCAGTCTTTGTGTGCAACTTTTCATTGATTCTATTGTATTTCTTTGTACTACTATGAATGCCTGCAAGAAAATGAATCAGGGTAATATATGGTGACAAGCACTTCGATAGTAAATTTACTTTGAACTTTGAGAATGCTCTCCATGGTATATCTAGAAATTTGCTGCAGTCTTTGGTGACATTTAAAATCTTGTCAAACTCCTAATGAATAATAGGCACTGATGTACCTTCTTCACCATACATATAAACATAATAAAATTCTCACTTACTGCTTCTGTGTGAATCGGATGAACTGCAAAAAGCAGAGAGGCAATCAGGCTGGATTTTCTGTCCAGGAACAGCTGGCAAACCCGGAGATAGATGACACAGACCACCGCGTGTAGAACAAGGTTTGAGAGGTGGTAGAAAGCAGGATTCAGTTCACTGAACAGGTAGTTTAATCGAAAGGTGAGCACAGTAAGGGGACGGTATGATTTATGGCTCCTCTCCTGCCAAGAAGAAAGCGAAAGTTGACGACTTTAAAATCTATTCATGTCTGGCACCATTAACAAAATAAATTGCTAACACTTGAAATAAACTGCCAGCAATTTATAACAGAAAAGAAAATGCTAAATTATAAAGCAATTCATTTCAGAACATTCTAAGCCATTCATGATTAAATCACAACAATATTTTTGTTTGAAGTGAAATATTCTTCCCTGTAAATTGTTATATCCAAATAATTTTCTCAGTGTAAGGACTTCCTTGGAATTCCATAAATCACTCCATATTCTCGCAGGGAGCATACAGGGCATTAATTTGAAGACCACAATGTGAACCCGGCAGCATCCAGCTGGATGTACCAGTCCGAGTTTTTATAAAGATAAAGAACGTAAAGTTTACAAAAGATTACAAGTATAAAGATGACAAAGACAAAATGATGGCAAAGATAAAAAGATGGCGATGACAAAGACAAAGATTAGCTTTATTTGTCACACACAGTGAAATGTGTCATTTGTATCAATGACCAACAGTCCAAGGATGTGCTGTGACAAGTCTCAACATCATAGCAAGTCCATTCTTACAAGCCCTTATTAATCAGTGCAACTTTAGAATATGGGGGAGAAATCAAAGCACGCAGAGGAAACCCATGTGGTCACAGGAAAAGTACAAGCTCCTTATAGACGGGTGGGAATTGAACTCTGATCGCAGTGCAGTAAAGCGTTATGCTAACTGCTACACTACCAGGCCACCCACCCGAATATAATTATATTCTGGGACGTTCCGGATGGATAGCATGCAAATCAGAGCTTTTCACTGTATCTGGGTCGAGCCGTGCCATCGGGCCAGTGAGACATTGAGCCACTGGGATGTTGAGCCGATGGGACATCAAGCTGGTGGGACGTCGAGCCGCCCCATCGGCCTGGTGGGATGTCGAGCCAATGGGACATCAAGCTGGTGGGACGTCGAGCTGCGCCATTGGCCTGTGGGATGTCGAGCCACACCATCAGACTGGTGGGATGTTGAGCCAATGGGACGTCAAGCCAGCTGGATGTCAAGCCGGGATGTTGGGTCGCAGGAGAAGCCAGGTTGGGTTCAGAAGAGCTGACCTGGGTGGAGACTGTGCTGCTGCTTGTACTCGGGGGCACTGGAGTTGACACGAAGGCGGCGTGCAGTGAAACTGTGAGTGACTGTATTGGACATTGCTTTTGCAACCGCAAGACCCTGTTGGACTTTGACTGCCGCCGCAGGCCTGCTTCTCTTGTTTGGTGGTAAGACAGGTGGCGAGGCAACAGCGTCGCCTCGGCCGTAGCTAGGACTGGGACTCAGTCCTCAGGCTTGCGCTGTAGCGTGGCATCCAGACTCGGTTGGGGGGGTGGTGGCCTCTCCTGACAGTGCTGCCTCCAGTGGTAGGTTGGTGAAACTACAGGCTGGACTATTGAGATCCATCAATTTGTGGAACTTGGTCTAAAAATTGTTCTCTTACTCGACTATGTTCTTTCTTTCCTTTCTCATTATTTTGAATGCACATGCATGTTTCTGTATGTTTGGGCCTTTGGATTGCTTGCCCAGTGACTTTAATTCTATTCTTTGCAACTATCCTTATGTTCTCTTCAGACATGGAAGTTCCCATTAATTTTTTTTGGTTGGACTTCCCAGTACTCCTGCCCACACTGCACCAGAATATGTGGATCCACCTGTGGACCCACCAATAGACAACACTTTAGAAGAACAACATATTTGATTTGTGTGATTGCACTAATTCTACCTTATCAATGGACCTAAGCTTTCAACTCCTTTCTCCACCCACTGTCCAACTCTCTCAATTATGCTTGAGACAAAACAGCTTACTTGGTGAAAACCAGCAGGACAAAAGCTTGAATTAAATGTTTTTGTAGGAAATAAAATTGATAGGATAGTCATTGATTTTAAGAGAATATTATTAGAATAAATTAGGTGAGCAAGTGATTTAAAGTTCCACCTCAACACTGCCTTCTTGCCATATCCCTGAATTTCACAATAGGTGGAGATCTAAATGATGATGGTTACATTGTTCACAGGCGTCTATTTAAGACAATTTAACGTCTAAGGTATTCCCCTGGAACTTGTGCAGTGCAGGTTTATGAAACTTACTCGACTGTTTATTCATTTCCATAGACGCTGCCTGACCTGCTGAGTTCCTTCCGCATTTTGTGTGTGTTACTCTAATTTTCCATTGGTGTTTAAAAGAAGGTGTCAGTGAGACTTGCAGGGATGTGAGAGGATTGACAAAGTAGATGCTGAGTGAGTGGCTCCATAGGGTGCATTGTGTAGAACTAGTTGACACTATCAGAAAAAGAGAAGGGCCAATCAATTAGAGAAGAGAAAAGATTTCTTCACGCAGACAACTTTGGAATTCTTCTCCTGAAGGGTGTAGATGCTATCTGTACGTACTCATTTGTATTAACAGAGTTCTGGACACAGCTAACACATTACCTCACTCCGCTCCATGGACTCCTGTCTATACTTCCTGCTGCCTAAGTAGCCAACATAATCAAAGACCCCACCCACCTCAGACACTCTCTCTTCTCCCCTATCCCATTGGGGAAAAAATATAAAAACCTGAAAGCATGTACTATTAGGCTCGTGGACAGCTTCTACACCATTGTTATCAGACTCCTGAATGGACCTCTTGTATGATCAGATGGACTCAGCCTCACAATCTATTGCACACTATATTGTTTGCCTGCACTGTACTTCTTCGGTAGCTTTTACACTTCATTCTGCATTGCTGTTGTTTTACTTTATTCTAGCACTCTTTAATGATTCGATCTGTTTGAACAGTACTCAAGACACTGTATCATTGTACATGCAATAATAATAAACCAATACAAACACTTGCACATTAAGGCTTAGTCATGTGCATCCGACAGGAAAGTGGATATGGTAAGAGATTAAACCATCACACAATGGTGATTGAAACAGTGGACCAAACCAGAGGACCTCCTTATAACTTCACCCCTCTTTCTACTTCAGATGATTTTCTACAACTAAAAGTTGGTTAACATCAACAATTATAAAAAAATAAAAAGTCTCATTTGCAAGGTTAGAATTCCTTTATAAGATCACACAACAACAATGGTATTACCTCACTCATTGGGGTTCCCCAGAAGTCATTGAGGAAGAGGTTCTTCACTGGTGTTGATGGATGCAGATCTTTGTTGTCCAGAATGGCAGAAACATCATCAAAGACAAATCCACAATAGGTACTGTTCCAGTAGCACACAACCACCACCCCGACCAATAGAAGAATCTCCTTCCAGCTCACTTCAGCCATTCTCACAGGCTGCTGTAGAAAATTAGAACAAAACATTCAAAATATATTTTTATTTGCATCTATAAGGAATGAAGTCAAGCCTATGATATAACATCATTAATGCAATTGGTTTTGTTCCCTGCAAAACTAATTTCTTAAACTGTATTAGACAATTATCCCATATAAAGATAAAGACTAGCTTTATTTGTCACATGTATTCAGAAAGTACAGTGAAATGCATCATTAGTGTCAAAACAAATCAGCAAGGATTCTGCTAGGCAGACCACAAGTGTCACGACGATTCCGCGCCAACGTAGCATGTCCACAACTAACCCGTATGCCTTTGGAAATCGGTGCACCCAGGGGAAACCAATGCAGTCACGGGGAGAACATACAAACTTCTGACAGACAGCAAACATGAGGAAATCTGCATATGCTGGAAATTCAAGCAACACACACAAAATGCTGGTAGAACGCAGCAGGCCAGGCAGCATCTATAGGAAGAAGATTACAACCTCACTCCTTCCTAACGCTCTGCTCTCCACACTCCAACCTCACTCCTTCCTAACGCTTTGCTCTCCACACTCCAACCTCACTCCTTCCGAACGCTCTGCTCTCCACACTCCAACCTCACTCCTTCCTAACGCTCTGCTCTCCACACTCCAACCTCACTCCTTCCTAACGCTCTGCTCTCCACACTCCAACCTCACTCCTTCCTAACGCTCTGCTCTCCACACTCCAACCTCACTCCTTCCGAACGCTCTGCTCTCCACACTCCAACCTCACTCCTTCCTAACGCTCTGCTCTCCACACTCCAACCTCACTCCTTCCGAACGCTCTGCTCTCCATGCACAGCGTTCGGAAGGAGTGAGGTTGGAAACTTCTTCCTATAGATGCTGCCCGGCCTGCTGCATTCCACCAGCATTTTGTGTGCGTTGTTTCTTACAGACAGCAGCAGGAATTGAAACCCTATGTTACAGCTGACACGGTAAAGCAATTCCACTGATGCCTTACCATTCAGTCCACCTCCCTGCAAACAATCATACAATGGGAAGCAGTGGTAACATTTTAAACCCAGTCTCCACAACAGTTCTTTTGTTTACAAAGATAGTTTCCCAGGGAATACCCAACCTTGAGCACACAATCCACATTTACATTGCTCTCAAACAGATTATCATTAATATATGCCTGAATGCTTTAAACTCTTAGTTTAGGTGAACATAAATCAATGGAGAATGTCTGGAAATATTTTATATTGTACAAGGTTGAAAAGATTTACATTTAAAAATATTGCTCGATAAGAAAACACTTTCACAGTTGAAAGTCCAGTTGTGCAAAAGAACAAATAAAATATGAAAGCTCAAATTACAATAGCTTATCTGAAGCCCATCATCCCTTTTGGGTCACAGGCTGCCAATAGCAGCTTGCCAGAGTCCTCTGTCCTGGGCCAGTCTTTCAAGTTATCCCAGGTGCAGCCCATCTTCTTCCTTTCTCAGGGATGAGGTCTTTAAGCTCCTGGTGCTGTTTCTGTGGCACTGAGTCTTTACAGGACAGGGTTGTTAGCCTCACACCTAACCCTCCTCCTTTCATAGCCGAGCTTGGGACCATCCATGGTGGAGGTCAAATTACAATAGGAACACAAGAAATAGTAGGCCATGGTCGGTTATAGAGTCACAGAGCATGGAAACAGGTCATTTGGCCCATCAAATCCACGCTGACCATCAAAGACCAATTTACAGTATTTCTGTGTCAATCACAGTTTGTTCACCCTACATTCCCGTCAACTCCTCCCAGATCCTACCCCTCACCCACACACTGGGGGCAATTCATAGAAGTCAATTAACATATCAGTTTGCACATCTTTCTGATGTGGGAGTAAACCAAAGCACTTGGGAAAACCCACATCATCACAGAAAGAACATGCAAAGTCTACACACCACCAGAGATCAGATATGAACCCAGGGCTCTGGCACCGATGTTATGCGGTAAGACCTGAGCTGATTTTTTTTCCCCTCACTGTCACCTTCCTGTACCAACCCAACATTCCTCAGTTCCCTTCCCCTCTAAAATTCTGCCATTCTGCTTTGAATATCTCAGCACTGGAGCCAACACGACCTGTTCAGGTGGAGAATTCTAAAGATTCAGTACATTCTGGCAAGGAATTTCATCTCATGACAGTGCTGAACATCTAACTCCTTATTGTAGGACTTTGACCCCTCATCCTAGATACCACACTCATTGAAGTGTCATTGCCACAGCCAACTCAACCCAGCACCTTAATAATTTTGTACGCTTAATCGAGATTTTTCAATCTTCTGAACTCAACGAGGTAACTAGACTATATTCTTCATAGGTCCAATGAGACAAAGTTACGCTAAGTGTCAAGAATTTGGTATTTCCACCATACTCCTAAATGCTGGTTATGTCTATGGGTGTACACAAATTGCTCATTTGTAAACTGTACACGACCTGCATACTCAATTATCCAGTGGCAACGTCACCAGGGCACTACAGAATTGCACTGCAACATCTTTTACAATAAAGGTCAACATACCAAATGTTTATAAATACCTACTTCATAAGTCCATGTATTTTTTTTTAACAAAATGAGAGTCATTGAACAATACAGCATTGATACAGGCTCCTCAGCCCATATGTCCATGCTGACCATCCATCTAGCCCCAATTTCCTGCAGTTGGCCCATATCCCTCCAAGCCCATACATTGAGACAAATACAGTAATATCTGTGTCAACCACTTCCTCTGGCAGCTTGTTCCATATACTCACCACACTGTGAAAAAATTGTCCCACAAGTCCCTTTTAAATCCTTGCCCTCTTATCTGTGCTCCTCAGTACCGGATTCTTCGGCCCTGAGAAAAAGACTGCTGCTATTCACCTTACCTATGCCCCTCACGATCTTATAAACATGTATAAAGTCATCCCTTATTCGCCTGTGCTTCAAGGAATAAAGTCCTAGCTTGGCAAAGCCCTCCCACCTATAAATCAGGTACATTAATCCTTGCAACATCCTTTCCATTCCAGCTGAAATGGCTTTACCCATTCACTTAACCTGCTTATATCCCAAATAGCTTTCTGCATTCACCTTGCACCCCATACTGCTGTGTCATGACAAACTTGGGATACATAACACTTGATCCTCTCATCCAAATTATTATATACTGCGAATAGTTGGTTCCACTTTTCACAGCTCCATTCCACATCCCCAAATCAAACAAGACTACTCAATCTAGTTCTGATTTCTGTCCATCAAAGAATCCTCAGTGTGTGTGTGTGTGTGTACACACACACACTCTCTCTCTCTCTCACTCAGTGGCCCTTTAATAGGTACATCGTGACCTTCTGCTGCTATAACTCATCCACTTCAAAGTTCAACATGTTGTGCATGCAGAGATGCTCTTCTGCACACCACTGTTGTATCACATGGTTTTTTGAGTTACTGTCACCTTCCTGTCAGATTGAACCAGTCTGGATCACATTTCTTCCCCATTCTGATGTTTGCTCTGAACAACAACTGAACTTCTTGACCATGTCTGCATGTTTTTATGCATTGTTGCCAAATAGGTGGCTGATTAGATATTTGTGTTTATGAACAAGTGACCACTGAGTGTATGTAATGATGTAAAGAGAAAAGTAATGGACTGCCTACAAGTATTTTATGAGGGTTTTTGATTGGCTTCACTTGGATGACTGCGGTAAACAAAGAGATAAAGCTGTCAATTGGTTGGGAATCAGTCCCATTCACCTCCCAAGGGATTCCTGTGCACTTAAACAATGAGAGTGGCTAAATTATCAATAAACTAAAATAATGATTTTCAAACTGAGTTGCTTGTCATCTTCCAGAGAGTAGATATATCCCAGAGCCACACAGCATGAAAACAGGCATTTCTACCCAACTGTTTCATGCTGACCAAGCTGCTCATCTAAGCATGACTAGTTTATGTGGTACAGTTAGAAACAGATAAAACGTCCAAAGTCAAAGTAAATTTTATTATCAAAGTACATATATGCAACACACATTCACTTTCCTGCGGGCATAATTAGCAAATCTATTGAATGGCAACTATAAAAGGATCAATCAAAGATCACTAGAATATAGAAAGCAAACTGTGCAAATGTAATTACAAGTAAACAATGGAACATGAGATAACAAAATAAAGAGTCCTTAACGTGAGATTGCTCTTAATGTGAGTTGCGGGAACATCTTAATGGATATACAAGTGAGTGTAGTCACCCCCTTTGTTCAAGGGCCTGATGTTTGAGGGGCAGTAACTGTTCTTGGACCTGGTGGTGCGAGTCCTGATGCATCGGTACCTTCTATCTGATGGCAGCTGCGAGAAAAGAACACGGCTTGAGTGGTGAGGATCTTTGATGATAGATGTTGCTTTTCTACGGCAGCATTTCAGGTAGATGTGGTCAATGGTTGTGAGGGCTTTACTTATGAGGTACTGGGCTGAATCCACTACCTTTTGTAGGATTTTACGTTCAAAGACATTGGCATTTCCATACCAGGCCATGATGCAGCCAATCAATACACTCACCACTAAACATCTACAGAAGTTTGTCAGAGTTTTAGACATCATGTCAAATCTCTGCAGACTCCTAAGAAAGTAGAGGTGCTGTTGTGCTTTGCAATTGCACTTACATGCTGGGTCCAGGACAGATCCTCTAAAATTGTAACACTCAGGAATTTAAAGTTGCTAACCCCCTCCTCCTTTGATCCTCCAATGAGGACTAACTCATTTATCTCTGGTTTCCCTCTCCAGAAGTATATAATCAGTTCCCTGGTCTTGAGTGAGAGGTTGTTATGACACCACTCAGCCAAATTTTCAATCACCCTTCTGTATTCATCACCACCTTTGATTTGGTCAATGACAGTGATGTCATCAGCAAACTTGAATATGGTATTGCAGCTATGGTTCACCACACAGTCATAGGTGTAAAGTGGTAGAGCAGGGGGCCAAGCACACAACCCTGAGGTGCAACCTGTGATGATGGAGACTATGGAGGAGATGTTGTTGCCAACTTGAACTTACTGAGGTCTACAAGTGAAGAAATCCAAGATTCAATAGAAGCACGTATTGAGGCACAGGTCTTGGAGCTTATTTGAGGGAATGATGGTATTGAATGCTGAGCTAGTCGATAAAGAGTATTCCGATTTATACATTGGATAAAAACATTGTTAACATAAGTATTCATAAGATTCAAATTTATTTGTTAAGTATACATCAAAAATACAGTGAAGAACTTTCTACAGAGGCACAATTGAAAGCACCCTGACTGGCTGCATCACTGCTTGGTATGTGAATTGTACATCCCTTAATTGCAGGACTCTGCAGAGAGTGGTGCAGATAGCCCAACGCATCTGTAGTTGTGAACTTCCCATGATTCAGGACATTTACAAGGACAAGTGTGTAAAAAGGGCCCGTAGGATTATTGGGGACCCAAGCCCTCCCAACCACAATCTATTCCAGCTGCTACCATCGGGAAACGGTACCGCAGCATAAAAGCCAGGACCAATAAGCTCCGGGACAGCTTCTTCCACCAGCCCATCAGACTGATGAACTCATGCTGACGAGTGTACTCGATATTACATTGACTGTTCCATTTATTATAAATGATCATAAATTACTATGATTGCACACTGCACATTTAGATGGAAACGTAATGTAAAAATTTTTACTCCTTGTGTCTGTGAAGGTAAGAAATAAAATCAATTCAATTCAAATGCATTGTTTGTGTTATCAGCCAACACACTCACTGGTGTACTGGGGGCACACCATTTCTATCATTATAATTAGGGTATGAAATGGGAAGGGAGCAAAAAAATAAAAGGGACACAGGAAAATGGCTCCAGGCTAGAGTTATGTTGATACTGGATTTAAACAAGTGGCCCGATTAATTTCTTCAAAGGGGGTGTATTTAATGTCTTGTAATCTCATAGGCAGCTCACCCTCAAGGGATTTCTGTCTGCTTCAACAAAGATGAGAGAGGCTGAATTATCAATAAATTAGAATCTTGGTTTTCAGATTCAGCTGTTTGTCGCCTTACAGTCAGTGGGTCATTATCCCACGGATGTTAGCAGAACCTTGCTGTGCTCATTTCCCCTCACAAGAGTGAATATTCACAGTGAATAATGCTCTGAAATAGTGAAAGATGCTGTTAAGATAACAATTTCCCCTCGAGCTGTGTAGAGTGCTTATACATTGCCTGGATATTACAGCATGTAGGATTCTTAAAACTAATAAATCATTGGCAGTCCTTTGGTGCTTAGGGATAAGACCATGAGACACAGGAGTAGAATTAGGACATTCAGCCCACTGAGTCTGTTCCACCATGGCTGATTTATTATTCCCCCTCAATCACGTTCTCTTGCCTTCTCCCTGTGACACCCTTACTAATCAAGAATCTATTAATCTGCACTTTAAATAATCAGAATAACTTGGCTTCCACAGCTGTCCATGGCAATGAATTCCAGAGACTCTCTGGTGCAAGATTCTCCACAAAAGGAAACATTCTCTCCACGTCGACTCTCTCTAAGCTTTACAATATTTGACAGATTTCAGTGAGATTCCCCCCTCCCATTCTTCTAAACTGCAATGAGTACAGGCACAGAGCCATCAAACTCGCCTCATATATTAACCCTTTAATTCCCAGAATCATTCACATGAATGTCCTCTAGATATTCAATGCCAGCACATCCTTTCTTAGATAAGAGGCCCAAAATTGCTCTAATCCAAAATGACAAAGGAACATTGATAGATTAAGCTAAATCACATTTATCAGTAATATTCAAAATGAAGGCAAGATAATTTTTTCACAAAAGAAGCATTTTGAAACCAGATTGAATCAGAGCCAGGTTTATTATTACTGAGATATGTTGTGAAATGTGTTGTTTTGTGGCAGCTGTACCAACAGCCATCACTATAATATTAAAATATTGACAAGGCTCTGTGATAGCAGTTTCAGCTCTGCTAGAAGTGCAGCTCTGAAATACCACTTCAAATAGCCACGAAACCAAGAAAGAAAAGAACAGCAGCACGATCATCAACCCCCCCAACACCCCTCCCTACACAAAAAAACAAACAAAAAACAAACAGGCACATCGACCTCCAAATCCCCCTCCCTCACGCACAAAAGAAAAACCAGGAAAGATCGGGCGAAAAACACAGATACAAAAAAACCCGTAAGACCAAAAAAATGTCCACTGTTCAAGACCACATCCAAAACACAGAAAACCTGGACAACATTCTCCCTCTCCGTAGCAGTGATCTTAACGAAGATAAAAAGGCAGTCTTCCCCTCTGCCTAACAGAGCAATCTCACCAGTAATAAAAAACAATCCCCCCTCTCCATCGCAGAGCTATCTCACCAGAGATCCCTAGTTTAGACTAAATGAGGTTCTGTCTGCTCCCTGAAGTGCATCAATTAATAAAAAGCCAATGCGCATTTGTATAGTATTGTTTATTTTCTTTTCAGGATGTTTCAGGGTACTTTACAGCTAATGAAGAGGCTTTTGCTGCAGTCATTAGTGAATTTGGAAGCACGTCAATCAGACTGAATGACAACGGCACAAGCAAAGTGATTTTTATTAGATGAACATTTCAAAGTAAATTTATTATCAAAGTACGTACATGTCACCACATGCTACCTTGAGATTAAATTTTCTTGCAGGCATTTACAGGATAATGAAATACAATAACATCTATGAAAATCTACGCATAAACTGGGTGGTGCAGTGGAGATACATTTTTACCAAAGGGGGAGGTAAGGCACTCCTTCCCTCTGCTAGTCTGCACCTTAGGGCAAGGTGTAGCACCTGCTTAGCTACCTGAACAGAGTCACGTGAAGCCACAGGAGCAGATGGTGCATGGTCGTATGAGCAGCTGGTCACATCACGTCCTGGTTATGCAACCACTGACACCAGGCAGACAGTCTCGGAAGAGTATTGATAGCGGCT